>NC_066640.1:3389523-3689523 GCF_025201925.1 Gopherus flavomarginatus | reverse complement strand
GAGCAGAAGTGGGATAAGCTGCCGTGCCTTCCCTCCCCCCTGCCCCAACAGGTCTCATCCCGCGCTCTCCTGTTGAGATATTGGCTGAGATCCTGAAGTATGACGCTCAACGTCCCTGCCAGAGGTTCTGTTGTAATTCATTATGATCACTGGTGATAGTCTTCACAGCCTTGGAAAGCACAGAGCCATCGGAATGTGGGGCTGGGAGGGACCTCGAGAGGACACTGAGTCCAGCCCCCTGCGCTGAGGCAGGACCAAGTAACCCGAGACCAGCCCTGACAGGTGTTTGTTCAGCCTGATCTTAAAAACCTCCAATGATGGGGACGCCACCATCTCCCGGCAGAGCCCGTTCCAGAGCTTCACTCCCCGGACAGTTAGGAAGTTTCTCCTGAGATCTAACCTAGATCTCTCTTGCTGCAGATGAAGCCCATTGCTTCCTGTCCTGCCTTAAGGGGACATGGAGAACACTTGATCACTGTCTTCTCTAGAACAGCCCCTAGCATGCTTGAAGACAATGATCGGATTGTTCCCGCACCACCACCGTCGGCCCCGGCCCCCAGTCTATTCTCAAGACTAAACGTTTCCAGCTTGGAATCTTTCCTCATAGCTCAGGGTTTCTAAACCTTTTCTCATTTGGGTTGCTTTCCTCTGGACTCTCTCTAATTTGCCCTCATCCTTCCTAAAGTGCGGCACCCAGAACTGGACGCAGTTCTCCAGCTGAGGCCGTACCAGCCCCTAGCAGAGCAGGACAATTACCTCCCAGGTCTTACCTACAGCACTGCTGCTAATACGCCTCAGAATCATAGGAGCCTGTTGTGCAACTGCCTCCCAGCGTTGGCTCGTTCGATTTGGGATCCACTCAAACCCCAGATCCGTCCAGCCGTGCGAACCCCTCGCCAGCACTGCCCATTCTGTAGTTGCGCACCTGAGCTGTCCTTGCTAAGGGCACTTTGCACTTCTTGTCATGGAATTTCATTGTGTTGAATTCAGACCAATGATCTAATTTGTCAGGGTCATTTTGAATTCTAATCCTGCCCTCCAAAGTACCTCCCAGCTGGGTGTCATCTGCACGGCACACTCTCCACTCCATTATCCAAGTCATTAATGAAAATATTAACTTGTCCCGGACCCAGGACTGACTGCTGCAGGACTCCATTATATACGCCCTCCTAGGCTGATAGATTAGGTATCAGTGGTTCACTTTGACTACCGTCTTTCAACCAATTGTGCCCCCATGTTATAGATATTTCTTGTAGCCTGTGTTCCCCTAGTTTGCTTAGGAGAATATCATGTGGGACTGGGTCAAAAGCCCTATAAAATCCAGACCTAGCACATCTCCTGCTTCCCCCCAGCCACTAGGCCTGTCGAAGAAGGAAATTAGGCTGCTCTGTCATGCTGACTATTCCTCATAACTCTGTTATCCTCTAGGTGCTCACAAACTGATGGTTCACTAGTTTATTCCAGTGTCAGAGGGGAGCCGTGTTAGTCTGGATCTGTAAAAGCAGCAAAGAGTCCTGTGGCACCTTATAGACTAACAGACGTATTGGAGCATGAGCTTTCGGGGGCGAATATCCACTTCGTCGGATGCATCTAGTATAATTTATTCCAGTATCTTTCTGACTGGTTCATAATTCCCCAGATTCTCTCTGGTCCCCTTTTTAAAGGTAAGTCTTTGTTTGCTCTTCTCCAGTTCTCTGGGACCTCATCTATCCTCCAGGAGGTCTCCAAGTTAATTTTCAGCGGTTCTGAGATTGCTTCAGCTAGTTCCTTAAGTAAAGTCAGCTGAATTTAATCAGACCATGCCGACTTGAATACATCGAATATACCTAAACATTCTTCAACCTGTCCTCTCCTTATTTCGTCTTGCTTTCCTTTTCCGTTGTTGTTAATATTCATTGTGCTGAGTATCTGGTCACCATTAACCTTTATAGTGACGAATGAAGCAAAACAGGCATTAAACACTTCAGCCATTGTGATGTCATCAGTTAACAGACCCCATTCCCCCCGAGGAGCGGACCTGCACTTTCCTTCGTCTTTCCCTTCAATAATCTCTTCTCACGGCCTTTTATCTTCCTTGCTCGCTGTGACCCATTACGGGCCTAGGGGCTTCTCTACACTATAAAACTAGGCGGACTTAATTGAGGTTGACCTACAGCCACTGAGGTCATTCAATCGGCCGTTGGTGTCCATCTTACTCTCCTCCTGCCAGTGGGGCTCATCCGCTCAAGAGCGCTTGCATCAAGTGCCGTGGGGCATTGTGGGGCACTGAGAGCCGAGTGTGGGGCACTGGCAGCCACTCGAGCCCCCACTCTTCCCCAAGGTGACAGCCCCTGCTGTGAGCCCTGCTCCAGCTCCATTTCCCAGCACAGAGCCCACCAGTAGTGAAACTGACACCCTTGTCCATTTCACACCTCTACTGGCTCTGCTCAGGGCAGCGGCACTGGGAGGGCTCGGAGCAACCAGCAGCCATGCTCGGAGTGGGGAGCCCCAGCGATGAGGGGGGAGCCCAGGCAGCAGCCTGCTGGGAGCAGGTAGCCAAGTGCCTGGGGTGGGGGGGCAACAGGGCTCCCAGAGGACAAAGACATTCTGCTGTTCTCATGCCTTTCTTTTGAATCATGAAAGCTATCATGTCCTGATCACTTTCACTCAAGGCCCAATCTCTTTTTGAATCTTGTTAATCTTGTTTCTTGGCCACATCATCTTCTTGCGGCAGTGAGTTCCCCAGTTTAATCACTCATTGAGACAGTATTTCCTTTGATTGGTTTGGAATTTCCCACCGTTTCATTTCACTGAATGCCCCTTTGTTCTTGTGTGACAGTGAGGAAAAGAGAACAGGGCTCCTGGGCTCCCTTCTCTAGAGCAGGCCTTGTTCACAGACCTTTATCACGGCTCCTTGCTGGGGTAACATCCCAGCCTTGTCCATTTCTCCTCCAAGGAGAGTTTTTCCAAGCTGTTGCTTATTCTCCTCATCCTTGTCTGAGCCCCCTCTAGTTCTGCTATATCCTTGTGAACCGCAGTGACCAGCATTGCACGCAGTGTCCAGGGGAGGCTGCACCATTGATTTACATAAATGCGTTAGAAAATTCTCTGCATTATTCCCTTATGCAGCCTCACACTGTGCTCGCTCTTTTGACTGCAGCTGTACATTGAGCAGGAGTCTCCCCTGAGCTGTCTACAATGGCTCTTTCTTGAGCTGACACACTTCATTTGGACCCTGTATGGAGCACGGGTAGTTTGTTTTCCCCCTGCAATCCGCATTGCTTTGCATTTGTCGACTCTGAATTTCATTTGTAATTAGAATCAGAGAATTTCAGGGTTGGAAGAGACCTCAAGAGGTATCTAGTCCAACCCCCTGCTCAAAGCAGGACCAAACCCCAACTAAATCATCCCAGCCAGGGCTTTGTCAAGCCTGACCTTAAAACCTCTAAGGAAGGAGATTCCACCTCCCTAGGTAATTGTGTGGCATGTTTCCCTGCCAGGGTTCCTCTCTGAAGTTCCCTGACTGTGTTCTCTGGTCCCTAAATTACTGTTTGTCCTCACCTAAATTACTCTTTGTCCTCACCTAAATTACTCTTTGTCCTGGGCAGATTCCCCCCCACACACACTGCTCCCCCCGCATTCCCACATCACTAACAAACATACTGGATACGCTGACCTAGCACAGAACTCCAGTGGCTCCTGCTGTTCACCGCCTGCCATGATGAAAATTCATCATTGAATCCTAGTCTTTGTTTTCTGACTTTGAACCAGTTTTTGATCCATGGCAATGTTTTGCCTCTTGCCCCCTAGTGATTTAGCTTCTTTAGCAGCTAAAAAAGCTTTACTTGGAAGTATAAATAAATTATGGTCAGTTGGTTCTTCTTTACTCACTACTGTACCAACATGGGCAAAGAATTCTGAGATATCAGTGAGACACAATTTTCCTTAGCTGAACCCCTCCTGGTTTGACCCTGTCGTGGCCTGATCTCCACAATGTTTTGTCATTCTATTTTTAACTAGCTTCTTAGCTGAGGTGAGGCTGACCGGTCTATATGGAACACCCCGAAGCCTTTTCAAAATACAAGTCCAAGATTTGCCCCCTCCAAGTCTCTGGAACAGCAGGTGTTTTGAATAAGTGATTTCCTGGTTTGGTTAGCAGCTCAGCTCCCTTGTACCTCGGTCCCTTCAGAACCTCTGGCTGGCCCATCTGGGTCTGGGCCCGTACTGCATTTTAAATGATCCGTTTGCTCCAGCAGCTCCCTCCTAGCAGCCAGAGATGAGCCCCGGGGTAGGAATTCCCATGACATCTCAGCAATGAAGACTGATGCAAGGAAATCATTTGGCTTCTCAGAAATGTCCTTATCTCCCTTGATTGCTCCCGTTAACGCCTGGTGATCCAGCAGGCTCACCCACTCTTCCCCAGCCTTCCTGCTTCTGATAGACTTAAAGACTTGCTTGAGCCTGGTTTTTACACCTTTACCTATTTGGCCCCTCTGACTTCCCCCTCTCCTGTCGCCTGCTGCACTTTGTGCTCCTGATTGGTGGACTCATGGGGACAGGTTTCCGAATCTGGCAGGGTTTCTGTTTGCCTGAAATAGGCTCTGGAGCCTGCCATGTAGTTCTGTTGGTTGGGTGGGACACGTGTCTGCTGAGACTCGAGTGTTGTATCCAGGCCACCTCTGGGGATTCGATTCTGTTACTTTCAGCTTTGGACCCTTCGCCCTTTCCACAGTTCACCGTCTGGCTCTTCCCCGCCCCGGGGGTGTTGACTAATTATATCGTGGTCTTGGGTCCCGAGTGGTTCAGCTCCTGTCACTTCTCGAATGAGCTCATGTCAGTTACCTCGGCCTCACCAAGGAGAACCTCTCCTCTCTCTCTCTGGCACTCGCTGCTCCACGGCACAATCACAGAAAGTGTCCAGATTTGTTTCTCCCGCCCCATCCCCTTGGGCTGGGTGACCAGTTCGTAGGCGGGTCACTGAAGTCTCCCGTTACTATTGTTTTGCTGCCTTGTCCCTAGTTTCAGTTCCTTGATTTGGAGCCCGGTCGTGCGGCCCCACTGATGTAGTGACACATTGCTACAGCTGGGGATGTGCAGACCTCGCTGCTCAGAATTCCTCTCTCACGGGATTATGTGGACGCTTGATGCTTCCGCACTGCGCCCCCACCTCTTTGGCTTCCTCTGGCTTGTAGCCAGGTATTACCCATGGCCATTGGTCTTCACAGCAATGCTCGTCTGGAAGAGATCGCGAAGGGTCCTCTCGTCCATCCCCCGGCGCTGAGGCAGGACCACGTCAACTTGGAGCCTCCCCACAGGAGCTTGTCCAACCTGCCAGAAAAACCTCCGGCAATGGGGATTCCACAGCCTGCCTCGGTCACCTGGGCAATGCTGAGCTAGCCTGAGCGTTGCAACCTGAATCTCCCCGGCAGCTACTTCCCGGCTTTGTGTCATTCTGCCCCATCTCCGCAATGGGCCCAGTCCGTCCCCAGGCAGTCCAGGGCCGCAGGGTTTGCTTTGCCATTTCTTGCATTTGCACTCAGGCATTTCTAGGGTTTAGTTTTGATCAGGTGCCAGTTTTTATTTAACCCTTTGGTCTGAGTTACAGACTTCTGAGCTCTTCACTGGGACCTGTTCCTGCCCTCGTTCAGGGGCACTTTGCACCACCCCTTTAATTGGATGCCCAGACACCATTGCGACCTGGGAGCTCCTCAGCTCCTGCCACCCTTCCACCAGCTCCTGGGTCAAACATTCCTCCCCAGTCTGAGGGACGTCCGGTTCCACTCAGACTTAGGGGGAGCCCATCCCTTCTGCAGAGGCTCCCCCTTCCCCAGAATGTTCCCCGATGCTGGACACACTGAAGCCCCGTTCGTCAGGAGACAGGCTTCCCCAGAGGGAGAATGAGGGAAGTTAGTCCTGAGGCGAACCCGCTCCACAACGCCCTCCTGTGCCAGGTCAGTAAAGAGCCCAGAGCCTCTGCTCCTTCAGGCCAGCAGCTCTGCCCTCCCGACGCTGCCCCTGGGCTCTGAGGTCCCCGAGCTGCCCCTGGGCTCTGAGCTGGCACCTGAGCTGCCCCTAGGCTTTGAGGTCCCCGAGCTGCTGCCACCAGGTACTTCCATAAGCCAGGTGGCCACAAGCTAGTCCGCAGCTGGTCTGCACCCTGCGCAGTCAGACTGGGCTTTAACCCTGCGCGGAGCAGGGCCGGATCTCAGTCGGGGGCTGCGAGTTATTCAGGTAACAGGGTTTCTTATTGTCCAGATTTCAACCCCTTAGTCGACCCAACTGTTAATGGAGCTGCCTCCCCTGCCGTGCCCGGCCCACACAGTGCAAACGCCCCCGTGCTCCCTCCATGTGGGACCCCCCCCCGTGTTCACTCCATGTGGGACCCCCCCTGCCGTGCCCAGCCCACACAGTGCAAATGCCCTCATGCTCGCTGCATGTGGGACCCCCCCCGTGTTCACTGCATGTGGGACCCCCCCTGCCGTGCCCGGCCCACACAGTGCAAACACCCCCGTGCTCACTGCATGTGGGACCCCCCCCCGTGTTCACTGCATGTGGGATCCACCCCCCATGCTCGCTGCATGTGGGACCCCCCCTGCCGTGCCCGGCCCACACAGTGCAAACGCCCCAGTGCTCCCTCCATGTGGGACCCCCCCCTGTGTTCACTCCATGTGGGACCCCCCCTGCCGTGCCCGGCCAACACAGTGCAAACACCCTCGTGCTCGCTGCATGTGGGACCCCCCCCGTGTTCACTGCATGTGGGACCCCCCCTGCCGTGCCCGGCCCACACAGTGCAAACGCCCCCGTGCTCACTGCATGTGGGACCTCCCCCCGTGTTCACTGCATGTGGGATCCACCCCCATGCTCGCTGCATGTGGGACCCCCCCTGCCATGCCCGGCCCACACAGTGCAAACGCCCCCGTGCTCCCTCCATGTGGGACCCCCCCCCCGTGCTTGCTGCATGGGGACCCCCCCAGGTGCTCGCTCCGTGTGGGACCCCCCCGTGCTCACTCCATGTGGGACCCCCCCCATGCTCCCTCCATGTGGGACCCCCCCAGGTGCTCGCTCTGTGTGGGACCCCCCCGTGCTCGCTCTATGTGGGACCCCCCCATGCTCACTCTATGTGGAACCCCCCGATGCTCACTCCATGTGGGACTCCCCCGTGCTCACTCCATATGGGACCTCCCCGTGCTCACTCTGCGCACCGCTCACAGCCTGGACCTGAGCTTGGTCTCCTGACGCCTGGTGCCAAGGCCCCCCCAGGAGGCCTCGCTCGGAGAGCCCAGCGACACCCGTGCGACAGTGGGCACGTGTCTGCCTGTTTGAGGGCTGTTCACTGCTCCTGCCACGGCGACGGCCCCTCACCCAGCCCGTGGTGTCTAGCCCCAGCACAGCCCCACAAAGTGCAAGGCACAAGCGAAGGAACAGACGCTTACCGGGAGCTGCAGCTCCTACTCCGCCCAAACACCCCCGTGCTCACGGGCTCTGCTGGGACCTCCGGCTGCCTCAGCCACAGCCACCAAAGCCACCTCCCACCCGCTAATTACTGAGCCTCCCGGTGGCTGCTTTCCAAGAGCCTAGGCTGAGGCCCCGGATCCCAGAGCCCTTCTAATCCCAAACGAAAGCAGGTTTACAGCCAGCACTTTATTGCTGCTTTAACTGCGCCCGCAGCAATTCCAGGGTAAGGTTCAAAACCAGCCATGGCACTTACCAGAAGGAACTGCCACTCAGTCCAAACTCCCTGGGAGCGCTCTGCCCCTTGTCTTCTCCCTAGATCTGGGGCCTCGCAGGCCAGGAGGCCAGTTTGACAAGCAGGCATTGACTTCCTGGAAGAGCAGTGACTTCAGGCTGCGACTTAACCCGAACAACATCCATGAACTATACATCTGCATGGGCCTGCCCACACTCACGGCCTACGGGGTTTACCAGGCTTGACAGGGCACTTTGATTTTCCAGGGATCCCTAAGTTAATAGCACATGGTCATGGTTTGAAATCCGCATTTTGGAAAGAATGGACAAGACAACAAAGCTCAGACAGAAATGGTTGGTTTTATGGCAATGGAAATGGTTATTGTTCAACAAACAAACCTTCCCCTGTGGTATTTACAAGCCGAAAAGTGAAACTAACCCTACACAAAAGGGAAACTGACAGGTAGCTCACCTGCAAATGCAAAAACAAACAGCTGGGCCAGGAAGAAGAGAACTGACATTTTTAAAATTCTGCCCATTTGAATTGCTAGGTGCTAGTACCCTGGGGGGGGGGAGAAATATGTTTACAGCAAAATTAGGGGCTTGATTCTGATCTCCCCCACTCTGGGGTAAGTTGGGGGTCACAGCTGTGACTACAGCTGTGTCTGGATGCAAGGGAAATGGGGCCCATGCTATTTAACTGGATCGTGTCCTCTTAAGGCTCTGGGGTTTTGCTTGGTTGGTTTTCTCCACCACAAGCTCACTTCCTGCCCTCATTGCTTCAGAGCTTAAAAAAGGACCTGAACTTGGCGTTTAAGTCACTCCGAAAGAGAAATTCTGCTAGGCTCACGACCCTCTTTCCCCAGCTGCAGCCCATAAACAAGTCACAGTTTATTGTCATTCCTGAAAAGCCCCATAGCAGGGGCTTTTCTGGGGGCTCCCCACTGCTCAAATTTTCTGGGAAGAGCCTGCGGGAAGAGAGACAGATTGGACGCTGCACACTCTTGTCCAAGATCTCCTACCGGGCAGTCAGGGTTGGCAGGCGGTCACCCCCAGAACAGGAGCACAGAGGCCATGCAATGAGCTGGGATGTTTAGTTCAGGTGTTTACAGAGCCTTGTCTGCACTAGACAGGGCTCAGTGCTATCCTGGCAAACCCTGCAGTGGAGACGCAGCAAGAGGGCATCTGTGGCACGGTTTATCCCAGTGCCCAAACAGAACAAGTGATCCCAGCAAATGTAACTGGGGCCCCACCAGGGCTTTTCCAGCAGGGCCATGTCGGTCAGGACTGGGAGGTTTTTCAGCTGGCAAAACATTTAAGTGTCGACCTGGCCCAGTCTCCCTCTGCCTACCAGGATGTGCCATCCCCAGCGCGGGGAGCCGGACACACGCTAGCTCTGCTCCTGCTAGCAGTTCCAGAGAGCAGTGTGGCGGCAGGACCGGGGGTTAGATGCCCAGGTACAAACCCGCCTGCCCCCCGGCTGCGTACCCAGTAGCAGTGTAGCCACGGCTCACAATAGCAACCTCGGTATGTGCCCCAGTGGAGACTCAAATTCCGTTGTGCTGGGCACTTGGAAATGGAGTCGGCCGCCGCCCATGCACCCCATCATGGCCACAGGTCACACTACCGGCAGCCAGCCTCGGTTTCCCTTCTTGGATTGTTTAAATAACACTTCCCTTGGTCAAAAATACCCCTCCTTGGGGACTAGGCTTTTAATATCAAATTAACTGCAAACAAGAGTCACAAATTCATTCCCAATGCTTCACAATACAAGGTTTCCCTTCCTCCTCCCCAACCTCCCTGCGTGGGGCAGCCCCTGGTCTGCAGCTTCCCTGCAGGAGCCTTTCCTCACTTTGTGAAGACTCTCTGCCAACTTCCTGGGCTCCCACCTGCTGCCCATTCTGGGGACTCCCCAGGTGTGCCTCTTGAGTGGTCAGGGCTGGCTAGCCCCAGCCCCTCGAGCCACCCGGTACAGCACCGCACGAGCACACAGCCCTGCCCCCAAACTGCTGACAGGCTCAACAGCCCGGCCAGGTGGAGACAGGATCCGTAGCCCCATTTCACAGACCGGGAGCTGAGGCCCCAGGGGTGACACTGGGAGGCGGAAAACCTGAGCCTGACCCTGAGCCCCATGGCAGAGAGGGCCCTGTGCTTCAGAACAGCCAGTCCTTGGCTCTAGACCAGACAGTGACAAGGGGGATGCGTAACCCTGCGTGGGGTAGGCCAGCCCTGCCCCCGTGGGAGCTGTCTCACTCCCCTGCTGTACCTCTGCATGCCGACAGAGTCATTCCCTGCACCCTGCTGGCTGCACCATGGCAGATCCTCACCCGGCTCAGCTCCACATGGACCTGAGCACGGAATGAGAACCAGCTCCTGCAGGCTGGGTGAGGAGGTGGCGGAGCAGGCCCCATGGCCCCCACAGGGACTTTGGCTAGAGCAGAACCGCTCAGCCCTGCAGTGCCCCGATGGAGCTCCATGCCCCAACCCATCGTTGCATTGCCCTGGGGCCAGCCTCCAGACAGCCCCTGCAAAGGGCCTGGGGACGCATTTGGAAGGATTGCTGTTATGACTTGTAATTGGAAGCTATCGCAAAGGCCTGGTTCCGCCTGGTTAGCTGGGGTTACTAGGACACACACACACGCGCCCCGGAGCTCGTTGTAATGCAGTCCGTGCAAACTGCCAGCAGCAAGAACAGATCCGTTGCAGCTGAGACCTCACAGGCTGCCCTAAGCTGTGTTTCATTGCGGGCTGGCAGAGACAATACGAACCCTGCCCGGCTCTCGGCATCGGATCCCTGCCACGGACACGAGGCTCCACCTGCGCAGAGCCCGTTGCAGAAACAGGGTCCCCGAGGGCAGAGTGTGACTCTCTGGCTCGGCAGCCCAGCGCAGAGGTGTGGGCGCTTCGCCGCGGGGGCTCCCTGTTTTTCTAATATCAATAAAACACAGAGCCCGGGTGAATTTTCACTGCGCTGCTGCAGCTAGTGTTGATGCCTTTGGCTTTGACAGACTCAGGTTTGTTTTATCAGCCACTGTGGGCTTTTCTAAATTGCTTTTCTTCCAATAAAGGCGTCGGTCGGGTGCACTGGACACCTCGTGCCGCAGTTCTACTGGCTCCACTGGCACTCAGCCACTATACGGATGGGCACCGACAGACAGAAAAGCCCAGAGAGCGAGCGTGAGCGTGAACGCGCGCATGTGCTGCCGGGATCTCTGGACGTTCCTCTCATGTCTCTGGTTTCTCTTGTGCCTCATTGTCCCTTGCAATGTTGCTGAGCACCCTGGTGACTTCAGGAGGCCCCACAGGCAGACGACCTCAAGGGACAGCACATCTTGGGCCGGATTCTGCTCTCGTTTCCACAGGTACAAAGCGGAAGCAGAGCCGGTGCACGTGCTCCAGGCCAACATCAGTGTGACCAACAGGAGAATCTGACCCTGGCCCCTGCAAAGGTCCTAGCTAAGGAGCAGCAAGTCAAGCGGGGGAGAGGCTGGGGTGGGCTGGCCCCTTCTCCCAGTTGCCCCTGCTGATGCAGGCCTCTCCCTGCAGTGTGTTCTCCAGGGCTTGGCCAGCCAGCGCCAAGTAGATGCCCATGATGGAGCTCCATAGAGCTCTCTGTCCCCAGCTCTCTGCAGGTCGGCCTGGGCCTGGGGGCAGTTCCCTACCTGGGGAAATGTCTCGTGGGCTCCCGGCCTGGCCGTGTCTTTGGGCCCTGGTGGCTAAGAGGGGAGTAGGACGTGGGCACTCGCTATGGGGAGGAAAGGCACTGGCAGGGGTCTCACCAGAGGGGAAGGAGACACCCCTCAAAGCATTCCTGCTCTGACCACTGCCCTCCACTGCCAAGCCAAAAATAAAGGCACAAAGGCAGGGCCAACTTGACATCCCCTCCCCTAGCCGTGGGCTGGCGTCCTGCTCCCAAGAGAAGTCCACACCAGCCGTGACAGCCCAGCATGGTACAGCCTCAGCAGGAGCCGCCTGGCCAGGGCAGAAGACAGAACCAGCGTTTGGGGGCCATATGCTGAACAGGGAGGGACCAAGCCACAGACCCCAGAGGGTTCGGCCCCAGGTTCTTGTGCAGCCTGTCTCTGAACTGTCGAGTGCCAAACCTGCCGTACAAGCAGCAGGGGCCTGGCTTGGGGCTTTGATTTGGACTCATCTCTGGGGTCCTTTAGCCCTGGCCATGGCAGCATCTGACACATGCTGGGATCTGGCTTCCCGCTAGCCTGGGCCATCTCTCCCTCCACAGCCCACGGCTCCGTCCTTAGAGGTGCATCAGAGAGAAGCCACGCACACGGGTGAGCACACCGGGCTGTGTGGGTGAACCGGCCCTGTGGGCTCAGAGCAGCACAGCACTCGCTGCCCCTTGTAAGCCAGCCAGAGCAGCTGGTGTCCTGCTTACGTGCATCGGTCTGAGCCAAATCCTCTCATCCCGGGGATACACCCAAGGGCAGCACTTGGCCCCAGAGGCTCCATGGCCTTCAACCAGCCGCATCGCATCGAAGCCCATCACAGACAGCAGCCACACCAACCTCCCCCGGGCACCCTCCGTGCATCGTCCTCCATGGGGCATAGCCAAGTGCCTGCCTGCAATTAGCCACCTCGGCACTTCAAAGCCTGCACTGGGTCACCAGCTTCCACTGGTACAAACCAGCCCCTTTCGCTCCGCTCGGCTGGTGGCTGCCGACCTCAGAACCAGAGAGAAAGTCTCCGCCCTCTTGGCCAAGGGCATCTTGCTGCCTAGATCCAGGGGCAAGCACAGAGGAGAACAAAAAAACTTCTGGGGCTGGAGGGCTGACAGCCGATGGGAGATTACAAAAGCGAAATGTTTATGGTTTGGCTAAGAGATGACTCCAAGGGACATGATAACAGCCTGCAAGTATTTGAAGGTTGTAAGCACTGAGGCTGGAGGGGGATCAGCTCACGCTCAGGGCTGCAGGCTGAAGTTAAGCGAAGGGAAATTCAGACTTGATACCAGGATGTATGTCCTGCGGCTGTGATCACTGTGGATTCGGAGTGACGGGACTTTTATAACAAAGGCTGGCAAAGCTTAAGGGAGCGTGTCATAGGGAATAACCCTGAATAGGCCTTTTCCTCTTCAGTTGTTCGATTTCGTGGAGAGAGGGGCCAGAACAAAGCACATCAGAACTCGGTGGAAGTCTGGAATTGGCTCCAGATACAAACCATGCTCCTGAGCCCATCTTTAATTCAGCTACAGAGAGACAGCTACAGCTGTGGTTAGCTTGCATGAGACCAGCTACACACACAGCTCAGGCGGGCTGGTCACAAGCCACTTCCCCCAAACCCAGTCATTTCATCCCAGCCTCTGACAGAGCCATGCTGCTGATAGCCAGGCGGGCAGTGATGGAAAGAGACTGAATTCCTATTTATTTTGTATCTTTTCCATAAAAGGGAAAAGTGGAAGATCTTTATAGCTGGTGAGGAAGGGATGCCAGGCAGGGGTTGCGTACACACTCGGGTTCAGTCTCTCATCTCACACAGGCTTGGTTTCTATCTGTATTCCCCCCCCCCACAAACATCTGTTGTTAACTTCTATGCTGAGTGAAATTAACACGCCATGGCTGTAACTCACAATTAAAGTTTCTTTTTAAACGAAGCCCTTTTTCGTTTGCAACGCGCTGTGCCAATCAATTATATTTTCCACTTACCTTTGGCAGTGCTAGGTCCTAGGGGTATCCCTGGAAAGAAGGGGTGCGGTGCAACGAAGGAGAAGCGCTCCTGCTTGGCGGGTGGCTGGCTGAAGAACCTCTTTCCCAGCTGATGGAAGCACAGATGTGGGGGGGGAGAAATGACTGTGCAGAGGGGAGGAGAGACAGACCAAGAGAGGCTGCAGCTTTTTAACCGCTATCTTGGCTCCTTCCCCTGAGCCAGCGAGCGAGGCAGACGGGGGTCAGGGGTCAGCGATGGAGCCGAGGATGGGAACTGAAGCTGTGGACCAAGCAGGGAGGTGCATGGGAAGGCTCAGGCACACTCTTGGGGCTGTCCCACAGTGGTGACATGCCACCGCCTACAGGAAAAAGGACCCCAGACCCATGGGCAGACCCTAGTGGAGGGTCCTGGGGGGCAAGGAGCTGGGAAATGACTCAGAAAGGCACCGTCTAGCCTGCATCACAAGACCATAAATAGTTGCCCATCTGCAGCACAGGAGGGGGTGGGATGGAAACAGAGTGCACTACATAGACTGCAGAGCCTCATCCTGCAGAACGGAAGAGAGGCGTTCATTTCCCCTCACCATCCCCCAGCAAAAGCAGCTGGTGAAAGCAGTTAAGGAACCAAGGTATCATAGCGAAGTACTGCTTTCCAAAGCACGAGGGATTTCAAAGCACTTACCAATCACTCAGACCCCCTCCCTCCATGGGATGTGGAAGTATCTTTAAACCCATTGGGCAGAGGGGAAGCTGAGGCACAGAGCAGCTGAGGGCCTGATTCTGCAACTCTTGAGTAAGGATCACTCAGATGATCACAGGCTGCCGAATTGGGCCACGGGTGACTTGTCTGAAGTCACAAAGTGAGTCCTTGGCAGAGCTGAGAACAGAACCCAGGAGTCCTGGTTCCTGTCCCCCACGTCCTGCCCCGTTGAAAACAAATGAGCAAAGGCCTGCTCCTGCTCACACGGAAGTCACGGGGAGTTTTGCCAATGACTTCAGCGAGTTAAGGATCATGAATTACGCAGCCACCCTTCTGCACAAGCAATTGGCGCTGTGATTAATTCCCCGGGAGAAGAGAGGTCGCTCTGTATGAGGCGCTGCACAGCCCGGAGCGTTCAGTGACGTCTGAATGGATTCCACGCCGATGGAGAAGAGACAGGTTCTGGGTGGGGTTGGAGTCTCTGTCCTCGGGATCTTCTGGCTGGGTCAAGCACCCTGAATACCACTGTCCCCATTGCTATAGCTGCGTGGGAACAAGGACACAGAGCATTTGCCTAGAGCTAAATTTATCAACCAGAAACTCCTCATGCTGTCGACTGAGTGTGTTCCGCAGCAGGCGAGCCCTGGCACCCTGACTTTCTAAGGTAGTGAAGGCAACAGTCAAGGTCTCCCCAGGGAAGGCAGCAGGCTGGGCAGAGATGGCCCTGGTAGCGTAGGTGACATCGCTGATAAACTAGCAGGATCACAGGTCGGCACAGAGGCTGTCTCTTGCAGTGAGTGAGGCTGTGTGGTTGAATGGTTAGAGCGGGGCTGCAGGGCTACATTCCAATCCCAGCAACCTGGTCTTGGGCAAGCCCCCTCCCCAAAGTATTCCCCTGGGGGCACGGGACAGAGCCTTGGTCCCCGGCACTCCTATCACATTGCAATTGGCATTAATTTAACGGGGGTCGCTGGTTGGAGGCTCAGCTGAAGCTGTTTGGAATGGCCATGTCTGGGGACAGAATTGTCTGGCTTCTGAGCCACCCGTGTGTCCACACCCCAAACTTATATTGCACATGTGTGTGTGTGTGTGGCAGGCCAGACACCTCCACCCAACCACACACCCTCCCACACATACACACCCCCACCCTCAGCCCCCCTAGACCCTACACACACCCCAAACTCACATTGCACGTGTGTGTGTGGCAGGCCAGACACCCCCACCCAACCACACCCCCACCACACACCCTCCCACACCTACACACCCCCACCCTCAGCCCCCGAGACCCTACACACACTTCAAACTCACATTGCATGTGTGTGGCCAGCCAGACACCCACACCCAACTATACACTCCCCCCACACCCCACACCTACACACCCCCACTCTCAGCCCCCCCAGACCCTACACACACTTCACACACCCCAAACTCACATTGCACATGTGTGTGTGGCCAGCCAGACACCCCCACCCAACCACACACCCCCCCACACACCTACACACGCCCCCACCCTCAGCCCCCCCCCACAGACCCTACACACACCCCACACACCCCAAACTCACATTGCATGTGTGTGGCCAGCCAGACACCCTCACTCAACCACACCCCCCGCACACCTACACACCCCCACCCCCACCCTCAGCCCCCTCACAGACCCTACACACACACCCCATACCCCAAACTCACATTGCATGTGTGTGGCCAGCCAGACACCCCCAGCCAACCACACACACACCCCACACACACCCCACACCTACACACCCTCACTCTCAGCCTCCCCCAGACCCTACACATACCCCACACACCCCAAACTCACATTACACATGTGTGTGTGGCCAGTCAGACACCCCCACCCAACCACACACACCTATACACTCCCACCCCACCCACACCTTACACACACACATACCCCCCCATGTGCACATCCCACACACACCAAACTCATATTGCACATGTGTGTGTCTGGACAGCCAGACTCCCCCATCCAACCACACACACACACACACACACACACACACACACACACCAGCCCCCCACACCCTACACACACACACTCCACGCACACCCCACTCATATGCACACACCCCACTTACCCACACACACACACCACACCTACACACCACCACCCTCAGCCCCCTCAACCCCCTACACACACCCCACACCCCACGCACAAACCCCACGCCACCCGCCCACCCATACACACACGAGCAGCCCCCTACACCCCCTACACACATTCCAGCCCCCCATAGTCCATGCACACTCCACTCACCCCCACACCTACACATTCTCACCCCACCACCAGCCCCCCCCACACCCATGCCATCGCCCCACACCTACACACACGCACAGCCCCCCCAGACCCTACATACACACCCACATGCTCCACACACATTCCACTCACACACACACACACACACACACCCCACACCACCCACTCACCCACACCCCTTACACACACACACACACCACCCCCCACACACCCTATGCCACCCCACACACACCTACACACACACACACACACACGAGCTCTGGGTGTTGTTATATAAATACATTGCCTGCCTGTTGCCAGGGCCGGTGCAAGGATGTTTCGTGCCCTAGGCAAAACTTCCACCTTGTGCCCACCCCACCCCACACCTACACACTCCCACCCCCACCCCCAGTCCCCCCAGACCCTACACACACCCCATACACCAGGTCCCAAGTCCCCGCCCTGAGGCGCCCCTCCCCCCGCAGCAGCTCCCCATCCCCCACCCTCTGCCTTGAGGCACCCCCCCACCCTAGCTCACCCCTGCTCCACGCACAAGCAGCCCGAGCACGCCATCGCTGCTTCACTTCTCCCGCCTCCCAGTGCCAATCAGCTTAGGCACCGCAAGCCTGCGAGGCGGGAGAAGAGAAGCAGCCATGGCGTGCTCGGGATGCTTGTGCGCGGAGCAGGGGTGAGCAGGGGCGGGGAGTTCCCCTGCGTGTCACCCCCCCCTTACTTGCTGCAGGCGGCCCTCCCCACGCTCCCCTGCCCCAGCTCCCTCCCCCTAAATGCCAGCGACTACCGAGGCGCCCAAAGATCCAGCCACCGTGGTCGCTGCCGAAAAAAATGGCGCCCCCTGAATCCTAGCGCCCTAGGCGACCGCCTAGGTCGCCTAAATGGTTGCACCGGCCCTGCCTGTTGCTACTCAAGGATCTCCAAACACTTAACAAACAGGAATTAACTGAGTCTGACAAAAACTCAGACAATAAGACATGTCGCTTTTATTGCCGGCGACGCTGCTTGTCTGCACGACCGGGTTACGGTGGCAGAGCTCCAAGGTATCCCCATGTGTAATGACAACACATCCAGGATGACCTAGTGACCGGTCTGGGTCAGATCCCAGGAGACCCCGGTATCCAGCGACAGGCCAGAGGGCAGACCCCGGGGCAGGCAGCAGGAGCACCGCCAGGGAAGCAGCCCTAAGCAGGGGGATCCCAGCTGCGTGGACAATTTCCTGCGCTGGGTTTAAATACAAGCAGAGATGCAGTCAGGACTCCGGAGCTCCGCCTGTCCCCTGCCCGAGTTGTGCTTCTAGTTCTGGCCCTGCTAGGGGGTGACTGGGTGGCAGGTGGGAGCCCACTAGCACCCGAGTGCCTCACGGAGCAGGGCCCTGGCAGAGGAAGTAACCCCACCTCCCTGAGCAAGGGAAGGACGCGGCCGTCAGCCTGGCCGTGCTGACACTGGGTTAGACCGGCGATGCTGAGGGGTGCGGGCGTTTCACACCCCGGGGCACCGGCGTTATGTCCAGCTAAGTTCTACGCACTGAGCAGGCCTGAGACACTGATCTGCCCCAGGTCACCCAGCCAGCTGGGGAGAGAGCCCAGCTCTTCAGGGCTGCCACAATCCCAGCCCTGTCTGGAGGCTGGGTGGGCGAGGGAATAGATACGAGCAGCTCGCTGGGCAGTGTGTCAGATGGGCAGCTGGCTAGATCAGCCTGGACAGAAAGGCGGGTGACTAGGGAGACGCTGGATGAAGGCCCAGTAGGCAGGTTAACACTGTATCTAATCTCACCCTCGTATTTATAATTCACCATCACTTTGCTGTAACCTTTCCTCCCCGCCTCCGCCCTCCCCCCATTTTCCCTCTTCTGAACTCGGACAGGGAGTAGCACTGGGCATCTTAATCTGGGTTAGTCACTTGTTTATGATGTGGTGAATTCCATTGCCACGGGGCGGGGGTGTCCACCCCTAGCACTGTCCAACCCCACGGTCCCTGCGGGCTGGGGCCAGGCCGCCCGCGGATGACAGACGGATGACTCGGCCAGCCGGAGTGTCAGCAGCCAGGTCACTGCAGCTGGGAAGCCCCAAGCCAAGCTGAGCAGGGAACGGACTGAGCATTGGTCAGCACGTCCTGGGGTCAGGGGCCAAGCTGCACTGGAGGGCAGCATAATGCCCAGCGGCCAGGAGTGCCTGGGACTGGGACTATACGCGAGGCCTGTAGCTGCTCCTTGCCTCTCCTGGCCGGGCAGTGACTCCCAGAGGAGCCAGGCAGTTATAAACGCTGCTTTCCCAAAGGGAGCGAGGGTGCTCTCTTCCCAGGAGAGAGCCGCACTACCCACGTGCATGGCTCCGCCCAAGCCAGGGCACTCAGATGAAACCGAGCCATCTGCCGGCCACGTTCACTGCACATTGCACCCACCGCGGCATGGAGCAGGGCGCTTGTGGGATGCACCTGGGGGCTTTCCGATCAGAGTCCCTCTGCTCTCACCGCCCTGGCAGAAAGCCACTGCAGCTGGGACATTCCAGGCTTGGGAATTTTCCACACACCCTGTGGCTGTTTGCGTCTTCCCAGCAGCTCAAACACAGCTCAGATCCTCCTGCTCCAAAAGCACAGGTCCCAGCTAGCTGGGCTCACAGAGAATCCCCCTTAGCTGTGCGGGATCTGTGACACACAGTCCAGCAGTCCTGGTCCCGTCCATTAGCAAGTGGTGGCGTGCATACACACTTGCCTCCATTATCATACCTTGCATTGCACCACTTTCCCCTGGGTCCAAAAGCCCAGGGACTGGATTCTGAGCAAATGACCCGGTGTTTGTCTACACTGCAAGAGAAGAAACCCCTGGCAGTGAGGTTCAGAGCCCGGTCAGGTGGCATTACGGGGCTAGAACAGCAGTGTAGCCCTGCCTGCTTGGGCTGGAGCTTGGCCTTTGCAATCTGGCGAGAGGGGAGGGTCTCAGAGCCCGGCTCCAGCCCGAATGGGAACATTCACTGCTATTTCTAGCCCCCTTGTGCAAGGCCCAGGCAGCTGACCTGGGCCCTGACACTCATGTTCCCCGTGGAGGGGTTGCAGGATGGCAGCACCCTGGGGCCAGCACAGTGAAGATCTGGGTGCTCTCAACTCTAGGGAGCAGGCAGGTCTGAGCTGCTGCCACTACCAGGGGCAAGGAAAATAGGTTTGCACTCGTTATTTATTTGGCCTTCATTCCTGTGGGTGCTTGGGTCTGTAATATGAGCACACCCCATGAGCACCTGAAGCAGGGCAGGGCCATTGTGTAACTGGGGAACTGAAACCAGAAGTGGTTTGGCCAAGGTCACCCAGAGAGTCTGCAATGAAACAGAGACATGAACCCAGGTGTCCCACGTCCCAAGCGAGCGCGCTAACTCCCGGGGCCAGCTAAAGATGGCCAGGAAGGCCCCACAGGCCCAGCTGGCCAGTGCAGCTCGGAGCGGGCCACGCGGTATGGAACGAGTTCTCTCTGGAGAACGCGCTGACTGTCTGGGCTCCCGCAGGGCTTGTGGACCGAGTGTTCCTCACCCCCTTAGGCCGGGGCTGTTGTGAGCAGCCTGAAGACCCAAACACAACTGTTCGTGCCGAGGGTGCGGGTAATGCAAATAACAACCTTAGCTACGAGATTTAGAGTGACAGCATCCAATTTTATAGCAAACGTCACCCTCCTCCAGGGGTTTTATAAACCAGGTGAATCACAGCGCCTATCACTGACATGCAGCTGCCTCTGGGGTGGGACTTGTCAGCTGAATCACAGCTTAAGCCAGGAACTGCAGAGTAGTGCATGCTAGTGAAACTGCAGGGGGATTGTGTACAGGAAGGCTGGAGGGAACTTGGCCAGGACCCCAGCGTAACATCGCTGTTCTTGTGCCCTGGGCTCTTTAATGACCGAGTCTGGGCAATACTCCACAGCCAATGACTCCACAGCGCCCCCTAATGCCACTGGCTCAGAAGTTAGGAGGGCGCCTACTGCAGCTCCGCCCCCCTGCAAGCTTTCCATGGCACCCTCCCAACCGAGCCCTGACCCTTCGCAGCGTGCGACTCCCAACACAGTCGCAGCGCCCGGGGGGCTGATGCTGACGGAGATGCAGCCAACCCGCCTCCTAGGTCACTCTGCTTTGGATGCTGCGTCTGTTTATCTGGCCTAGCCTAGCAACCAGGGTGTTTCCGCTCTTCCCTAGCTGTCAGGTCTGACGCTCTGCAGCCCCCCGCCAGAAGCCAGCGCTGGGAGCAGCCAAGGCATCCAGCGCAGATGGATGGGCCCCTTTGATCTGCCTTGCTTTGAAGGCGCCCAGCCCCTCTGGAAATGTTACTTCTGAGCGGGGCCGTGTGAACAGTGCAGCCTGTGATGCTGTGGCAGCTGGCAGGACACTAGCAACTCACAGCCCCTGGGTCGGGGCTCGAACCCCTGGCCAGCTCTGCCCCCGGTGTCAGGCCGAGCTCTCTCACTCACCCCTTCTCACGTCGCCTGCCTCCTTCCCCCAGGCTAGCCCAGTGCTCACCACTCCCTCGCCCCGCAGTTTGGTCTCAGCCCTGCCTGGTATCTCTGCTCCCATCAAGTCTTGTCTGTCCCAGGTCCACCGCAGCGCTCCCAGCCTGCGACCCCCTGTGCTGGTGCATTCACTCCCAGCTGCTCTCCTTTGGCTGCTGCAGCCAGGCCGGAGCAGAAGCAGCTAGCAGGGAGGTGCCCGCAGGGGTGCAGTGAAACGGGAAGTGCTCAGTGCGCCTGTTACTCACCACCGGCCACCTGCCCCTTGGGCTCACTGGAGAATGGCCAAGCAGCCCTGTGGCTGAGAGACGGGAGCAGGGCTGCTAGACAATCCGAGCCCTAGTCCCAGCTCTGTGGCTTCACCTCTCTATGCCCATGGGGGACAAAGCTGACTCTGAGCACATCCGATGGGCGGTGCCAAGCACCATTCTGCGTGGGCTGACCCTGCTGTCCTCGGGACAGGCGAGCAGGCCGAGAGGGTGGTCTCCTCTGCGGGGATTGTAGGACCAGACACATCAGGAAGAGCCCCTCACTCAGGGTCGACTCCAACAATTCCCCAGTGCTCATTCTCACACACCCCAAGGCCACGGGTTCAGTTTGCAACAAACAAGGCCCCTGATGGGATCCTAGGCAGATCCAGCTGGGCTCTGGGAGCTGCTGGGCTGCTTTGGCTAATGGCCGGGAAATGTGTTTGCATGTCAGCAGGCCCTGGCAGAGCCAAGGACACATTTGTCCCTGAACTCGCCTCGTACAGCAAGAGAGACTAGCTTGGCCACTCAGACCACATCCAGGCCTGGCTCCAGAACCAGGCTTGTCCCCATGCCTGCTGGCCCAGCTGACTCAGCCTCTCTAAATGATGAGACTGCAGGGCAGAGGGAGCCTTGCGGAGAGGCAGATGAGCAGAGCCAAAGGAGAAGAACTGTGGACACGCTGGGTGGCTCAGTCACTGGGCAGTGTAGAATTCAGCTGTCTAATTAAAAACCATTGAAATCTATCCTTTCTGAAAGGGAGGAGAAGGATGTGGAAAACCAGGGAAGGTTCAGAAGAGCTACAAGAACAATTTGGGGTCTGGAGAACCTGCCTCACGGTGGGAGGCTGAAGATACACACGCTATTTCCTGGGCTGGGAGGAGGTTAAGCTCCTACCTGGGGGAAGATCTCTGAGAGCAGAGGGCCTTTAATGAAGCAGACAAAGGCCGAGTGAGATCCAGGGGCTAGAAACTGACGCTATATCAGTTGAGACTAGAAATCCGAGGGCTGTTTCACGTGGGAGGGTGATTAGCCATGGGAACGAGGCAGGTGGGGGATTCGCCATCATTTGGGATCCTTATGTGAGGACTCACTCACAAAAATATGCTCCAGCTCAGCACGAGCCCTGGGCAAGCCAAGGAATGAGTGGGCGGCCTGGGGAACCCAGAAAGACAGGCTGGTCCCATCTGGCCTGGGCATCAATGAACTGCGGGAGGGCCCAGCTCCCGGTGGGCGAAGGCACAAATAAGGAGCTGACTGCCAGAGCTGGGGAAACTGGCTTCAGGGTGGGGTGAATGGGAGTGCGATGGGTTTGGAGTCCAGACAGAGTAGCCCAGGTTCCCAAGACAACTAATGGTTTTGGGGGCCCAACTTGCCACCCCTTAAAGGAGCCTGATTCCCTCTATGCGGGTGTTAAGGTCCCTTGAGGGCATCTCATGTTGCGTCCCCTGAAATCACTCGTCATTTTGGAATGCGTACCCAGGGAGTCCAAACCCTAGCACCCACCAGGACTTGAGACCCTCGCAAGATGATCTTGGATGCTCAGGGCTGAAATCCTGCCCAGGGGGGCCAAGGATCAGCTCCCGCCCATGCAAGGTCTCAGCCCATACGCTTCCCTTGGCGAACCCAGCAGAGGAGTCTAGGCTGGAATCCTCTCAGATTCACTCCAGAAACTCTAGTGAAGTCAAAGAGGAGTCTCTGCCCCCCACAGGGTCTGTTCATTCATCACTCCTTGCTTCATTCATCACATCTCCCTCCCCTTTGGCCACTCTCGTGTCTGCAGCGACAAGCCATAGGGAGCCCAAAACCAAGACAGAAGAGTAATTCCTGGGTTCCTGAAAGACTGAGATGCTGACTCCAACGAGCCTCCCCAGTAGCGGCTTTAACCCAGAGCCAACATAGAATCATGGAATCATACAAGATTAGGGTTGGAAGAGACGTGAGGAGGTCACCTAGTCAAAGTAGGACCAACCCCAACTAAATCATCCCAGCCAGGGCTTCACCACCCTCCTAGTGAAACAGTGTTTCCTAATATCCAACCTAGACCTCCCCCACTGCAACTTGAGACCATTGCTCCTTGTTCTGTCACCTGCCTCCACTGAGAACAGCCTAGATTAGGGGCCAGCAACCTTTCAGAAGTGCTGGGCCGAGTCTTCATTTATTCACTCTAATTTAAGGTTTCACGTGCCAGTAATATACTTTAACATTTTTAGAAGGTCTCTGTCTATAAGTTTATAATAAATAATTAAACTATTGTTGTATGTAAAGTAAATAAGGGTTTTTAAATGCTTAAGAAGCTTCATTTAAAATTAAATTAAAATGAAGAGCCACCCGGACTGGTGGCCAGGACCTGGGCAGTGTGAGTGCCCCTGAAAATCAGCTCCGTGTGCTGCCTTCGGCACGCCTGCCATAGGTTGCCTACCCCTGGCCCCTCTCCAATTTGTCCACATCCCTTCTGTGGTGGGGGGACCAAAACTGGACACAATACTCCAGGTGTGGCCTCACCAGTGCTGAATAGAGGGGAAAAATCACTTCCCTCGATCTGCTGGCAATGCTCCTACTAATGCAGCCCAAAATGCCGTTAGCCTTCTTGGCAACAAGGACACACTGCTGACTCACATCCAGCTTCTCGTCCACTGTAGTCCCCAGGTCCTTTTCTGCAGAACTGCTGCTTAGTCAGTCGGTCCCCAGCTTGTAGCAGTGCATGGGATTCTTCCATCTTAAGTGCAGGACTCTGCACTTGTCCTTGTTGAACCTCATCAGATTCTTTTGGCCCAATCCTCCAATTTGTCTAGGTCACTCCGGATCCTATCTCTACCCGCCAGCATATCTACCTTTCCCCCAAGCCTAGTGTCATCTGCGAACTTGCTGAGGGTGCAATGCATCCCGTCCTCCAGATCTTTAATGAAGATGTTAAACAAAACCAGCCACAGGACCAAACCCTGGGGCACTCCGCTTGATACCGGCTGCCAACTAGACATGGAGCTGTTGATCACTACCCGTTAAGCCCGACAATCTAGCCAGCTTTCTATCCACCTTATAGTCCATTCATCCAGCCCATAGTTCTTTAACTTGCTGGCAAGAATACTGTGGGAGACCGTATCAAAAGCTTTGCTAAAGTCAAGGTATATCACATCCACTGCTTTCCCCATATCCACAGAGCCAGTTATCTCATCACAGAAGGCAATTAGGTTGGTCAAGCATGCAGGGGCGGCTCCAGGCACCAGCACGCCAAGCGCGTGCTTGGGGCAGCAAGCCACAGGGGGGGCTCTGCCGGTCACCACAAGGGTAGCTGGCAGGTTGCCTTTGTCGGCATGCCTGCAGAGGGTCCACTGGTCCCACGGCTTCGGCGGACTTCCTGCAGGTTGCCACCGAATCCACGGGACCGGGGTCCTCCCGCAGGCAAGCCGCCGAAGGCAGCCTGCCTGCAGTGCTTGGGGCAGCAAAATACCTAGAGCCGCCCCTGTGGCTATGACTTGCCCTTGGTGAATCCATGCTGACTGTTCCTCATCACTTTCCCCTACCCAAGTGCTTCAAAATGGATTCCTTGAGGACCTGCTCCAACATCAGCCAACTCCCTCAGCACCCTCGCATGCAGTGCATCCAGCCCCATGGGCTTGTGCATGTCCAGCTTTTCTAAATAGTCCTTAACCTGGTCTTTCACCACTGAGGGCTGCTCACCTCCTCACCATACTGTGCTGCCCAGTGCAGCAGTCTGGGAGCTGACCTTGTCTGTGAAGACTGAGGCAAAAAAAGCATTGAGTACTTCAGCTGTTTCCACATCATCTGTCACTAGGTTCCCTCCCCCATTCAATAAAGGTCCCACACTTTCCTTGACTTTCTTCTTGTTGCTAACATACCTGTAGAAACCCTTCTTGTTTCCCTTCACATCCCTTGCTAGCTTCAACTCCAATTGTGCCTTGGCCTTCCTGATTACACCCCTGCAAGCTCGAGCAATATTTTTATATTCCTCCCTAGTCATCTGTCCAAATTTCCACTTCTTGTAAAATTCCTTTTTGTGTTTAAGCTCACCGAAGATTTCTCTGTTTAGCCAAGCTGGTCGCCTGCCAGATTTGCTATTCTTTCTGCACATCGGGTTGGTTTGTTCCTGCACACTCAATAAGGTTTCTTTAAAATACAGCCAACTCTCCTGGACTCCTTTCCCGCTCACATTAGCCTCCCACGGGATCCTGCCCATCAGTTCCCTGAGGGAGTCAAAGTCTGCTTTTCTGAAGTCCAGGGTCCGTATTCTGCTGCTCTCCTTTCTTCCTTTTGTCAGGATCCTGAACTCGACCATCTCATAGTCACTGCTGCCCAGGTTGCCACCCACTTCTACTTCCCCTACCAATTCTTCCCTGTTTGTAAGCAGCAGATCAAGAGGAGCATGGCCCCTAGTTGGTTCCTCCAGTACTTGTACCAGGAAGCTGTCCCGAACACGCTCCAAAAACTTCCTGGATTGTCTGTGCACTGCTGTATCGCTCTCCCAGCAGATGTCAGGATGATTGAAGTTCCCCATGAGAACCAGGGCCGGTGATCTAGTAACTTCTGTTAGTTGCCTGGGGAAAGCCTCATCCCCCTGGTCTGGTCCTCTATAGCAAACGCCCACCATGACTTAAATACAAGGGGGGAACAGTTGTTGAGCATGAGGGGTTCACCCATGTATAGGAGACCCTTCCAGTGAAGTGGGCAATGAAGGCAGCGGGCAGCAGGGTGTGCTCCCCGTTGTTGTAACGCGCCGTAGGAGCAGGGTCTCTCTTGAGTCCATGGTTTTAGTGCCTAGTAGAGGTAGGAACTGAAGCTCCCAGGCTTACCTTTGAGGGTGTTGGGCAGATTTCCTTTGAAGCTCAGACTGAGAGGGCAGCTAGGCATGATCACTTTGAAAGCGGGTCAGTTTTGTAACCAGGATGATGCGTAACCTAGGGACGAGGCCCAGGCCTAGGAGCCGGGCATGCTGGGTTCTAGCCTCTGCTGAGGGAGATGACTGGTGATGAGGACCACAAGTCAGGCTTTCTGCATTCTGCTGAGGCTTGGGGAGGGGACTATGGTCGAGTGCCCAGAGGAGGCGCTAGAGAGTTGAGGGTCTGTGTGTGATCATGGGATGTTGCCTGTATGATACTATTTCCCCACCTTGCTGGGGGACTGGGACCCTGCTAGGGCTGGTGCCTGTAAGTTGCTTTGAGATCCTCATAATGCTGGTGGTGTTAGCACAGGGGAGGCAACCTATGGCACACAAGCTGATTTTCAGTGGCACTCACACTGCCCAGGGCCTAGCCGCTGGCCCAGGGGGCTCTGCATTTTAAATGAAGCTTCTTAAACATTTAAAAAACCTTATTTACTTTACATACAACAACAGTTTAGTTATTTATTATAGACATATAGAAAGAGACCTTTTAAAAGCGTTAAAATGTATGACTGGCACGAGAAACCTTAAACCAGGGTGAATAAATGAAGCCTCGGCACAGCACTTCTTAAAGGTGGCCAACCTCTGTGTTAGTGTCTGTGTGACACACCATTCCCATTCTCTGAACGCTCCATGCTGCCTGAGGACAATATGGAAACTCCCCCCCACACCACCCCTGCACACACCCCCTCTGATCCTCGCAGTCACTCTGCAAACACTGAAACTGGCAACAGAAAAATGGTTTCCAAGCAGGAGCGTTTTAGAGCCAAAGCCTGTGTGTATAATGATTCCCAGCATCATTCGCTAATGGTGATGGAAGAGATCCTGGCACCAGGCCCTGGAGCCAGCTGCTCCCTGGTGAGCCTCCCATCCGCAGTCAAGTCTAGCGAGATGAAAGGGTTGTTTCGGAAGAGACTGGAAGGGATCCAGCTCTTACTCCAGGGCATGAAGCTGGCCCAGCCGAAGGGTGAGCGGAAGGTCCCCAGGCAGACACACCCAAAGGAGGCATTGGGGAGACTGGGTGGCCCAGAGAAGCTGGTAGGGGAGAGCTGAGAGGCCCGGAGAGGACTGTGGGGAGAGTGAAAGGGGCCAGAGGAGCGAATAGGCAGCTCCCAGGGCGAGTGGTGGAGCTCAGAGGGGATACAAGAGCAATTAGATACACTGCACACAGCTGACAAGGGGATTCGGCCCCATGCTGCTCACCGCACCCACATCCTACTCGCTCCAGGACTCCAACCCTGGGCAGGGAGCGGACTGGCTCTGTGCATGGCACTACCTTCACTCGGCTTGGTGGCATGGTGCTGGCTCTGTGCATGGCACTACCTTCACTCGGCTTGGTGGCAGCATCTGGCCTAGGTTCCAGAACAGCCCAGGAGGCTGCTCCCCATCCTGCAGGAAAGGCCTGTGGGAATCACGATTCGGGGCCTTTGGAGAGTTTCTGGCTGGACCAGGAGGAAGCCGGCGCCAGTGTAGACAGTGTACTGGGGACGCTGGCTCCAGCAGTGCCAGCTCGCCCTTGTGCACAGGGCGAAAGGGGGAGTGAGGCTCATGCTGCTGTCTGGAATGGGGTTGTTACCCCATGGCAGAGGAGTTTGCAGCAGCCTCTTAGGATGCCTGCTTCAGAGAGGAATCTCCAGAGGCAGGTAGGGGAGGAGAGAGCATCCAGTTCTGAACAAGGTGCCATGTGTAGCCAAGATTGCACACGTGGGTGTATGTGTATTTGCGTGTAGCCCTGGGTGGATACGTGTGTGTGTGTGTGTGTGTGTGTGCGTGTGTAGCCCTGGGTGGATGTGTATGTGAGTCTGTGTGTGTATTTGTGTGTAGGGGGGTGCATACATGGGTGTATGTATATCTGTGTGTAGCCCTGAGTGGATACATAGAATCATAGAATATCAGGGTTGGAAGAGACCTCAGGAGGTCATGTAGTCAAATCCCCTGCTCAAAGTAGGACCAACCCCAACTAAATCATCCCAGCCAGGGCTTTCTCAAGCCTGACCTTAAATACCTCAAAGGATGGAGATTCCACCTGCTCCCTAGGGAACCCATTCCACTGCTTCACCCCCCTCCTAGTGAAACAGTGTTTCCTAATGTCCAACCTAGACCTCCCCCACTGCAACTTGACACCATTGCTCCTTGTTCTGTCATCTGCCACCTCTGAGAATAGCCGAGCTCCATCCTCTTTGGAACCCCCCTTCAGGTAGCTGAAGGCTGCTATCAAATCCCCCCCTCACTCTTCTCTTCTACAGACTAAATAAGACCTGTTCCCTCAGCCTCTCCTCATAAGTCATGTGCTCCAACCCTCTAATCATTTTTGTTGCCCTTAGTTGGACTCCTTCTAATTTTTCCTCATCCTTTCTGTAGTGGGGGGCCCAAAACTGGACACAACACTCCAGGTGTGGCCTCACCGGTGCCGAATAGAGGGGAATAATCACTTCCCTCGATCTGCTGCCAATGCTCCTATTAATACAGCCCAATATGCCGTTAGCCTTCTTAGTAACAAGGGCACACTGTCGACTCATATCCAGCTTCTCATTCATTGTAATCCCCAGGTTCTTTTCTGCAGAACTGCTGCCTAGTCATTCGGTCCCCAGCTTGTAGCAGTGCATGGGATTCTTCCGTCCTAAGTGCAGGACTCTGCACTCGTCCTTGTTGAACCTGATCAGATTTCTTTTGGTCCAGTCCTCCAATTTGTCTAGGTCACTCTGGACCCTATCCCTACCTTCCAGTGTATCTATCTCTCCCAGCAGCTTAGTGTCATCTGCATACTTGCTGAGGGTGCAATCCATCCCATCATCCAGATCATTAATGTTGAACAAAACCGACCTCAGGACTGACTCCTGGAGCACTCCGCTTGATACCGGCTGCCAACCAGACATCGAGCCATTGATCACTACCTGTGAGCCCGACGATTCAGCCAGCTTTCTATTCACCTTATAGTCCATTCATCCAATCCATACGTCTTTAACTTGCTGGCAAGAATACTGTGGGAGACCGTATCAAAAGCTTTGCTAAAGTCAAGGCATATCACATCCACCGCTTTCCCCTCATCCACAGAGCCAGTTATCTTGTCATAGAAAGTAATCAGGTTGGTCAGGCATGATTTGTCCTTGGTGAATCCATGCTGACAGTTCCTGATCACCTTCCTCTCCTCCAAGTGCTTCAAAATGGATTCCTTGAGGACCTGCTCCATGATTTTTCCTGGGACAGAGCTGAGGCTGACTGGTCTGTAGTTCCCCAAATTCTCCTTCTTCCTTTTTTTAAAGATGGGCACCACACATTTGCCTTTTTCCAATCATCCCGGACCTCCCCCGATTGCTACGATAATGGCATTTTCAAAGATAATGGCCAATGGCTTTGCAATGACATCAGCCAATTCCCTCAGCACCCTTGGATGCACTGAATCCGGCCCCATGGGCTTGTGCATGTCCAGCTTTTCTAAACAGTCCTTAACCTGGTCTTTCACCACTGAGGGCTGCTCACCTCCTCCGCATACTGTGCTGCCCAGTGCAGCAGTCTGGGAGCTGACCTTGTCTGTGAAGACCAAAGCAGAAAAAGCATTGAGTACTTCAACTTTTTCCACATCATCTGTCATTAGGTTGCCTCCTCTGTTCAGTATGGGTCCCACACTTTCCCTGACCTATGTGTGTGTGTAGGTGGGTGCATACGTGGGTGTCTGGGCATTTCTGTGTCAGTGAGACTCTGGGGGAGTGTAGAACTGCAAAGGGGGGGGGCGGAAATGACCAGATTAACCCTTCCCATTCTGATGCCTTATTGGCTTCCATGTGAGTGAGAAAAGAGGGATGCCAAGAGCCAGGTTCACCCAGCCAGGGAGCAGCCAGGCAGCCAGAAGGCCTGGAATTGGCCTGGCACATCCAGAACTGAATGGATGTGTGTGACGAACTGGGAATGTTCTTAATGTTTTCTCTGAATACTGTGTTGGTGCCTCAGTGTCCCCATGGCAGTTCTTAAGTATCTGGCAGAGCAAAGGGACAGTGCACCTAAATGCCTGGCACTCTGTCTCCTGGCAACTGATGGCCCGGGCCCCTCCCCTGCAAAGGTGCCAGCTGAAGGTGTTGGAGACAAAGGGATCAGGTGACATCCTGGCCCGGGAAAGGGGCTGAGCAGAGAGGAGGGGCTGGGAGGGGTTGTTAGTCTGGAGCTGGCTGGGGTCAAGGGTGGAGGGCAGATCTGGGGGTCTGGCTCACTGACCCCAGAATGGACCCGGCCGAGGGGTCCGGTTCTCTGTACCTACAAGCTCTGTTTTAGACCCTGTTCCTGTCATCGAATAAACCTCTGTTTTACTGGCTGGCTGAGAGTCACGTCTGAGTGCAAAGTGGGGGTGCAGGACCCTGTGGCTTCCCCAGGACCCCACTGGGGTGGACTCGCTGTGGGAAGCGCCTGGAGGGGCAGAGGATGCTGAATGCTCCAAGGAGAGACCCAGGAGGTGAAGCCGTGTGAGCTTCTTGCCCTGAACAAGTCTGCTCCAAGGGAGAGGAGGCTCCCCAAAGTCCTGAGTGGCTTGGTGGGGAGCAGTTCCGGAGCATCGCCCGGTGACTCCGTGACAGTGTGTAAACCAACCAGAACCAGAGCAAGGGAGCAGGCAATGAGGCAGGCGAAGGGCGCTGAGCAGGTGCTGACCCCACGCGAGGAACTGAGAGATGCATGGACAGGCTCACATGACAGCACTGTCCTGAGGCCTCACTTTTCTCAGAACTTAGGAGACCATCTCTGTGTGTCCAGTCGCTGTAGGGTCGCCACCCATCTAATGGCTGGTAACTGGTCCCCCTGCCCTGCCTCTTCCCCCAAGGCCCCGCCCCTGCCACGCCTCTTCCCCAAGACCCCGCCCCTGCCACACCTCTTCTCCCAAGGCCCTGCCTCTGCCCCACCTCTTTCCCCAAGCCCCACCCCTGCCACGCCTCTTTCTAAGGCCCTGCCCCTGCCACGCCTCTTTCCAAGGCCCCACCCCTGTCACACCTCTTCCCCCAAGGCCCCGCCCCTGCTCCACCTCTTCCTTCAAGGCCCCGCCCCTGCCACACCTCTTCCCAAGGCCCCACCCCTGTCACACCTCTTTCCAAGGCCCCGCCCCTGCCACGCCTCTTCCCAAGGCCCCACCCCTGCCCCACCTCTTTCCCCAAGGCCACGCCCCTGCCTCACCTCTTCCCCCAAGCCCCCGCCCCTGCCACACCTCTTCCCAAGGCCCCGCCCATGCCACGCCTCTTTCCAAGGCCCCGCCCCTGCCATGCCTCTTCCCAAAGCCCCGCCTCCATTGATCACCAGCACAACAGAGGCCACCTTGCCCACCACCTGCGGCTGTGCAGGGCCAGGTGCCACCCTGAGGCATAGGAACAGCCTGGCCCGGAGGCAGCTGCTGCTGCACTACCTCCTCCCTTCCACTTAGGCCTTGCCACCTTTTCCACAGAGCAAATAAAATGGCCATCAGGGCTTGGGCACCCGTCCACACAAGCCGAAACCCGGACTGTCCTGGTGAAAACCAGATGGGGGGCCACCCTACGTCACGGAGACCCCTGACTTAGCTCTAGAGTCATCCTGTCTTCACAGGCCTGCGACGGGAAGGGGAAAAATTCTCACCCCAAATCTTGCCTGCCTCATAGGATGTCCCTGGGGTGACTCCACTGGCTGCCGGGGGGCTAGAGAACCGAGGGCTGAGTTCATCTCTCACCTAACTGAGCTGAAGGCAACAGAGTGGAACAGGGCTAGCTGGACCTGCAGGACATGAGGCCGGGATTTTCCCCTCACTGTATTTCCATGGTCCCCTGCCAATTCAGAGCTGGGAAAGGCAGAACTCAGCCCATCTGACCTCTTGTATCACGCAGGCCCTTCCACGGCACCCTGTGCTGAGCCCAGCTTGTGTCTGGCTACAGCACCTCCAGAAGGTGGGGGAGTCCACCACAGCCCTGGGGAGTTTGATCACCCTCCCTGCTAAACATTTATGCCCTAATCCCAGTTGGAATCTATCCGGCAGCAGCTTCTTGTTCTGCCCCTCTGCTAGATGGAAGAGCCCTTCAGTACCCGAGATTTTCTCCCATTGGAACCCTAGAGAACATCCCCTCCCCCCCGCCCCCAAGTCACTGATTAGTAATTATTATTGGTATTGCGGTAGCGCTAGGAGCCCCAGTCAGTGACCAGAACTCCGGAGGTGCCGTACAGACACAGCACAGAAAGATGGTCCCCACCCCCTAAGAGCTCACAGTCGGAGTGACAATTCCCTGCTGACAGCTACTGTCAGAGAGCTCTATGTCAGCCAGCTCTTGGTCCATTTAACAGGCACCATATTGATATGTCTGGTGGTAATGGGTTAATCAGAGTAGAGCTCAGGCAAAGCCTTCACATTAGCCAAGCACATTACATCTCTTCTCAGCTCTGTGAGCTCAGATCAAGTGTGAGTAGTCTTTTGGCTTATCCAAGGCTGTGATCAAGTGTCTTGATGTTTTTGGTCTTCTAGCCCCAAGATGATCTCTGCAGCCACCTGCCCTAGCCCTACCCTCTGTGGCGAACTGGGAATGTTCTTAATATTTGCTCTGAATACTGTGTTGGTGCCTCAGTGTCCCCTATGCAGTTCTTAAGTATCTATGCGATGGAATAAGGGTGTGTGATTGCTACAGAGCAAAGGGCCAGTGCACCTAAATGCCTGGCACTCTGTCTTCTAGCACCTGATGGCCTGGGCCCCTTCTCTGCAAAGGTGCCAACTGAACGTGCTGGAGAACAAAGAGATTAGGTGACCTCCTGCGGGGCCGGCTTTAGGAAGTGTGGGGCCCAATTCAAACAGTTTCCACGGGGCCCTGGCAGAGATGACTTTAAAAAAAAACACATGTATAAAAACCTCGTGGGGCTTGTATTCACCGGGCGGTGCTCTGCATCTTTGGTGGCACTTTGGCGGTCAGTCCTTCACTCGCTCCAGGTCTTCAGCAGCACTGAAGGACCCGCTGCCGAAGTGTCACCAAAGACCCAGAGTAAGCGAAGGACCTGTTGCTGAAGTACCATCGAAGACCCGGAGAGAGTGAAGGACTTGCCGCTGAAGTGCCGCTGAAGACCCAAAGGGCCACCAGGTGAGTAAAAATTAAAAAGGCCCCTCTAGCCAGGGATGGGATTCTCACTGGGCGCGGGGACCTCTTAGGCGCGGGGCCTGATTCGGGGGAATTGGGGGAATAGGCCTAAAGTCGGCCCTGACCTCCTGGCCCGGGAAAGGAGCTGAGCAGAGAGGAGGGGCTGGAGGGAGTTGTTAGTCTGGAGCTGGCTGGGGACGAGGAGTGAGGGCAGAGGTGGGGGTCTGGCTCACTGTCCCACAGAATGGATCCGGCCGAGGGGTCCGGTTCGCTGTACCTACAAGCTCTGTTTTAGACCCTGTTCCTGTCATCGAATAAACCTCTGTGTTACTGGCTGGCTAAGAGTCATGTCTGACTGCGAAGTGGGGGTGCAGGACCCTGTGGCTTCCCCAGGACCCTGCCGGGGCAGGCTCACTGTGGGAAGCACACGGAGGGGCAGAGGATGCTGAATGCTCCAAGGAGAGACCCAGGAGGTGAAGCTGTGTGAGCTTCTTGCCCTAAACAAGTCTGCTCCGAGGGAGAGGAGGCTCCCCAAAGTCCTGCCTGGCTTGGTGGGGAGCAGTTCCAGAGCATCGCCCGGGGACTCCGCGACAACTGGTGGCAGCGGTGGGATGTACTGCACCCCATGAATGGCGCTGCTTGCAGTAAGTGACTGGGGAGCAGTAAAACAGAGGAGGGATAATGAGGACCAGGCGTGCTGAAGGCTCAGAGAGGGACGGTTTCAGGGGGCAGTTAACCTCTGGGAGTGTGTGACCAGCGAGAAGGACTGTTGGAGTAACGGGGTCCCCCTGAGGACTGCAGTGAGCGGTCGCAGAGGCGAAGGAGCTTGCCGCTCGACCCTGGGAGAAAGAAGGATTTTTGCAGTAGCAGGGTTCCCCTGGGAATTGCAGGAACAGTCCCAGGGGCGGAGGAGTCTGCACCTCGACCCTAGCAAAGAGGTGGTGATCACGAGAAGGGCTGGCACACCAGGGGTTCTTCCTGGAAACCATGGGGGAGCCAAGAGCACACAGGCCTGTGAGTCCAGAGCCACTTGGGAACGGTGAAGTGATGGCCTATCACCATCTCCTTAAGAAGGACATTGTGATCCTGTGCACAAAGAGAGGGTTACGCATTGGGAAGTTCACCAAGGCCCAGTTAATCGTGCAGTTGGAGGAGAAGCACCGCTCTGAGGAGCAGATTCCTGACCCAGATGGGGCTACAAGAGGATCTGGGAGCAGCTGGAGCAACAGCCAGGCATCCCCGGGAGTCTGGTCCCCAACCAGACGAGGGTCTTCGTGATCGGACTCCTCATCAGGGGATCGGAGACGGATGGGATGGGAGCAGAGTCCAAGAGAGCAAGAGGATCATGAGAGAGAGCAAGAGCCTGAGGAAAAGCTGCAGGAGAAGCAGCAGCAGCATGGACTGGCAATGGTGGAGCGGAGAGACATAGGGGGCTTCCCAGGAGTCAGTGGGGAGACACGCCTCGGGTGGCGAGACCCTGGGACAGAGAGAACTGTGGTGGTGCAGCCGCAGATGCTGAGGGGCTGTGGGACCTGGGTGAAGGTCCCTGGGGTGAAGCCCCTCGCCCTGCCTATGGCCTGGACCCCTGTGCAGACCCAGGAGGGGTCGGGCTGGCTGGTAGTTGGGGTTCTCCAGGATATCGGCTGGGAGGCCCTGTTGGGGAGTGACTGTGTCTCTTTGGGACAGGATCCAGGCCCCGCTCCTGTAACGGCCGAGGGTTTGAATTCAAATCCAGGGAACCAATTGGCTAGGATGGAAATGGTCAGTGAAAATGCAAATGACCTGGCTTGCAGGGGGGAGGGGCTGCAGGGCTCAGGATACCTGCCTACCTGTAACCAGCCCCCTGGGGCTGAGGGGGAGGGAGAGATGCTCCCCGCCCCCCCCTGCACACTGGAGAGGGGGCTCACACTGGCTCTGATGCTGTAACTAGAGCAGAGAGCTCGCTGCCTGCCCCCACTGGAACAGCAAGGCCAGCGCTGAGCACGGGGGGAGCTGAGACCCCAGCTGAGTTGGGGGACACCCAGGCAGGGCAGGTCGGCTGCCAACCAGGTTTGCCTGGTCCAGGGACAGGGCTCAGGGGGGCTGTGAGCCCAGGCCCAGCCAGCGAGAGGGAGCAGGTCCCACTCCCTGCCCCAGCAGCTGAATCCCAGACCAAGCTGCGGAAGGATCCCTCCTTGGAGAAGCTGAGGGAACTTGCTGGCCACAGCGCTGCAAACCCCCTTAGGGAAGGCTGCACGGACACAGTCCCACAGGAGGAGGGATTCCTGTACTGGGAATGGGCTCTCCAAGGGGAAGTAGAACTGGGGGGAATTGGGAGGCAGCTGGTGGAGTCCCAGGGATCCACAGGGGTCTTCCCTCTCAAGCTGCTGGATGGGCAGTGAGGGGACCCCTGGACCTGAAAGGGGAGGATTGGGAGGAGAAGGGAGAAGACCCCCTGGGGAATCTCTTCCCTGAGGTGGGAGCCAATCTTCCCATCAGGTGTTCCCCGTTCAGAGTCACTGGGAAAGCAGCCCAGAACCTAGAGAGAGAGGTCAAGGACATGCCGGCTTTAAATGTGATCCAGCCGTTTTACAGCCCATGGGCCTCACCCATGGGGCTGGTCCCCCGGGAAGATGGGATGATCTGGTTTAGTGGGGACCTTCGGAAACTTAAAGCCATCACAGTGTCCGATGCCGACCCCATGCCTAGGCCTGGGATGATTCTAGACAAGCTGAGGGGGATGGAGAACATGGCCCTGGCGTACACTGATAACATGTGCATCTTTAGCCAGACCTGGGAGGAACAGGGGTCCCAGGTGAAGAGGGGGCTGGGCTGCCTCAAGGAGGTGGGACTGACGGTAAGAGCTGGAGAGTGTAAGGGAGGACGGCAGAGGTGTTGTATCTGGGCCACAAGGTGAGGAGCAGCTGCCCAAGCCCAGAGCTGGCCAAGGCCAAGATGGGGGCTCTTAACCAAGAGAGCCCGAATAGCAGACTAGAGCTTTGGGAGAAGACCCAATCCCAGTTTGAACCCCAGGGGTATTGGGGTGGCAAAAGGGTGTGGGCTGCATAAACCTTCCAGCATGCGTCCTGCGAGTGCCATCAAGCACATCCGACCTAAGGGAGGGTGTGAGACTGGACTGTCCTGGTGTAACTCACACCGAGGAATGGGAGAGATGCTGGGGCATCCATGGGAATGTTGGTGGGTTCGAACTTCCCCAGGTCACTGGCTGAAGTGACCTCGCTCAGTTCGGTCTCGAAGAGGGGAGAGATGTGACGAACTGGGAATGTTCTTAATGTTTTCTCTGCATACTGTGTTGGTGCCCCAGTGTCCCCTATGCAGTTCTTAACATCTAGGTGATGGAATAAGGGTGTGTGATTGCTGCAGAGCAAAGGGCCAGTGCACCTAAATGACTGACACTGTCTCCTAGCAACTGATGGCCTGGGCCCCTCCTCTGCAAAGGTGCCAACTGAAGGTGTTGGAGACAAAGAGATCAGGTGACCTCCTGGCCTGGAAAAGGGGCTGAGCAGAGAGGAGGGGCTGGAAGGGGTTTCAGTTTAGGGCTGGCTGGGGACGGGGAGTGAAGTGCAGATGTGGGGGTCTGGCTCACTGCCCCCCAGAATGGACCCGGCCGAGGGGTCCGGTTCGCTGTACCTACAAGCTCTGTTTTAGACCCTGTTCCTGTTGTTGAATAAACCTCTGTGTTACTGGCTGGCTGAGAGTCACGTCTGACTCCAAAGTGGGGGTGCAGGTGTGATGGAGTAGGGGCTGTCTTGGTGGGGGATGGGAGAGCAGGGGAAGACTTTAGGTGAGGGACAGGACCTAAGCCTGTAACCTGAGCCAGGTAGGGGAGAGGGGTGTCAGCACCTTTTGCCCAGGAAGCTGGACAAAGGAAGGGGCCGGCTTGAGGGGGTGGAGTTTTAGTTTCTTTTTGGGCTGGGTGGTTGGAATTCAGGGTGTCCTAGGCTGGGACCCAAGCACCCTGAAAGCCCAGAAGGATTCGATTGAGGGGTACTGACTGTGCCTGCAAGCTCTGCTGTAACCTGCATTCCTGTTGTCCAATAAACCTTCTGTTTTACTGGCTGGCTAAGAGTCACTGTGGGTCCCAGGAAGAGGGGTGCAGGACCGGACTCCCCCACACTCTGTGACAACTGGTGGCAGCGGCGGGAGATACTGCACCCCGTGGACGGCGCTTCCTGCAGTAAGTGACTGGGGAGCAGTAAAACGAAGGGGTGGTTAACCCCTGGGAGTGTGTGCCCAGTGAGAAGGACTTTGCAGTAACAGGGTCCCCCGAGGGATTGCAGCGAGCGGTCCCAGGGGTGGAGGAGTCTGCAGCTCAACCCTGGCAGAGAGGTGGTGACCTCAAGAAGGGCTGGTGCACTAGGGGGTCTCCCTGGAAACCGTGGGGAGCGGTGGGCACCCCGGCCTGTGAGTGGCCAGCAGGAAGATGTATGCCAAGTGGCGCAAGTGTGACCTGGTGGAGCTGTGCAAGCAGAGGGGGCTGCACCCGGGGAGGCTCAGCAAGGACCAGTTGATTGCCCAGCTGGAGCAGGGAGACCGCATGAATGAACGGAGCCCTGTCTCTGAGGGAAGCAGCCGGGCAGATGCAGCGCAGGCACCAGCGTCTGTCCCCGCTGGGAGTGGTCAGCCGGCGGACGAGGGCTTCCCGAGACCCCCCCTTCCTGTGCCTAGGGGAAGGGTGAGGAGGAGCCCAGTGAATACCGAGGGCACCGTGACCCCCCCGGCCAGCAGAGGATCCTCCCGGCAAAGCTCACTCCCAGCAGGGGATCGTCCCGGCGGCGCTCGGCATCCATGGAGCGGATGCAGCTGGAATATGGGAGGGAGCTGAGATGGGAAGAGCTCGAGTTAAGGAGGCAAGAACTGAAGGAGCGGGAGAACCAGCGTAAACATGAGGAGAACTAGCATAAACATGAGGAGAACCAGCGCCAGCATGAGCTGGAGCTGGCCCGGCTGAGGAGCAGTGAGGCTCCGGCTGCGGTGAGTGAGGGGGGACTCAAGCCTACAAAGAGCTTTGATAAGCACTTCCTGGCCCGGCGTAAGGAGGGGGAGGACATAGATACCTTCCTGACAGCCTTTGAGAATGCCTGCGAGCTGCACAGGGTTGACCCTGCAGACAGGATCTCATTTCTCACCCCCTTACTGGACTCCACAGCCGTGGAGGTGTACAGCTGAATGAAAGGGCCGGAGGCAGGGGACTACGTGGAGCAAACAGGCCCTGCTCCACGAGTTTGGGCTGACTCCTGAGATGTACTGGAAAAGGTTCCAGAGTCAGCGTAAAACCCATGAGGTCACATACCTACAATTGGCCAACAGGGCAAAGGGATATGCCTGCAAGTGGACAGCTGGGGCCCAAACTACAGAGGACCTGCTTGACCTATTCATACTGGAGCACCTGTACGAGCAGTGCCCGTCCGACCTGAGGCTGTGGTTGATGGACCAGAAGCCGGAGAACCTGCAGCATGCAGGCCAGCTGGCTGACTAATTTATGGACAGTCGGGCAGGGGATGGCAGGGAGGAGTCTCAAAGGAGCAGGCCTGCCTCAACACAGAGAAAGAGTCATCATGGGACCTCCCAAAGGGGGCCTATGAAGAACCCCCCCAAAAGGGGAACATCCAGCGTCAGGTCCCTCTGACCCACTCAAGGGGACCCACGAGACATGGGCTGCTATCGCTGTGGCCAATGAGGCCACATACGGGCCCAGTGCCCCAAGCTCAGGGACAGACCAAGCAGACCCAACCCGCAGAGGGTGGACTGGGTAAAAACCCAATCGGAGGAGGGGCTACATTCCCAGGAAAGGGGGGCTGGCAACATACCACCTGTGAAGGAGGGAGGAGGTCCCCAGATCAGCTCCTCTGGGGGGCTGGGTGCTCCAGGCTCCGGGTTTGTGGTTTACCGGGTGGGTGCGGGGCTGCCCCTCCGGAAGGAGTGCATTGTTTCCCTGGAGGTAGATGGGAGGAAGGTCACTGGGTACTGGGACACGGGCGCAGAGGTGACGCTGGCCCGGCCCTAGGTGGTGGCCTCAGATTGGATGGTGCCCGACACCTACCTGACCCTGATGGGCGTGGGCGGGACCCCATTCAAGGTCCCTGTGGCGAGAGTACATCTGAAGTGGGAGGCCAAGGAGGGCCCCAAGGACGTGAGGGTACACCCACTGTGATGCAGTAGGGACTGTCTGTGTGGGGAGTGGGAGAGCAGGGGAGGACTTTAGGGGATGGACGATGCCAGAGCCTGTAACCTGAGCTAGGTAAGGGAGGGGAAAGGTCAACACCTTTGCCCGGGAAGGGGACAAAGGAAGGGAGCGGCAGGAGGGAAGCAGTTTGAGTTTGGGCTTGGGGCTGTGTGGGCAGAATTCAGGGTATCCTAGCTAGGATCCAAGCACCCTGAAAGCCCAGAAGGACTCGGTGGAGGGGTCCTGACTGTGCCTGCAAGCTCTGCTGTAACCTGTGTTCCTGTTGTCCAATAAACCTTCTGTTTTACTGGCTGGCTAAGAGTCACTGTGGGTCCCAGGAAGAGGGGTGCAGGGCCGGACTCCCTCACACTCCGTGACACCCACATTTGCCCATGGATGTGTAAATGGGAGGGGACCTCGAGGACTGGCCAAGTAACACCCAGGGTGCCCTGGTCGTGACTCGTAGTCAGAGTTGGCAAAGGGCACTGCACCCTGATAACAGGGAAGGTACTCTGTCCGAGGCGCAGGACTCTAACCTGGTGCGGGAGGAATGCCCAGGGACATGGCTCAGAGAGGCTGCGGCCTCAGAGCCAGCCAGCAAGAGAGAGAGCAGGTCCCCATCCCTGTCCCAGCTGCCGAGTTCCAGGCCGAGTTGCAGAAAGATCCCTCCTTGCGGAGGCCCAGGGACCGGGCTGACCTCAGTTCGGTACAGACCATGAGGAGAGGTTGCAAGGAGAGGTTCCTGTGGGAGAAGGAGTTCCTGTACCGAGAATGGGCTCCCCCTGGGGAAGCAGAGGCATGGGGGATCAGGAGGCAGCTGGTGGTTCCCCAAAAGTTTTGCCACAAGCTACTGTACCTGGCCCATGACATCCCTCTCTCAGGGCACCAGGGAATCCGACGCACCAGGCAGAGGCTGCTACAGAACTTTTACTGGCCTGGGGTCTTTACCCATGTCCGACAGTACTGCCAATCCTGTGACCCCTGCCAGAGGGTGGGGAAGGCCCGGGACAAGGGGAAAGCGGCCTTGAGGCCTTTACCCATCATAGAAGAACCTTTCCAGAACGTGGCCATGGACATAGTGGGACCTCTCAGCAAGACGACCCGGTCGGGAAAAAAATACATTCTGGTGGTGGTAGATTTCGCCACTCGCTACCCCGAGGCGGTGGCCTTGTCCTCTATCAAAGCAGACACCGGGGCAGATGTGCTGCTGACCATTTTCAGCAGGGTGGGGTTCCCCAAGGAAGTCTTAACGGACCAGGGGTCCAACTTCATGTCGGCCCTGCTCCAGTCCTTATGGCAGAAATGTGGGGTCTGGCACAACTGGGCCTCAGCGTATCACCCCCAGTCCAACGGGCTGGTGGAAAGGTTCAACGGGACGCTGAAGATGATGCTAAAAACATTTATGAACCAGCACCCGCAAGACTGGGACAAGTACTTACCTCACCTGCTGTTCGCGTACAGGGAGGTACCCCAGGAATCTACCGGGTATTCACCTTTCGAACTGTTGTATGGAAGGCGGGTAAGGGGGCCCCTAGACCTGCTGAGAGACGAATGGGAGGGGAAGGCCACTCCCGATGGAGAGTCAGTGGTGGAGTATGTCCTGACCTTCCGGGAAAGACTGGCCGAGCTCATGGACCTGGCCAGGGAGAATCTGGCCTGAGCCCAGAGGAAGCAGAAAGTCTAGTATGACCGCATGGCGCGGGCCCACGCCTTCGACACCGGGGATCAGGTGATGGTTCTCATCCCCGTGACGAAAAACAAACTCCAGGCCTCCTGGGAAGGGCCCTTCAAGGTTATCAAGCAACTGAATGAGGTAAACTATGTGGTGGAGCTGTCAAACCGGGCACATCACCGTCGGGTGTACCCTGTGAACATGATGAAACCATACTATGACATGGGGAATGTGGTGTTGGCCGTGTGTAGACATTGGGAGGGGCAGGGAGATGACCCCTTAGTAGATCTATTCCCTGGGACAAAAGCTGGTTCCCCCCTGGAGGCGATTCCTCTCTCTGATCAGCTGACCCTGGCCCAGCACGCTGAGATCAGAGGGGTGCTGCATCTATACCGACAGCTATTTTCCAACCAGCCTGGGGGCACTAATTTGACTGTCCACCGGGTGGAGACCGGATCACATCCCCCTATAAGATGCTCCCTTTTTCAGGTCACCGGGAAAACTTCCCGGGACCTAGAAAGAGAGGTCAGGGACATGCTGGCTCTGGGGGTGATCCAGTCGTCTTCCAGCCCTTGGGCCTCGCCAGTGGTGCTGGTCCCCAAAAAGGATGGGTCGATCCGGTTCTGTGTGGACTATCGAAAGCTCAATGCCATCACCGTATCTGATGCCTACCCCATGCCCAGGCCTGACGAGCTCCTAGACAAGCTGGGAGGTGCTCGGTACCTCACCACCATGGATCTTACAAAGGGCTCCTGGCAAGTGCTGCTGGACGCAGAGGCCAGGCTGAAATTGGCCTTTATCACCCCTCTGGGGCTCTACGAGTTTCTGACCCTGCCCTTCAGCCTCAAGGGAGCGCCGGCCACCTTCCAGCGCCTGGTGGATCAGCTACTGAGGGGGATGGAGAGTTTTGCCGTGGCATATATTGACGACATCTGTGTCTTTAGCTGGACCTGGGAGGACCACGTGTCCCAGGTTAAACAAGTCCTAGACCGACTCCAAAAGGCTGGGTTAACAGTAAAGGCTGAGAAGTGCAAGGTGGGGATGGCTGAAGTATCTTACCTGAGCCATCAGGTGGGAAGCGGTTGCCTGAAGCCGGAACCAGCCAAGGTGGAGGTGATCAGAGACTGGCCTGCTCCCCAAACCAAAAAGCAGGTCCAGGCCTTTATTGGGATGGCGGGGTACTATCGAAGGTTCGTGCCCCACTTTAGCACCATAGCCGCCCCCCTCACTGAGCTGTGCAAGAAGGGGAAGCCAGACAAGGTGGTCTGGACTGAGCAGTGCCAGTAGGCTCTCCAGGCGCTGAAGGAGGCTCTGGTTAGTGGCTCAGTTCTGGCAAACCCAGATTTTGACAAGCCCTTTATGGTGTTCACCGACGCCTCAGACGCGGGACTTGGGGCGGTGTTAATGCAGGAGGATGAAAAGGGGGAGAGACACCCCATCGTGTACCTGAGCAAAAAGTTGCTACCCCGGTAGCAGAATTACACAGCCATCGAGAAGGAATGCCTGGCCATGGTGTGTGCCCTTAAGAAGCTAGAGCCATATCTTTTTGGGCGACACTTCACCGTGTACACCGACCACTCTCCCCTGACCTGGCTGCACCAGATGAAAGGAGCCAACGCCAAGCTCCTGAGGTGGAGCCTGCTCCTGCAGGACTATGACATGGACGTGGTCCATGTGAAGGGAAGTGCCTACCTGACAGCGGATGCGTTGTCCTGGAGAGGGGGCCCTGAACTTCCCCAGGTCACTGGATCCCGCTCAGTTCAGTCTCGAAGGGGGGAGAGATGTAATGGGGTAGGGGCTGTCTGTGTGGGGGATGGGAGAGCCAGGAAGGACTTTAGGTGAGGGACAGGTGCTCAGCCTGTAACCTGAGCCTGGTGGGGGGGAGGGGTGTCAGCACCTTTTACCCGGGAAGCTGGACAAAGGAAGGGGCCGGCTGGAGGGGGTGGAGTTTTAGTTTCGTTTTGAGGCTGGGTGGCTGGAATTCAGGGTATCCTAAGCTGGGATACAAGCTCCCTGAACCCCCAGAAGGACTCGATTGAGGGGTCCTGACTGTGCCTGCAAGCTCTGCTGTAACCTGCATTCCTGTTGTCCAATAAACCTTGTTTTACTGGCTGGCTGAGAGTCGCTGTAAGTCCCAGGAAAAGGGATGCAGGGCCGGACTCCCCCACACTCTGTGACAGCAGGACCCTTTGGCTTCCCCAGGACCCCGCTGGGGCAGGCTCGCTGTGGGAAGCGCATGGAGGGGCAGAGGATGCTGAATGCTCCAAGGAGAGACCCAGGAGGTGAAGACGTGTGAGCTTCTTACCCTGAACAAGTCTGCTCCAAGGGAGAGGAGGCTCCCCAAAGTCCTGACTGGCTTTGTGGGGAGCAGTTCCAGAGCATCGCCCGGGGACTCCGTGACACCGTCTCCCTCCACTAGGCTCTCAGGTACCCGCTGAGGAGCAGGGATCAGTAGAGGACACGGACCTTGCAGCCATGTGGTGCTAGTCAGAACGCTCCTTGGCACTGGCCCTAAGGGAACTTTTAGTGGAGGGATTTGGGAGCTGCTCATAGACCCTCTGGAAATGGGAGGTGTGGGGAACTGTACCTTTAAGAGGTTCATGGTATGTAACACACTGGCCATTGGCCTGGGGCCACTGACTGCAGTCTCTGCCCAGCCCCTTGTCTCTGCGCGGATGTGTACGCAGCAGCTGGGAGGCGTAAGTCCCAGCACAGGCAGACGTACAGATAGCAGCAAGGCAGTGGCCAGGCCTAGCAGCCCATGTCCATACCCAGGGGCTCGGCAGGGCTGTCCTTGCTCCATGGAGTTCCCAAAGTCGTGGGAAATGCAGCAGCAGGAATGTTAAACAGCTCCCACAAGCACTGTCCCATGTGCGCCGTGTGTCAGCCCCCTGCAAGGCATCTGCGCCCGTGGAGAGTGGTGGGGCAGCAGCTGCAGGGATGGAAGAGAGCAAAGAACTTCGGAGACTCTCTGATTAACTTACCAGCCTTTCAGCTCTGTAGAGGGGCCTGTAATCAGAACCTAGGGACAGGAAATTGCCAGACACACTTAGCCCTGATCTGGTTACTCCTGTTCCCAGAAAGCAGCAAGGGAGCCTGGGATGGTTCTGGTGACAGGGGTGGGGGCTGAGGGGTTTGTCCAATCGCCAGTGCTGCTCCCCTCCCCTCAGCCCTCCCCCCATCGCTGCCCCCTTGGGCTCCCCCACCCCTATCATTGCTCCCTCCCTTCACCCCTCCTCCATCGCTGCCCCCTTGGGGCTCCCCCAACTCCCATTGCTGCCCTTTGCCCTTAGCCCTCCTAACATCGCTGCCCCTTTGGGCTCCCCCACCCCTATCACTGCCCCCTCACCTCAGCTCTCCCCTCATCACTGCCCCCTTGGGCTCCCCCACTCCAATCAGTGCTCCCTCCCCTCAGCCCTCCTCCCATCGCTGCCCCCTTGGGCTCCTCCCCCCCTCCCCCCCTCCCCTCAGCCCTCCCCCCATCGCTGCCCCGTGGTGGTTGGCATGAAGGGTTCTGGGGCGTAGCCTCCCACCCTTATAACGCAGGCGCCTTTATTGCTTTGCCCTGTGGCCCCTGGGTCCTGCCCCCTGGCTGCCCCAGCTCCGTGCCTCGCTGGCATTTTGGCTCCAGCTTGGGTTAATGAGATGCAGCCGGGAGCTTCATGCCAGCGGACTCAGCTGCTTCCCGAATGTGTCTGTGTCACGGAGTGTGGGGGAGTCCGGCCCTGCACCCCTCTTCCTGGGACCCACAGTGACTCTCAGCCAGCCAGTAAAACAGAAGGTTTATTGGACAATAGGAACACAGGCTACGGCAGAGCTTGGAGGCACAACCAGGACCCCTCAATCGAGTCCTTCTGGGGGTTCAGGGTGCTTGGATCCCAGCCTAGGACACCCTGAATTCCAACCACCCAGCCCAAAACCGAAACTAAAACTCCACCCCCTCCAGCCGGCCCCTTCCTTTGTCCAGCTTCCCGGGTAAAAGGTGCTGACACCCCTCCCCCCTACTTGGCTCAGGTTACAGGCTGAGCACCTGTCCCTCACCTAAAGTCCTTCTCGGCTCTCCCATCCCCCACACAGACAGCCCCTACTCCATTACATCTCTCCCCCCTTCGAGACTGAACTGAGCGGGGTCACTCTGCCTAGCGACCTGGGGAAGTTCAGAGCCCCACCCTCCAGGACAATGCGTCCGCTGTCAGGTTGGCACTTCCCTTCACATGGACCACGTCCATGTCATAGTCCTGCAGGAGCAGGCTCCACCTCAGGAGCTTGGCGTTGGCTCCTTTCATCTGGTGCAGCCAGGTCAGGGGAGAGTGGTCGGTGTACACGGTGAAGTGTCGCCCAAAGAGATATGGCTCCAGTTTCTTAAGGGCCCACACCATGGCCAGGTATTCCTTCTCGATGGCCGCATAGTTCTGCTCCTGGGGTAGCAACTTTTTGCTCAGGTACATGATGGGGTGTCTCTCTCCCTTTTCATCCTCCTGCATTAACACCGCCCCAAGTTCCGCGTCTGAGGCGTCGGTGAACACCATAAAGGGCTTGTCAAAATCTGGGTTTGCCAGAACTGGGCCACTAACCAGAGTCTCCTTCAGCGCCCGGAGAGCCTGCTGGCACTGCTCAGTCCAGACCACCTTTCTGGCTTCCCCTTTTTGCACAGCTCAGTGAGGGGGGCGGCTATGGCGCTAAAGTGGGGCACGAACCTTCGATAGTACCCCGCCATCCCAATAAAGGCTTGGACCTGCTTTTTGGTTTGGGGAGCAGGCCAGTCTCTGATCACCTCCACCTTCGCTGGTTCCGGCTTCAGGCAGCCGCTCCCCACCCGATGGCCCAGGTAAGATACTTCAGCCATCCCCACCTTGCACTTCTCAGCCTTTACAGTTAACCCAGCCTCCCGGAGTCAGTCCAGCACTTGTTTAACCTGGGACACGTGGTCCTTCCAGGTCCGGCACAAGATGCAGATGTCATCAATATACGCCACGGCAAACCTCTCCATCCCCCGCAGTAGCTGATCCACCAGGCGCTGGAAGGTGGCCGGCGCTCCCTTGAGGCTGAAGGGCAGGGTCAGTCAAAATAGCGTGTCCAGGCTGGTTGGAAAACAGCTGTCGGTATAGATGCAGCACCCCTCTGATCTCAGCGTGCTGGGCCGGGGTCAGCTGATCAGAGAGGGGAATCTCCTCCAGGGGGGGAACCAGCTTTTGTCCCAGGGAATAGATCTACTAAGGGGTCATCTCCCTGCTCCTCCCAATGTCCACACACGGCCAACACCACATTCCCCCTGTCATAGTATGGTTTCATCATGTTCACATGGTACACCCGACAGTGATGTGCCCGGTTTGACAGCTCCACCACATAGTTTACCTCATTTAGTTGCTTGATAACCTTGAAGGGCCCTTCCCAGGCAGCCTGGAGTTTGTTTTTCCTCATGGGGATGAGAACCATCACCTGATCCCCGGTGGCGAAGGAGCGGACCCGCACCATGTGATCATACCAGACCTTCTGCTTCCTCTGGGCTTGGGCCAGATTCTCCCTGGCCAGGCCCATGAGCTCGGCAAGTCTTTCCCGGAAGGTCAGGACATACATACTCCACCACCGACTCTCCATCGGGAGTGGCCTTCCCCTCCGATTTGTCTCTCAGCAGATCTAGGGGCCCCCTTACCCGCCTTCCATACAACAGTTCGAAAGGCGAAAACCCAGTAGATTCCTGGGGTACCTCCCTGTATGCGAACAGCAGGTGAGGTAAGTACTTGTCCCAGTCCTGCGGGTGCTGGTTCATAAATGTTTTTAGCATCATCTTCAGCGTCCCGTTGAACCTTTCCACCAGCCCGTTGCACTGAGGGTGATACGCTGAGGCCCAGTTGTGCTGGATCCCTCATTTCTGCCATAAGGACCGGAGCAGGGCCGACATGAAGTTGGACCCCTAGTCCATTAAGACTTCCTTGCGGAACCCCACCCAGCTGAAAATGGTCAGCAGCACATCTGCCCGGTGTCTGCTTCGACAGAGGACAAGGCCACCACTTCGGGGTAGCGAGTGGCGAAATCTACCACCATCAGAATATATTTTTTCCCTGACCGGGTCGTCTTGCTGAGATGACCCACTATGTCCATGGCCACCTTCTGGAAAGGTTCTTCTATGATGGGTAAAGGCCTCAAAGCCACTTTCCCCTTGTCCCGGGCCTTCCCCACCCTCTGGCAGGGGTCACAGGATTGGCAGTACTGTCGAACATGGGTAAAGACGCCAAGCCAGTAGAAGTTCTGTAGCAGCCTCTGCCTGGTGCGTTGGATTCCCTGGTGCCCTGCGAGAGGGATGTCATGGGCCAGGTACAGCAGCTTGTGACGAAACTTCTGGGGAACCACCAGCTGCCTCCTGATCCTCCATGACTCTACTTCCCCTGGGGGAGCCCATTCTCGGTATAGGAACCCCTTCTCCCACAGGAACCTCTCCTTGCAACCTCTCCTCATGGTCTATACCACACTGAGGATAGCCCGGTCCCTGGGCTTCCGCAAGGAGGGATCTTTCTGCAACTCAGCCTGGAACTCAGCAGCTGGGACAGGGATGGGGACCTGTTCTCTCTCGCTGGCTGGGTCTGAGGCCGTAGCCTCTCTGAGCTGTGTCCCTGGGTGTTCCCTCCCCACCAGGTTAGGGTCCTGCGCCTCGGGCAGAGTTCCTACCCCATTGTCAGGGCGCAGTGCCCCTCGCCGACTCTGACTACGAGTCACGACCGGGTGTTACTTGGCCAGTCCTCAAGGTCCCCTCCCATTAACACCTCTGTGGGCAAATGTGGGTGTACCCCCACGTCCTTGGGGCCCTCCTTGGCCCCCCACTTCAGGTGTACCCTCGTCATGGGCACCTTGAATGGGGTCCCGCCCACGCCCATCAGGGTCAGGTACGTGTCAGGCACCATCTGATCTGAGGCCACCACCTCGGGCTCGGCCAGCATCACCTCTTCGCCCGTGTCCCAGTACCCAGTGATCTCCCTCCCATCTACCTCCAGGGAAACCAGGCACTCTCTCCGGAGGGGCAGACCCGCGCCCACCCTGTAAACCAAAAACCCGGAGCCTGGAGCATCCAGTACCCCAGAGGAGCTGACCTGGGGACCTCTTTTCTCCTTTACAGGTGGTACGCTGCCAGCCTCCCTTTCCTGGGAATGTTGCCCCGCATCCGACTGGGTCTTTACCCAGTCAACCCTCTGCAGGTTGAGTCTGCTCGGTCTGTCCCTGAGCTTGGGGCACTGGGCCTATATGTGGCCTCGTTGGCCACAGTGATAGCAGCCCTTGTCTCGTGAGTCCTCTTGAGTGGGTCGGATGGACCTGACACTGGATGTTCCCCTTTGGTGGGAGTTCTCCATAGGCCCCCGCTGGGAGGTCCCATGGTGACTCTCCCTCTGTGTTGAGGCAGGCCTGCTCCTTCGAGACTCCTCCCTGTTATCCCCTACCCGAGTGTCTACAAATTGGTCGGCCAGCTGGCCTGCATGCTGTGGGTTCTCCGGCTTCTGGTCCATCAACCAGAGCCTCAGGTCGGACGGGCACTGCTCGTACAGGTGCTTCAGTATGAATAGGTCAAGCAGGTCCTCTTTAGTTTGGGCCCCAGCTGTCCACTTGCGGGCATACCCCTGCGCCCGGTTGACCAGTTGTAGGTATGTGACCTCACGGGTTTTACGCTGACTCCGGAACCTTTTCCGGTACATCTCAGGAGTCAGCCCGAACTCGCGGAGCAGGGCCTGTTTAAACAGCTCGTAGTCCTCTGCCTCTGCCCCTTTCATTCGGCTGTACACCTCCAAGGCAGTGGAGTCCAGTAAGGGGGTGAGAAATGGGATCCTGTCTGCAGGGTCAACCCTGTGCAGCTCGCAGGCATTCTCAAAGGCCGTCAGGAAGGTACCTATGTCCTCCACCTCCTTATGCCGGGCCAGGAAGTGCTTATCAAAGCTCTTTGTAGGCTTGGCTCCCCCCTCACTCACTGCAGCCGGGGCCTCGCTGCTTCTCAGCCGGGCCAGTTCCAGCTCATGCTGGCGCTGGTTCTCCTCATATTTATGCTGGTTCTCCTCATGTTTACACTGGTTCTCCCGCTCCATCAGTTCTTGCCTCCTTAACTCGAGCTCTTCCCGTCTCAGCTCCCTGTCATATTCCATCTGCCCCGTTCCAGGGACGGGGAGCTCCGTCGGGACGATCCCCTGCTGGCCGCCGGGGTCAGGGTGCCCTCGGTATTCACTGGCCTTCCCCCAACCCCTCCCCTAGGTATAGGGGACAGGGTCTCGGGGTGTCCCCGGCAGCAGTCTGGCCCCTCCCAGCCATGTCAGGCCCCGGGGCCCATGCTGCATCCCCTGGGCGGCTTCCCTCAGGGACCGAGCTCTGTTCACCCAAGCGATCCTTCTTCTCCAGCTGGGCAATTAGCTGTTCTTTGGTGGACCTCCCAATGCACAGCCCCCTCTGCTTGCACAGCTCCACCAGGTCTTTCTTAAGGTGCTTAGCATACATCTTCCTGCTGGCCACTCAACGTCCTGTGCTCTCAGCTTCCCACCGGTTCCAGGAGACTCCTCGTGCACCAGCCCTTTTTCCAGGTCACCCTCTCTCTGCCAAGGTCGAGCTGCAGACTCCTCCGCCCCTGGGACTGCTCCTGCAATCCCCCCGGGGGACCCTGTTACTGCAAAGTCCTTTGCTCTGGTCACACACTCCCAGGGGTTAATCGCCTCCTGAAAATGTTGCTCTCTGTCTCTTCAGCCCACCTGGTCCCCGTCAATCCCCCTTCGTTTTGCTGCTCCCCAGTCACTTACTACAGGAAGCGTCGTCCACGGGGTGCAGTAGATCCCACTGATGCCACCAGTTGTTACGAAGTGTGGGGGAGTCCGGTCCTGCACCCCTCTTCCTGGGACTCAGAGTGACTCTCAGCCAGCCAGTAAAACAGAAGGTTTATTGGACAACAGGAACACAGGCTACGGCAGAGCTTGGAGGCACAGCCAGGACCCCTCAATCGAGTCCTTCTGGGGGTTCAGGGTACTTGGATCCCAGCCTAGGATACCCTGAATTCCAACCACCCAGCCCAAAACCGAAACTAAAACTCCACCCCCTCCAGCTGGCCCCTTCCTTTGTCCAGCTTCCCCGGGCAAAGGTGCTGACACCCCTCCCCCCTACCTGGCTCAGGTTACAGGCTGAGCACCTGTCCCTCACCTAAAGTCCTCCCCAGCTCTCCCATCCCCCACACAGACAGCCCCTACTCCATCACATTCTGGGGCATGCAAAGGGTGCCCAGTGCTGGGGGCACCTTGCACCCACCCGCCCTGAGCGCTAGGCAGCCTCAGCTGTGCCTGCTGGGGATCAGCTCCCCGATTCCACTGGCCACGGGCTTCAGGCCCCACGCTCACGCCGATTCCCAAGTGTCCCCTGGAGCACCCCGCCCCCCAGGCCTCCGGACACAGGCAGGGCTCCCGGAGCCGCTCTTCCCAAAGGACCAGGCCCACGGCAGGCCGACCTTCGTTTAACACAGAGCACAGATCCGAGCAGAATCAATGGAAACAAGGGTTACACAGTAAATCAACCCCCCGCAGTTCAAGAGCCTGGTTCACCCAGCGGTTCGGTACCACCGTTAAACAGCCACATTGCCCGTGGTGAGCCAGGCAGCTGGCAGCTCGTCCCGTAGTGAACTGGCTGTCTCCATGCAAAAACCATCATTGTCTTCACTTGTTAATGGGGGAACCGCCCCAGCCCCCGCCGCTGGGTTTGTTGAGAATCGCCCCTGGAGCGACCCCAATCACTTGATCAGCATTTTGCTCGGATAGTAAATAGGTGTCCAATGTGCAGTCTGACACGCAGCCTGCAAGCAGCCATCCAGGGAGCTGAGCGGCTCCTGCCTGCCCGAGGGCGTGCGCAGGAATAAACACTTGAAGGCTTTTGGAGGGGCCCATTCTGTACCCCTGCTGCAGCCCCTCAGCCAGAGGAGCTCGCTCTTCCCGCCGCAGCCCTGTGGCCAGAGGAGCTCGCCCTCCCCACCGCAGCCCCGTGGCCAGAGGAGCTCGCTCTCCCCGCCACAGCCCCGTGGCCAGAGAAGCTCGCTCTCACCGCCGCAGCCCCGTGGCCAGAAGAGTTCCATGCCCCCATGGATTACGGGGGGGAGGGGGCTGTGCCCCACTTTCCCCACCCTACCCCGTGCACACTCCTGCCTGCCAGGAACCTGTTTATCACCCTCTGGTGACCAGCCCCAGCTCATAGGCTTTAAGAACCCAGTTTTCAGTATGGAACCGGAACGCCGCACGTATTCACTGCACAGACGTGTCCCAGTGCTCATGAGCCCGGTGTGACACAGGCATTCAGCATGACACTCTTTGGTGAGCTACACCCCAGACCCAGGGGACCCCTGTAACCCAGATGCACCCACGCCCTTTGCCAGTGGGCATCAGTGGTCCCTGGCTCACAGCCCTCGCCGAACCTCCCTTATCTGATAATGAGTTTGGGGCCCTGCTGTCATAAACAGATAGCTAAGGGTTAATGTCTCTTTCACCTGAAGCACCTGACCAGAGGACCAATCAGGAAACCGGATTTTTTCAACTTTGGGTGGAGGGAATTGAGTGTCTGTGTCTTTGTTTTCTGGCTGCCTGCTTTCTCTGAGCTTTGGAGAAGTAGTTTCTATTTTCTAGTCTTCTGTTTCCAAGTGTAAGGACAAAGAGATCAGATAGTAAGTTATATGGTTTCTTTTCTTTGGTATTTGCATGAATATAAGTGCTGGAGTGCTTTGATTTGTATTCTTTTTGAATAAGGCTGTTTATTCAATATTCTTTTAAGCAATTGACCCTGTGTTGTATCATCTTAATACAGAGAGAACATTTGTACTTATTTTTCTTTCTTTTTATATAAAGCTTTCTTTTAAGACCTGTTGGAGTTTTTCTTTACTTCCGGGAAATTGAGTCTGTACTCACCAGGGAATTGGTGGGAGGAAGAAATCAAGGGGAGATTTGTGTGTTGGATCGCTAGCTGATTTTGCATTCCCTCTGGGGGAATAGGAAAGTACTTTTTGTTTCCAGGATTGGGAACGGAGAGGGGGAGTCCCTCTGTGTAGTTTCACAGAGCTTGTGTCGGTGTATCTCTCCAGGAGCACCTGGAGGGGGGAAGGGAAAAAGGATTATTTCCCTTGGTTGTGAGACTCAAGGAATTTGGGTCTTGGGGTCCCCAGGGAAGGTTTTTCAGAGGGACCAGAGTGCCCCAAAACACTCTAATTTTTTGGGTGGTGGCAGCAGGTACCAGGTCCAAGCTGGTAACTAAGCTTGGAGGTTTTCATGCTAACCCCCATATTTTGGACGCTAAGGTCCAAATCTGGGACTAAGGTTATTACATGGTGTAGCAGTGGTGGGATATAGACAGAATCCAGAAGCCAGTAGGAATATTATATTTTTCTTTTCTCTGCTAAGGGCTTTTTAGCAGAGAGAAGCAGTTGGTTTTAAAAGGGAACCAGAGAGAATTTTTTTTTCTGCTCTCTCTCGCAGTTTGTGGCTTGCATGTTAAGGGTCTTTTGTCATGCAATAGCCCTCCCATTAGGAGGCAAGTACCAGCACTTATAGGCATGCAAATAAAGTGGTTTTTCTGGTTTCCTTTCATTGAACATTAGCTAGAGAGAGAAAAGGAAAAAAGCACTGTTGCTAGGCAGACTTCAGGAGGCAACAGAACCTGCAGTTCAGAAGATAAACACCGGAGGGCACCCCAACACAAGAAAACAGGAACCATGACTTCTAAGGCAAAAATTGAGGCCGAAGAACAAATCAAAGAAGCTGAACACAGGCGACAGATGGAGATGAAAGAAAAGGAAGAAAGCATGAAACTGGCAGCCTTCCAAAGAGAACAGGCAGCCCAAGAGGCAGCACACAAAAGAAAACTAGAAGAAGAAGAGGTGGCCTACCGAAGGAAACAAGCAGAAGAAGAGTTGGCCCACCGCCGAGAAATGGAAAAACAACAAAAAGAAATGGAAAAACAACAAAAAGAGAATGAAGAGAAGGAAAAACAGAGAAAACATGAACTGGAGTTGGCAAAAGCTGGGCTGCCTGTGCCAGCCAACCCTAACAACCCGGCGCCAAATATTGCTCCACAGCACAGGAAATTTCCCACCTACAAGGCAGGTGATGACACCGAGGCCTTCTTGGAAAATTTTGAAAGAGCCTGTCTTGGGTACAGCATTCCCGAAGACCAGTACATGGTAGAATTGAAGTCACAGCTCAGTGGACCTTTAGCAGAGGTGGCAGCTGAAATGCCTAAGCACCAAATGAATGACTATAAACTTTTTCAAACCAAGGCCAGATACAGGATGGAGATAACCCCAGATCATGCCCGTCGGCGCTTCAGAACCCAAAAGTGGAAACCCGAGGTGTCATTTCCCAAACACGCCTACTACATTGCAAAAAACTATGAGGCCTGGATAACAGGAAACAACATTCAAACCTTGGAAGAACTAAACCTCCTCATACAAATGGAACAGTTCTTGGATGGTGTTCCTGAAGACATCACACGGTACATACAAGATGGAAATCCCAAAGATATCGCTGAGGCGGGGGAAATTGGAGCCAAATGGATGGAACTGGCAGAAAGCAAGAAAGCTACTGTCAAGGGGAACGATTACCCCAGGGGGCACACAGACCATAAACCCTACAACCGAGGACAGCCAAAGACCCCACATACCACCCAAGTAAAGCCACAGATACCCTACCCTTCAACCTCACCAGTCTCCAGTAACTCACCTCAGCCCAGTGACCCATCAGATGGAAGATGCTTTAAGTGTAATGAACTGGGACATATCAAGGCCAAGTGTCCCAAGAACACCATGCGAGTGCAATTCATTACACCACCATCACACCAAAGATCCCCAGGCCCGGATGCCTCTCAAATACCCTTGGAGCGAAGGGAAAATTTGAGAGTGGGCGGAAAGAAGGTTACTGCGTGGAGAGACACGGGGGCACAAGTGTCAGCTATCCACCAATCCTTCGTTGACCCCAAATTCATCAACCCAAAGGCCAAAGTTACAATTTACCCCTTCATGTCACAAGCTGTAGACTTGCCTACAGCTCAACTGCCTGTCCAGTACAAAGGCTGGTCAGGAATGTGGACTTTTGCAGTCTATGACAATTATCCTATCCCCATGCTACTGGGGGAAGACTTGGCCAACCAGGTGAGGCGGGCCAAGAGAGTGGGAATGGTTACACGTAGCCAAACCAGGCAAGCTTCCAGACCCATTCCTGTTCCTGAACCGTCCACAGAGGCCCCGTCTGTGTTACCAGAGACCCAGACAGAGGTAGTGGACCCGGATTCCATGCCAACCACTGAAACAGCCACAGCACCTCCAGTCCCAGGCCCGGAACTGGAACAGCAACCAGCACCAGCAAGTGCAACCACATCTTCAAACTCAACGCCAGAGGGCGCCAGCGAGCCAGAACTGGCAGAAGCACAAGACAGCCATACCCAAAAGGCTCAGCCAGAGTCTGAAATACCCTCAGGTGCACCAGCGGAGAGCGGTTCACCAGCAACGGAAACAACACCATCACCTACATCGCTTCCAGAGGGACCAAGCCCAAGTCCACAGTCTGAGGAAGAACTGGTGACCCCAGCCTCAAGGGAACAGTTCCAGACTGAGCAGGAAGCAGATGACAGCCTTCAGAAAGCTTGGGCGGCGGCACGGAGCACCCCACCGCCTCTCAGCTCTTCTAATCGATCCCGGTTTGTTATAGACCAAGGACTTTTATACAAGGAAATTCTTTCTGGTGGACACCGGGAAGAATGGCAGCCGCAAAAACAGTTGGTGGTTCCAACTAAGTACCGGGGGAAGCTCTTAAGCTTAGCCCATGATCAGCCCAGTGGCCATGCTGGGGTGAACAGAACCAAGGACCGGTTGGGGAAGTCCTTCCACTGGGAGGGGATGGGCAAGGACGTTGCCAAGTATGTCCGGTCTTGTGAGGTATGCCAAAGAGTGGGAAAGCCTCAAGACCAGGTCAAGGCCCCTCTCCAGCCACTCCCCATAATTGAGGTCCCATTTCAGCGAGTATCTGTGGATATTCTGGGCCCTTTCCCAAAAAAGACGCCCAGAGGAAAGCAGTACGTACTGACTTTAGTGGACTTTGCTACCCGATGGCCAGAAGCAGTAGCTCTAGGCAACACCAGGGCTAACACTGTGTGCCTGGCCCTAACAGACATCTTTGCCAGGGTAGGTTGGCCCTCCGACATCCTTACAGATTCAGGGTCTAATTTCCTGGCAGGGACCATGGAAAAACTGTGGGAAACTCATGGGGTGAATCACTTGGTTGCCACCCCGTACCACCATCAAACCAATGGCCTGGTGGAAAGGTTCAATGGAACTTTGGGGGCCATGATACGAAAATTCATCAACGAATTCTCCAATAATTGGGACCTAGTGTTGCAGCAGTTGCTGTTTGCCTACAGGGCTGTACCACATCCCAGTTTAGGGTTTTCACCGTTTGAACTTGTGTATGGTCACGAGGTTAAGGGGCCATTACAGTTGGTGAAGCAGCAATGGGAGGGGTTTACGCCTTCTCCAGGAACTAACATTCTGGACTTTGTAAGCAACCTACAAAGCACCCTCCGACACTCTTTAGCCCTTGCTAGAGAGAACCTAAAGGATGCTCAAGAAGAGCAAAAGGCCTGGTATGACAGACATGCCAGAGAACGTTCTTTCAAGGTAGGAGACCAGGTTATGGTCTTGAAGGCGCAACAGGCCCATAAGATGGAAGCATCATGGGAAGGGCCATTCACGGTCCAAGAGCGCCTGGGAGCTGTAAACTACCTCATAGCATTTCCCAATTCCTCACTAAAGCCTAAAGTGTACCATGTTAATTCTCTCAAGCCTTTCTATTCCAGAGACTTACAGGTTTGTCAGTTTACAGTCCAGGGAGATGAGGCTGAGTGGCCTGACGGTGTCTACTACGACGGGAAAAAAGACGGTGGCGTGGAAGAGGTGAACCTCTCAACCACCCTGGAACGTCTGCAGCGGCAACAAATCAAGGAGCTGTGCACTAGCTTCGCCCCATTGTTCTCAGCCACCCCAGGACGGACTGAACAGGCATACCACTCCATTGATACAGGAAATGCTCACCCAATCAGAACCCCACCCTACCGAGTGTCTCCTCATGCCCAAGTTGCTATAGAACGGGAGATCCAGAACATGCTACAGATGGGTATAATCCGCCCATCTACCAGTGCATGGGCATCTCCAGTGGTTCTGGTACCCAAACCAGATGGGGAAATACGCTTTTGCGTGGACTACCGTAAGCTAAATGCTGTAACTCGTCCGGACAACTATCCAATGCCACGTACCGATGAGCTATTGGAAAAGTTGGGACGTGCCCAGTTCATCTCTACAATAGACTTAACCAAGGGGTACTGGCAAGTACCGCTAGATGAACCTGCCAAGGAGAGGTCAGCATTCGTCACCCATGCGGGGGTGTATGAATTCAATGTCCTTCCTTTCGGCCTTCGAAATGCACCCGCCACCTTCCAGAGGCTGGTAGATGGTCTACTAGCTGGACTGGGAGAATTTGCAGTTGCCTACCTCGATGATGTGGCCATTTTTTCAGACTCCTGGCCCGAACACCTGCTACACCTGGAAAAGGTCTTTGAGCGCATCAGGCAGGCAGGACTAACTGTTAAGGCCAAAAAGTGTCAAATAGGCCAAAACAGAGTGACTTACCTGGGGCACCAGGTGGGTCGAGGAACCATAAACCCCCTACAGGCCAAGGTGGATGCTATCCAAAAGTGGCCTGTCCCACGGTCCAAAAAGCAGGTCCAATCCTTCTTAGGCTTGGCCGGATACTACAGGCGATTTGTACCACACTACAGCCAAATCGCTGCCCCACTGACCGACCTGACCAAAAAGACCCAGCCAAATGCAGTTAAGTGGACTGATGAGTGTCAAAAGGCCTTTACCCAACTTAAGGCAACGCTCATGTCTGACCCTGTGCTCAGGGCCCCAGATTTTGACAAGCCATTCCTAGTAACCACAGATGCATCTGAGCGTGGTATAGGAGCAGTGCTCATGCAGGAAGCAACAGATCACAACTTCCATCCTGTCGTGTTTCTCAGCAAGAAACTGTCTGAGAGGGAAAGTCACTGGTCAGTCAGTGAAAAGGAATGCTATGCCATTGTGTACGCCCTGGAAAAGCTACGCCCATATGTTTGGGGACGGCGGTTCCAACTACAAACTGACCATGCTGCACTAAAGTGGCTTCATACTGCCAAGGGGAACAACAAGAAACTTCTTCGTTGGAGTTTAGCTCTCCAAGATTTTGATTTTAAAATTCAACACATCACAGGAGCTTCTAACAAAGTAGCTGATGCACTCTCCCGTGAGAGTTTCCCAGAATTCAGTAGTTAAAAAGTGTTCTTAAAATGTAGAAGTCTGTTAGTTATATACTTAGGAGTATATGTAAAGGTCTATGTGTTGTATTAATCTGTTTATTTTAAAGTTCTAGAAGGAAATCGCCGCCAGTGAGCTTCCCCACTGTCTGCAATTTGGGGGGCGTGTCATAAACAGATAGCTAAGGGTTAATGTCTCTTTCACCTGAAGCACCTGACCAGAGGACCAATCAGGAAACCGGATTTTTTCAACTTTGGGTGGAGGGAATTGAGTGTCTGTGTCTTTGTTTTCTGGCTGCCTGCTTTCTCTGAGCTTTGGAGAAGTAGTTTCTATTTTCTAGTCTTCTGTTTCCAAGTGTAAGGACAAAGAGATCAGATAGTAAGTTATATGGTTTCTTTTCTTTGGTATTTGCATGAATATAAGTGCTGGAGTGCTTTGATTTGTATTCTTTTTGAATAAGGCTGTTTATTCAATATTCTTTTAAGCAATTGACCCTGTGTTGTATCATCTTAATACAGAGAGAACATTTGTACTTATTTTTCTTTCTTTTTATATAAAGCTTTCTTTTAAGACCTGTTGGAGTTTTTCTTTACTTCCAGGAAATTGAGTCTGTACTCACCAGGGAATTGGTGGGAGGAAGAAATCAAGGGGAGATTTGTGTGTTGGATCGCTAGCCTGATTTTGCATTCCCTCTGGGGGAATAGGAAAGTACTTTTTGTTTCCAGGATTGGGAACGGAGAGGGGGAGTCCCTCTGTGTAGTTTCACAGAGCTTGTGTCGGTGTATCTCTCCAGGAGCACCTGGAGGGGGGAAGGGAAAAAGGATTATTTCCCTTGGTTGTGAGACTCAAGGAATTTGGGTCTTGGGGTCCCCAGGGAAGGTTTTTCAGAGGGACCAGAGTGCCCCAAAACACTCTAATTTTTTGGGTGGTGGCAGCAGGTACCAGGTCCAAGCTGGTAACTAAGCTTGGAGGTTTTCATGCTAACCCCCATATTTTGGACGCTAAGGTCCAAATCTGGGACTAAGGTTATTACACCTGCAGATTGGATCCAGTCTGCGCCCGGCTTGGGAGGAGGAATTATGAAAGGCCTGGATCCATCAGAACTTTGGGGTCCCTTCTGCACCCCTGAAAAAACTCTGGGTCCCTCTTGACTCCTGAGACTTCTTCCTCCCTGTTCCTGCCTGCGCCCCTTGATTGTCAGATCAAAGCCTCCTCCAGCTGGAGGCTCTTGGGGCCATAGGAGACAGTTAGTGCAGTCACTGGCATTTCACAGCTGGTAACTTAGTAACTTTGTATCTCCTGTGTCGGGGCCCCCTCAGCTCCCTGGATCCTGCCTGGAGCCCGATTCCTGGATTTGGTCAGGTTCCGAGGATCTGGTGCCCTGCCCAGTCTCTCTGCTGAGCCCTCTGTCTAGACGGGCTTTGGGCAGCAGTTTCCCACATGGGAGAGCTGGGGGGAATCTCCTGGCCTGTGCTAGGAGCACAGACCCAAGGAGCGAATGGTCCCGTCTGGCCTTGCTCTCTATGAATCTGTGAGCACTGGGATTTCCAGTGGCTGCTGGCTGAGCCCTGGCACGGGCGGCGGGAAGGAGCTGCTGTCTGCTGCCTGGCTCCCAGCATGTTTACATAGCCTGGGTGACCTTAGACCAGAAACAGGTTTTCATAAGGGTAATTCCCAGGCCCTTACAGAACAGCAGGGCAGTACATACGGCCTCCATCGGCCCGCGTAGGAGTGAGCTCCTGGACACAGGGATGGCAGCCTCTACGTCCATTGCAGCACAGACAGGGGGCTTGCAGCTTTAGGGACTGGAGGAATCTCTCAGCCCTGCTCCTGGGATAATTAGCTGCCAGCCATTTGTTCTCGTTTGTTGCTAAGCCTGGTTCTTTTCTCCCCCTGCTATAACCTCCCACCTCCAAATAGCGGAGCTGAAGTCAGCGTATCTTAGGGCGATTTACCTGGCCGTGAGGATGGCGGCGAGTCGACCGCTGCTGCTCCCTCATCGACTCCGCTTCCGCCTCTCGCCGCGGTGGAGTTCCGGACTCGACGGCAGAGCGATCCCCGACAGACCCATCCAGCGGGTAGCGTAGACGTACCCTCAGGGACTCTCTGCTAGAGACTGGCTCCCCTGGGCTGTCACTTCCGCCAGGGCAAAGTGGCTGGAAACACTCCATGTCTGACTGGGGAGGGCTCTACACCCCTTTGGCCCTCCCTTTGCACTGCTGCCAATGACTGCACAGAGGGCCGAGCAACCCAGACGCAGGCTATTGGGTCTAGCCCTGCCGCTGACACTGACCAGCTGGCTGACCTTGGTCAAGTCAGTGTGCTGCTCTGTGCCTCGGTTTCCCCAGCTGTAACGTGGGAAGAGGGCTCTGACATGGCTCACGGGTCTAGGGGGAGGCTCAATCAATGGATAATTATAAAACACTTGGAAATCCTCAGCGGGAAAGAGCTTGAGCTGTGTTGCCAATAATGCCGGGCCACCTTCCCGCGCAGCCGCTAGCTGGTCGTGGCCTGCGTCTCAGCAGCCCTGGAAGTGTGCTCACCCCCCGCTCCGAGTTATAAGTCCTACGAGTGCTGTGGCTAAAGGATATCTGCCTCTGGCTCACGCAGGCAGGGGTCTGGGCTCCAGCTACAGTGCTGCGTACGTGTTCGGCTGGGCAGCAGCATTCACTGCCTGGAGACTCTGATTTGCCACAGCGCCCACATGAGGGGTAAAACACGTGCTGCTACTCCAGCCTCCACAGCTCTCCCTCCCTCCCTCTGCCAGCAGCTGTCCTGGGGCCAGGACACAGGACTGGGGGCTAGGTGACCTGGGACCTGTTCCACCCCATTGCCATTGACTTGTGGGGTGGCCTGGGTGGGTCCCTTCCCCCTGCTCTCTCGGTGCCTCTGTTTCCGTCACCCCCAAAATGGGGACCAGGTTCTTACCTCCTTTGTGAAGCCCTTTAGATCCAGGTGCTGAAGTGCTGGGCCCCTGAACCTGGACACATCTCCAGAATCCAGCCAGATAGGCCCCAGCCTGTGGGATCCCCTGGGAGGAGCACTCGCTTCCCACCCCACAGGCCCGCAGCAGCCCTGTCAGGATGCAGGCCAGGCTCCGGGCTCTGCACAGCTGCAGTGCTCTGTGCAACAAGTGGGAGTTTGGTTTGTGATGTGCAGTTTCATTTGGCTCTTTCCCTCTGACCTACAAACCACAGGCCCAGCTTACGCCCCGCCCCCCAGGACAGAAATGCAGGCAATGGTCTGCTCCGCTCCGCAGGCCAGAAATAACCCTGCTGCCCTGAGCTGTGCGATTCGATGGCCTCTCCATGGTTTTAACAAACAAGCAGCCAGAGAGAGACACTGGGACAGAGCCTTAGGGAGTGCAGCGATTGGCTGGCTGAGCCTTTAGGGACAGGGATAATCATCAGTTGCACTCCCAAAGTGCCTTTATTAGTAGTTATTTATCCTGCAGTGGCACCGCCGAGCCCCGGGCATGGAGCCGGACCCCGTGGTGCCAGGCGCTGTACACACGCAGAACAAGACAAGAGAGTAATTAACCCCTGGAACAGATTCTCCTTCACTGACCATTGCTTCAGTCAAGACTGGATGACTGAAAAGCCCAGCTCCAGGAATGATCTGGGGGCAGGTCTCTGGCCTGGGCTAGACAGGTCAGACCAGATGATCTCAATGATTGCTGTGACATAATATGATTAAAATATGACCCTGTAGATCATTGTTGCCACCATTGTGTATAATTGCAACAAATCTCATACATCAGCGACAGGGGCGGCTCTAGACATTTTGCCGCCCCAAGCACAGCGGCAAGCTGCTGGGGGTGCTCTGCCAGTCGCCGGTCCCATGGCTCCGGTGGACCTCCCGCAGGCCTGTCTGCGGAGGGTCCACTGGTCCTGCCGCTTCGGTGGAGCCACGGGACCAGCGGACCCTCACAGGCAAGCCTGCGGGAGGTCCACCAGAGCCGTGGCACCGGCGACTGGCAGAGAGCCCCCCGTGGCATGCTGCCACAAGCACGCGCTTGGCGTGCTGGGGTCTGGAGCCGCCCCTGATCAGCGAGCTGCAAACTTTAGCAATCCCCATTTTGATTTAAAATTTTTCACGGAGCCCCAACTCCCCCACTCAGCCCCAGACCCTGCCCCTACTTCACCCCTTTCCCCAAGGCCCCACCCCACCTCTTCCTGCCCTGGCTCCATTCTCGCCCATCCTCTTCCCTGCCTCTTTCCGCCCCCTCTCCCGAGCGCACCCCGTCCCCACTCCTCCTCCTCCCTCCCAGTGCCTCCTGCACGCCACCAAACAGATGCTCCCCAGCGTGCAGGAGGCACTGGGAGGGAAGGGGAGGGGTTGATCAGTGGGGCTGGTGGCCCCAGACGTGATTCTACCCCCTTCCCCGAGCGCACCCCATCCCAACTCCTCCCCCTCCCTCCTAGCACCTCCTGAATGTGGGGAACAGGAGGGAGGGGGAGGAGTTGATCAGCGGGGCCCATGGACCCCCTGCAGCAGCCTCGCAGACTCCCAGGGGTCTGCGGACCCCAGTTTGAGAAACGCTGTTTTATGTTATGTGAGGCGTCAGTGGAAAGCTATGGTCTGCTGAATACGATTATCCTATTTGTATGCATGGATCATTTTTGTGTCTGAAGTTATGAATATTGACTATGTACCTGTATTTCAAATGTGTTTGCCCCTGTGGTACCGCCCACCAGGCAGTTTACATGGAGTCTAGCCAGCATATTGTGAATGGAGTATTCGAGTGATGGCCCATCAACAAACACAACGGGCCACGAAAGCGTATCCCCACCTAACTAGAATACGGGTAATGGCTCCTGTTATGACTCATGCAAGGGCATGTGACTAGAACATGTGACATTAAACTCCATCTTATGCCTGTCGTTTTCCACACATTGTGCTGAGGGGTTTGTTTCCCTCCACATGGCAGAAGCTATAAAAGGCCCTTGAGGCATCTCCATTTTTGCTTCTTTCCTGCACTAACCTCTGCACTTACACCAATGGGCACATTCTAACCAGGGGGCTGAGGACCTTCCAGTTTGGGACCAACCAGAGACTTGACTTTAGCCAGCAGTTTATTCCATCGCTGCTCCAAACCTGATCCAAGAATTGTGCAATCGTTTGTACATATTTGATTCCTTTAACCCATTGTAACTCTCACCTTTCTTTCTTTTTATAAATAAACCTTCAGCTAATAAATGCTAAAGGATCGGCAACGGCATGATTATTGGGTAAGATCTGAGTTAATATATTGACCTGGGAACACGGCTGGTCCTTTCAGCTCAGAGGAACTATGTTGTTTGTTGAAGGTGGCTTTAAAGAACCGCTCGTCATTAAGTCCTAGTGTCTGGGTGTTGAATCCAGGACTGGAAAACCTAAGGAGGCTGCATTGCTGACTTCTTGTTAGCCAGTGTGGTGAGGGAGACGTTTACTTTTGTTGCTGCCTGGTGTGGGATATCTTATAAGAGAATAACCACCAGCTTTGAGGTGTGTCTGGCCTTGTCAAGGTATTATTCCCACTTTGAACTTTAGCGTCCAGAAAGTGGGGACCTGCATGTACCCCTCTAAACTTAATTCCTAGCTTAGATCGGAAAGCGCTGCCACCAACCAAAAATATAGTGTTTTGGTACACTTCCTGTCCCCCAAAAACCTTCCCTGAGGAACCCAAGACCCAAATCCCGTGGGTCTTAAAACAGAGAGAAATAAACCATTCACCCTCCTTTCCCCCTTCCAGACTTTCCCTGAGAGATACACTGATCCAAACCCCTTGGATCCTAAAACAGAGAGGAATTAACCTTCCCCCCCTCCTTCTTTCCCCCTCCCATACTTTCCCTGAGAGACACGCTGATTCAAACTCCTTGGATCCTAAAACAGAGAGGAATTAACCTTTCCCCTCCCTTCTCTCCCCCCACCACTCCCTGGTGAGTTCAGACCCAATCCCCTTGAGTTTTACACAAGGAAAAAATCAATCAGGTTCTGAAAAAAGAAAGCTTTTAATTAAAGAAAGAAAAAATAAAAATTATCTCTGCAAAATCAAGATGGAAAATATTTACAGGGTCTTCAGCTTATATAGACTAGAGGGACTCCATCCCCCCTAGCTTAAATTACAAGTTACAGTAAACAGAGGTAAAATAGCCTTCCAGCAAAATACACATTTGCAAATAAAGAAAACAGCCATAAAGACTAATCCGCCTTCTATCTAGTACTTACTATTTTGAACATGAGAGACTGTTTCAGAAAGATTGGAGAAAGATCTGGTTGCACGTCTGGCCCCTCTTAGCTCCAAGAGAGAACAAAGAACAAAAACAACAGCACAAACAAAGACTTCCCTCCACCAAGATTTGAAAGTATCTTGTCCCCCCCGATTGCAGGGCCGCTCAGAGGGGGGGGCAAGAGGGGCAATTTGCCCCAGGCCCCGGGCTCTGCAGGGGCCCCCACGAGAGTTTTTCGGGGCCCCTGGAGCGGGGTCCTTCACTTGCTCCAGAGGGCCCGGAAAACTCTTGCGGGGCTGGGCCCCAGAGCTTCTTCCGCTCTTGGTCTTTGCTGGCGGGGGGGTCCTTCTGCTCCGGGGCGGAAGGACCCCCCCGCCATCACATTACCGCCAAAGCGGGACCTGCCGCTGAAGTGCAACCCCGTCTTTGGCGGTAATTCAGTGGTGGGGGGCCCTTCCGTTCCGGGACTCACCACCAAAGTGCCCCGAAGACCCGCGGCAGGGGTCCCCCACCACCGAATTACCGCCGAAGAGCGGGCTGCACTTCGGCGGCGGGTCCCGCTTCGGCGGTAATTCGCCAGCGGAGGGCCCCCGCCACGGGTCTTCGGGGCACTTCGGCGGCGGGTCCCGGAACGGAAGGGCCCCCCACCGCCGAACAGGGCCGGCTCTAGAATTTCGCCACACGGGGGGCGCCCTGCCGCTTGCCGGTCCTGCGGCTCCGGTGGACCTCCTGCAGGCATGCCTGCGGATGCTCCACCAGAGCCGCGGGACCAGCGGACCCTCCGCAGGCACGCCTATGGGAGGTCCACCGGAGCCGCCTGCCTCCGATGGCCCCAGGCCCCCAGAATCCTCTGGGCGGCCCTGCCCCATTGGTCCTCTGGTCAGGTGTCATCCAGATTCACTGAGCTTCTTAACCCTTTACAGGTAAAAGAGACATTAACCCTTTACTATCTGTTTATGACAGGCCTGTTTCTCAGCAGCTTGTCCTGAATTTACTATTCTCAGTTGTGACCCACTAAGACACTGTGACAGTCCATGGTGGGCCAGACAGAGACTTAGAGCAGCCTTTCCTCCCAGCAGATACCAAAGTCTTTGCAGAACAAGGGCCTGATTATACTGGTAAAGCTCTAATTAAAATGGGGAGGGGAGACATTCTCTCCTGCACCAAGATCTGACAATGGGCTCTGGTTACCCTCAGCCAGGTTACAGCTGCCTGGCTCTGGCCCTAGTGTAAATTACGTAGCTTAAAGGGGCCGGTGATGGCACCCTAAGGAACACACCAGCTGAGAATTTGCAGAGTGGCACCAACTGCCCCCCCAGCCTCATCATGCCCTGTCCCTGACCTGACACCGCCCCTATGCTGGGGGTCGTTCACCCTAGCTGAGAGGGTCCTTCGGCCTCATCTTGATCGCTGGTACTAGGCGAACAGCTTATGCCCCAAAGCAGCTTTTATATCCCTCCGACGTGTTGTCATTGACTATGGTGACTCTGGATGTTCTCGCTGTCCATAGAAACATCCAGTCCCATTTGGAATCTTGCTACCTTCTTGGCCCCAGCGACTTCCTGTGGCAGGGAGCTCCGCAGGGCAATTCTGTCATGTGGAAAAGCATTTCCTTTGGTCAGTTTTTAACACTCTTCCAGAGCCTGACTGCAAAAGGGCCAGAGTCCAGCAGGTTGCAGGAGCTTGCTCGGTTGCAGAGCCCTCTTTACGCTGCCAAGGCAAGATGCTGGAATTTAAGGTTTGGTCCTGACGAACACAGCACGACTGTTCAATTCAGGGCCCGCAGGCCCAGGCTTGCGATCAGGGCTAAAACCCATGGGATGGCGCTGCTGGAGTAACAGCTGGAGGTTGGCTTGGCCTAACCAGAATGAAAGAAGAGAGTGTGAAGAGCTGAGCATGGAGCGACCAGGCAGCATTGCTGTGTGGTGTTAAAGGGGCTGTGCTCCACCCCAGAGCCAGCAGTCATTCAAGCAGTACAATACAGTGGATCTGTGCAGTGCTTTGAGCCCTTTGGGATGACACCCCATTCTCTAGGCCACTCTGCACCCTTGATTTATAAGGGGTCCTCAGCACCAGCTTGCTCTGAAACAGCCCCTCTGGCAGGGCCTCTGCGGCCCGTCTACACGTCCTGGCCTGTGTAGAGGGAGGGGGTGTTGAGGACTGGGTATGGGGTGGGGGAATGTGTGCTGGAGGAGACGCAGGGAGGATGCTCGGTTTATTCCTGCTTGCGCCATTGTCTTTTCACTGGCTGGGAACCAAGGATGATTCAGAGCCACTGACCCTACGCTGCCTTGGGAGCTGTAAGGGCTGATCAAAGCTCCCCCGCCAGCTTGCAGGGCCCTGCATCCTGGAGATCAGCAGCCTGAGCCTCTCTCGGGAGCCAGCAGGAAAGAGCCCAAGAAGGGGCCTTGCGCAGAGATCCCTCCCCTGCCTGCAGCTGGCCAGAGAGCCAAGTGCAGATCCCAGCTGCTGAGCAGGCCTCCCTGCAGCCTCACCCCACTCCATGCTGGAGCCTGCCCGGGCCCTCTGGCGGGGTGGGGGAAGGAGCAAGGGCACTGGCTCCTGAGGGCATCGTGGCCCAGTACAGTGCCAGGAGATAGGAGCTCTCTCAGAGCCTAGGGAGCCTGGGACTGGGGCATGCCGCAGCCCTGAGGGGGAAGGGGGCCGTGGGGAGAGTCCCCTGCACTGACCACACTGGGCAGCGAGACCCAGGGGAACGTAGCAAGGGAGGTCTGCTGTGCCCGGGCGGTGGCTACGTAGGCATGTGCTGGAGGGCAAACTCAGGGGCCAGGTGGGCTAGAGGGAAGGGCCCCAGGGGCGGGGCTCTGGCTTGAGTCTACAGGGGAGGGCCTTTCTCTAGCCACAGACGGGGGTTTAAGCTGCTCACAGAGCCCCCAGCAATGTGGCTTTCGGGGTTACGCTCAGCAGCTCTCTCAGCCTCACAGGATGGGCTAGTGGTTAGCACCGCGCTGGCCCCAGAGCTCCTGGGCTACATTCCTGGGTCTCCTCTTGCCTCAATCTGTGTCCTTGGCTAATCCATTAGCCTGCTGGTAACAGCTGGGGCAGCCCTGCCACGGGCACATCCCCCGGTGGCTCTGTGTTCCATACTGAAGGCCCTTGGCCCCTCAGCTGGGTGTTAAAGGTCGGGCACTGCTCCTCCTGGGTCTCAGAGGACTGAATGGAGCTTACGAGCTTGTGATTCAGTACAAAGAATTAGGGCTGATTGTTTCCCCCTCAAGGCATTTTGACATTTACAAGCCAGTACAGGTGTGACCAATTGCCCTGAGGTGGCCCCCAGCACCTCCTCTTGTCACCCCATTATATGTTGTTTTATGGCACCTGCATTTTCCTTTAAAACATTTTTTACACCCACAAAAGTTTCCAAGGAGCAACATATCCCAATGCCAGACTAACCAAAGATGTTCTCAGCACAGCTCCACCTCCACGCAAAGCCAAACTGGGATACAGGTGCAAGTTAGATCATCAGTTGCAACAAGAAATCAGTGTCCCACTGGGCGAGAGATTCATTATGTTAATAAAGAAAGTGTTATAATCAGCAGTAAGGGGAGGCGATGGGAGAGGTAAAACTGAGGCAAAATGTCTGTAAAAATTAGAACTGGCTGAACAATTTTTGATAGAGCAGTTTTTCCATTAGGAAACACCAATTCAGTGTGAGAAAGTTTCACAGCAACATATCAATTTGGTCAACGTTTCGAAAGGAAATATTCAAACCAAAGCATTTTGACAAGGTCCAAATGTTTCATTTTTGTCAAAATGTTTGACGTTTAATATTATGTTATAAAATACAAATAACACAAAAGTCAAAAGAAAATGTTTTGATCTTATTGAAATGAAACATTTCAGTCAGGTCATTTCCATGTTTCCAAAACTAAATATTTTGGAATTTTCATTTCATGGTAAATTTCAACTTTTTGTTCTGATTTGGGACAAAAGGAAATTCAGAAATAGTGGAATCTCTGTGGAAGGGGAGCTCTGTTTTCCGACCCGCTGTATGAACGAGGCGTATGAATGAGCTCCTAAGGGTACTGGGAGAAGCCCCATTTAAAACTGGACGAGATGCTGGTAACTATAGTAAGGGACCCTCCTGAGCTGGCAGATGAACAAGATGGGAGCTAATGGGCATTTTCCATCTATAACTTGAAAGATCTTTTATCTATTCCCAAGCGAGGGCAAATCCAGCCTCGTCTAGGCACTGCCACAGAACAGACACTATATGTGAATAGTCTCCACTACCAACTCATGGGGGTGTAACTACACTATGATCTAACCTCTGGTGTAGACAGCGCTAAGTTAATGTGAGGGCTTCTCCCTTTATCATAGCTACCACCTCTCTTCAGCGTAGGTAGCGTCTTCACTAAGCGCTACAGCAACACAGTTGCACCGGTGCAGCGCTGCAGGTGTAGACACATCGGGCTAGCCCTTGTAAACACATGGTAAGATAATCAACCCTGTAGCTGCTAGACTGAAATACAACCTGAGCAACCTCCCAGCTCCAGGCTGTGCTCGCTGAGAGGGCATTTCAGGGAGAGGCGGGTTAGGATGATCTCCTCGTGGGCCAAGTAGATACTGCATGGCTGACCTTCAGCACAAGAAACCCCGTGAGGCAATGTGCCCAGAACCATGGTGAAAAGCTGGTGCCCCAAGACAATCTTCAGAGCCCCAGTTTTCATCTCTCAGCAGAATCCCCACCCCACACTCCTGCTCAACAGTCTCTCATGCATCTGCTCCAGGTAGCAGAATGGGCGGATGTGGTCACCGGCTCCTGCCCTGAGTGCATCGGGTGATAAGGGGAAGGGACACTGGGCAGCACAGGCTGGTAGCTGGAGGGACAGAGAGAACCCAGGGTCTGTCTCTGCCTAGCAACCTCAGTACAGAATATCCTCTATTCATTACAGCTGAGACCATGAGCAAGAGTGGAGGAGCAGACAGCAAAGCCCATGTCTTCTATAGCCCAGCAGCTGCCTGCCTCTGACTGCTACAGAGGGTGGAATTTGCGGGACACACACACACACACCGATCATGGCTGCAAATAAAGCAGATGAGATTTCTAACAAAATGTTTTTTCACCAGAAAATGCCGATTTGTCAAAACCAAAACTGCTTGCAGGGAAGGGTTGGTTTGAACGAATTTCCTGACTCAAAATCCTTTCAGCAACAAGTTTCAAAATTGCCGCAATATCCCATGTTGCCGCTTGCAATATGAAAAGTCCCACTCTAGGGTTTTGGGGTCAAAATTTCAGTTTGTTTAAAGAAAATAAAGAGATTTTGATTTTTTTAGCTCAATTTGGGACAGGGACATTTTTTTAAATGTAACAATTCTTGCAGGCTGGGAAAACCACCAAACATAACCCTCAAACTGTGAACTAGGCGTAAAGCCAGGGGGTGCAGCTGCCTGAGTCTGCAGCAGGGAGAAGGTGCATTGCCCCATGCACCCCATGGGGTGCTTATGCCCAAAATTCAAAGCTAATGTACTCAATGCTTTTTTTTGCCTCTGTCTTCACGAACATCTCAGCTCCCAGACGGCTGCACTGGGCAGCACAGCATGGGGAGGAGGTGAGCAGCCCTCAGTGGTGAAAGAAGAGGTTAAGGACTATTTAGAAAAGCTGGATGAGCACAAGTCCATGGGGCCGGATGCACTGCACCCGAGGGTGCTAAAGGAGTTGGCTGATATGATTGCAGAGCTGGCAAGGGGCTGAGCGTCTCCAGGGAGGCCCCCTTGTCAGACTGTGGGCTTTGTGGGTACTCACCTGCCAGCATCTCCAGCCTCCCCCCGCAGACGCCTGGGCTGCAGCTCCAAGCTGTCAGCACAAGCAGCTGTAGCACCTTGACAAGTGATACCGTGGGGAAACATCAAGTCAAGGGCCCTGGGGTGCAGCGTTTTCCTCACTTAATTCCCCCAAAGGCTCCCACTCTTCACTCAGCTGTGTCTGCTACAGACTTTCCACCTGCCACAGGAATGTGGGACTGGCCAGACTGGGTCCGGGGCACATCCTGGCTCTGAGTGACCAGCACCAGCTGCTTTCAGAGGAGCCCTGCATGGATGGGGCATCCTGCCTCCAGAGGACATTCCTTCCTGACCCTCATGACAACCATCAGCTCGTGCCCTGAAGCAGGAGAGTTTCTAACCCTCCAACAACTCTTGTTTATTTGTTAACATTCACTACTATAACTCTGGATGGTCGCGTTAGCCAGAGACATGTCCAGAGCTTTTCTGCAGCCTGAGCCCTTGGGCTTACCCCAGCCGGTGGCAGAGAGTCCCACAGGCTGGCAGCACGTTCGGTGCCGGTTTGAATTTGCCACACTGGGGCTGCAGAGTCTATGGGGCCTGGGCGCAGAATTCAGGCCCTGTTTTCCAGAGCGTGTTGAGCTGCCTCTGGTGCATGCGGAGTTTGCTGGCGAGCGAATTCGGGAGCAGAACTAGGCCTCCAGCTGGGACGGCCCCTGAACAGGAGAACGGCACATAAATCCTCCTGCGCCAAGGGGATCAGCCAAGGCACCATCACCTCTCTCCAGGCAGAGGGGCTGCCCTTGCCTAATAAGGAAGTGAGCTGTCTTGGGCTTGAGGGATGGGACCTGCCGAGCCCTCATGTCTCCTCCAGCTCCTGGCTCACAGGTAGAGCACGGCTCTGCATGGCTGCTTAGCAGGGGAGGATGGGAAGCAGGCCTAGCTCTTACCCAGACTGACACCAATGCGGCTGCTGCAGCCAGGGGCTCAGTCCACGGGCTCCTTGTGCCCTCTGCACCAGGCCCAGCCCCACAGGCCGGCTGCAGCCAGAGCCCCCGAGGAGGGAAGGGCTGCCCCATGCCCGACGCCCCGCGCCGGGCACACTGCTCCCAGTCAGTCCTGCCAGGAAAGGCTCTGCCCTCACAACTCAGCCGTCCAGAAGGCGGACCAGATGGTCCACGAGGTGCCGTAGGGCGCCCAGTGGGGAAGTGACCATTAACCTGGTGCAGTAAATCCTGGGCTGCATGGGTGGATTTACTGCAGGCTGCACTTGCAGCCATTGCTCCCCCGCCTCCCTGACAGCTCCCAGTTCCTGCTATGGCCCTTCCCAGCCCAGGCGCTGGGGCCTGCTGAGTACCCACAAACCCACAGTCTGACTGAGGGGGCCACCCTGGAGACGCTCAGCCCCTTGCTGGTCACAGGCCCATCGGTTCACAGGCCCGGTTCCAGCGCAGCTTGTGGAGGCAAAGAGGCAGGTGCTTAGTGGGGTAGCTTGGAAGCCAAGCTGCCTCCACTGCTCCAGGCCCCAACCCATCACCAGCAGCGGGAAGGGCCGGGGTGCTGAGGGACCGGCTCCTGCTGATGGGTCAGCCCAGAGGCTGCGTCAGCTGCAGCAGGTGAGAGGTGCTGGGCTGGAGAGGCCGGGGGAAGCGGGCCCCACACCTGCTCCTCTGGTCTCTGCTGCTGCAGACAGCGGGCAGCTCAGAAGCACTCAGACTATGGGATGGCTCTGCCTTATTCCAGTCCCTAGCAGACTGGTGCCCGTGTCCCAGACCCCCCTGCACTGGCTGGCACCGGCCTGCTATGTGTGAGTTCCAGCTGCCCAGACAGTGATATAACTCCCCAGTCTCCACTGAATATGCCCATATAAGCGTAACCTCAACTCCCTCAATTGCAGAAAGGGACCTGGGGATTACAGTGGATGAGAAGCTGGATGTGAGTCAGCAGTGTGCCCTTGTTGCCAAGAAGGCTAACGGCATATTGGGCTGTATTAGTAGGAGCATTGCCAGCAGATCGAGGGATGTGATTATTCCCCTCTATTCGGCACTGGTGAGGCCACACCTGGAGTACTGTGTCCAGTTTTGGTCCCCCCGCTACAGAAAGGATGTGGACAAATTGGAGAGAGTCCAGCGGAGGGCAACAAAAATGATCAGGGGGCTGGAGCTCATGACTTACAAGGAGAGGCTGAGGGAACTGGACTTATTTAGTCTGCAGAAGAGAAGAGTGAGGGGGAATTTGATAGCAGCCTTCAGCTACCTGAAGGGGGGTTCCAAAGAGGATGGAGCTCAGCTGTTCTCAGTGGTGGCAGATGACAGACCAAGGAGCAATGGTCTCAAGTTGCAGTGGGGGAGGTCTGGGTTGGATATTAGGAAACACTATTTCACTAGGAGGGTGGTGAAGCACTGGAATGTGTCACCTAGGGACGTGGTGGAATCTCCTTTCTTAGAGGTTTTTAAGGTCAGGCTAGACAAAGCCCTGGCTGGGATGATTTAGTTGGGAATTGGTCCTGCTCTGAGCAGGGGGTTGGACTAGATACCTCCTGAGGTCCCTTCCAACCCTGATATTCTATGGTTCTAAGGTGATCGCTTGATCCCTGACAGTGAAACTGATGAGGCCACGTGCTTTGAGATCTCCTGAGAAAAGGGCTACAGGAGAGCTGGAACTAAGTGCTGAGCTACTGGCAGTGCACTTAAATGGCTTCAGCTTAGGCCTGTTTCCAGAGGCAGAGGGGCTGGATGGGCAGGAGAAGAGCAGAGTGGACACCAGAGGGATGGAGAGAGGAGAACCCAGTGGCAGATGGCCCGAGGGGCAGGGAGGGAAAGCAAGGAGATTGATGTGTGGTCTCCCCTCTCTCTTTCCAGGTGCTACATAACTCTGATGACAGCCCTTCACCTCCACTGGGCAGGATCTCCCAAAGGCCCTGCCGGCACAGGGAAAACAGCGACTGTGAAAGACCTGGGTAAGGCCCTGCGCTTGTATGTGATTATACTGAACTGCTCCGAAGGCCTGGATTATAAATCCATGGGGAGCACGTACTCGGGCCTGGCTCAGGTAAGGAGTCAGAGATGCTTGACAGGCCACTGAGCTAGCTCCAGAGCACATGGGCGCTTCCCAGGGCTGGGGCCTGCACTAGACCCCACTTCCCTCCCAGAGCTGGGGACAGAACCCAGGAACCCTGGCTGCTGGCCCCCCATGTTCTAACCACTAGATCCCATTCCTCTCACAGAGCTGGGAACAGAACCCAGGAGTCCTAGCTTTAGTCATGGTGCAGGTAATTCGAACCCAACCAAAACAGACACAAAGCACACTTGAGTCTGGTCGGACAATTGCGAAGAACTGGATGGCCATGGCTGCATGCCTGCCAATGGTCCATGTAGAGCATGTGTGAATGGGAGGAACCTGTCTGTTACAGCCCACACCCCCACCTTTCTGCTCTTGTCCCACAGACAGGAGCCTGGGGCTGCTTTGACGAGTTCAACCGCATCAACATTGAGATGCAGTCTGTGGTGGCCCAGCAGATTCTCTCCATTCTCTCTGCCTTGGGCGTCAACATCACCACCTTCACCTTTGAGGCCCATAAGATCAAGCTGGTGTGGTCCTGTGGTAACTTCATCACCATGAACCCAGGTGGGAGTCACGGCCATGCCCACAGAAAGGTCCCTCTCACTGGTGGAGTCGCTGGCTCAGGCCTGGCAGGCCCCTCCCCATTCAGAGTTCAGATGGGCTCCACAAGACCACTAGGGAAGAACCCAAGACCAGCCCGTCCCTATGCAGGGGCCTCGGCTCAGCGTCCGGGGCCTGGGGTTGGGGTAAAGGGAGCTGGGTGGAGATGGCAGGTGGCCAGGGCTACTGGGTGCCATGGGGCAGAGCTGCCCAACAACTCAAGTCCATATTCTGTCCCAACTCCATGGTGGTGCCAAACTCCACGCTTATCGCAGAGATCATCCTCTTCAGAGAAGGGTTCAGCAACTGTAAGGTACTCACAGGCCTGGGGCTGCGGGGGGCTCAGAGAGTCACCCTGGCTGGGAGTACTCGTGGCCTGGTCAGTGGGTCTGGCTGGGTCAGAGAATGGGACACGGGGCTGTCATAAACAGATAGTTAAGAGTTAATGCCTCTTTTACCTGGGTTAAGAAGCTCAGTAAACCTGGCTGACACCTGACCAGAGGACCAATAAGGGGACAAGATACTTTCAAATCTTGGTGGGGCGAAGTCTTTTGTTTGTGCTCTTTGTTTTGGGGGTTGTTCGCTCTGGGGACTAAGAGGGACCAGACGTCAATCCAGGGTCTCCAAATCTTTCTGAATCAGTCTCTCATGTTTCAAACTTGTAAGTAACAGCCAGGCAAGGCGTGTTAGTCTTATTTTTGTTTTCTCAACTTGTAAATGTTCCTTTTTGCTGAGAGGATTTTACCTCTGTTTGCTGTAACTTTGAACCTAAGGCTAGAGGGGGTTTCCTCTGGGCTATATGAATCTGATTACCCTGTAAAGTATTTTCCATCCTGATTTTACAGAGATGATTTTTACCTTTCTTTCTTTAATTAAAAGCTTTCTTTTTAAGAACCTGATAAATTTTTCCTTGTTTTAAGATCCAAGGGGATTGGAGCTGGACTCACCAGGAATTGGTGGGGGAAAGGAGGGGGATGGTTAAATTCTCCTTGTGTTAAGATCCAAGGGGTTGGATCGGTGTTCACCAGGAATTTGGTGAAAAAGCCTCTCAAGGCTGCCCAGGGAGGGGAAGGTTTTGGGGGGACAGGGAGTGATCCAGACACTGAAATTTCTGGCTGGTGGCAGTGTTACCAGATCTAAGCTAGTAATTAAGCTTAGAAGTGTCCATGCAGGTCCCCGCATCTGTACCCTAAAGTTCAGAGTGGGGGAGGAACCTTGACAGGGGCCTTTCCCATCTGGGTGGCACGGGCTCCGATCTGGCCCCAGGGCAAGGACTGGCTGGCTCAGAGCCTTTCCCAGCTGGCGGACTGTTCCCAGTCTAGTGCACTGCAGCCTGGGATAAGCTGGGGGTTCCAGGGCTCTTAGCGAGATGCCACTTCTGAAGCCTGGTTCCCTGGCCCCCTGAAATGGAGCCAGTATGCCCCTGGCTGCCTCTTCCCCCGCTGATGGGCTCCGCTCTTGTCCCAGCTCCTGGCTGAGAAGATCTACACGCTGTACTCGCTGGCAGTGCAGCAGCTGTCCAAGCAGGACCACTACGACTTTGGCCTGCAGGTGCTGACGTCGCTGCTCCGCTACGCTGAGAAGCAGCACAGAGTGCACCTCAACATCAACGGCGAAGAGGTGAGGTACCCCCGGGATCCTGCACTTGGGGAGACCGGGGACTGTGCCAGGCGGTGTCGGGATGCTGGAGGGGAGTTTTGTTGGTTGTTGGGCAGTGGGGAGTGATACAGTCAGTGTGCCAGCTGGCGGGGAGAGGATCCCCAGCGCCCGGAGAGTGCCTGGCTCCGCTGGCTCTCCCAGTGGCTTTCAGATCCTCCTGATGGCCATGAAGGACATGAATATCGCCAAGCTTGCCTCAGTCAACATGCCCCTCTTCAATTGCCATTGGCTATGAAAAGGTCAGCTAGCCGGCCCCGGCCGCTCAGTTGGGCTCCTTCCCCCAGGGCTGGAGCCAAGTCAGAGGGATCCCAGTGCTATCTAGTGCAGGGAGGCTGCACTGCCAAGGCAGTTCCCTTCCAGAGAGCAGGGGACATGGAAGCAGGATTCCTTGGTTTTGTTCCCAGCTCAGGGAGGAGAGTGGGGTATAGTTTTTTAGCTGGGGAGGCTGGAAGCCAGGGCTCCTGGGTTCTCTCCTGGTTCTGGGAAGGGAGTGGGATACAGGGATTGGAGCAGGATTGTGTTTTTTTTCTCTCTCTCGCTCTCTCACTTGCCATCTGACCTCTCTGTACCTCAGTTTCTCCCATGTGTGGAGAGACTCCAAATAATTGACGAGATGGTGTCAATCCCAAGAGAGGGAAAATTGCTTTTGTAATGAGACAGCTACTCCCAGTCTCTATTCAAACCCAAATTAATGGTGTTAGATTTGCAAATGAACTGTAGCTCTGCAGTTTCTCTTTGAAGTCTGTTTTTGAAGGTTTTTTTTTCTGAAAAATGGCTGCTTTAAAATCTGTTATAGAATGTCCAGGGAAATCGAAGTGTTCACCTACTGGCTTTTGTATGTTACCATTCCTGATGTCTGATTTGTGTCCATTTATTCTTGTACGTAGGGACTGTCCGGTTTGGCCAATGTGCATGGCAGAGGGGCATTGCTGGCACATGATGGCATGTATCACATTGGTAGATATGCAGGTGAATGAGCCCCTGATGGTGTGGCTGATGTGGTTGGGTCCTCTGATGGTGTCGCTAGAGTAGGTATGGGGACAGAGTAGGCAACGGGGCTTGTTACAGGGATTGGTTCCTGGGTTAGTGTTTCTGTGATGTGGTGTGTAGTTGCTGGTGAGTATTTGCTTCAGGTTGGGGGGCTGTCTGTAAGTGAGGACTGGCCTGTCCCCCAAGGTCTATGAGAGTGAGAGATTGTTTTCCAGGATAGGTTGTAGATTGTTGATGATTTGCTGGAGAGCACAATTATTGGGAGTGGACCACATCCACCCTGTCAACACTAGTTCTCCACTTGTAAGGTAACTCCCTTCTCTTCATGTATCAGTATATTTGTAACTTTAGCACCCTCATGGCCAAGATGGAGTCTGCTCTGCAGGCAGCTCTGGCCAAGAGAAGGCGCGCACAGGAATGCAACAGGAGAAATCCCTTCTACCCAGGGGCACCTGTTTCCAAACCCCTCAGAGTGAACACACCACCCACAGGAAAAGTACAATGGATATAACAAAGGGAGATATTTATTTACAGAGGGATGAGAGGAGAAATACAACAGGGGGGAAGATGAGGGAGCAGTAGAACAGGGCTGCATCCAAACCAAGGCCCCACGGGCCCAGTGGTAGCACAGTCTGGAAGGACAGACACCGAGCAGTGTGTCTGCACACAGAGTTCAGGAGGCCTGAGCAAAGTTCCAGTCCAGTGGTGAGCCTTGGGGGCTCCCGGTCGTCTTCGGCGCCAGTGAACTTTCCCCCAGCAAACCCCTTTGGTGCCCTCTCCTGCCGCTCTCTGCAAAGCTACCCAGAACGACCCCCTCCCCACTTAACTAGCTACAGCCTCCCTCCTTGTGCCCAGTGCAGAGTCACCAGCCCCAATACTCGCAGCCCCACGCAGCTCTGGGCAGGCGTGATACTGGGTCCAGCTCCGGTCTGTCCTTCCCGGGCAATTCCCCCCTGGCACAGTGCTGCTCCTGGCTCCTGTCCTGGGCTGTCCCCAATCGGCCACCCTGCCCTTCCCAGGCTTCAGGCAGGTTCTCTCTGCTTCCTTTGCCAGGGCCTGCAGGCTGCTCCCCATCTCCCCTGGAGCTCCAGCCCCACCCCCTGGAGTTTCCTTCCCTTTTTCTTACTCTCTCCCTCCCCCGTGGGAAAAAGATTTAAAGAGGCCATGCTCTCTAAACCCCAAAAGGGTTACATATTTATTCCGGCAGCTGAAGAAGTGGGTTTTTACCCACAAAAGCTTATGCCCAAATAAATGTTAGTCGTGAAGGTGCCACCGGACTCCTTATTGTTTTTGTGAATACAGACTAACACGGCTACCCCACTGATATTTAGAAATCTTAGACACCCTCAGGGGTCCCAGGACCACCGGTTGAAAACTCCTAGTCTAGAGCAGGGAGAGCGGGAGCTTCTAATCTCAGTATCTCCCTGCTCCAGAAGAAGGGGAGATTCAGTTGCATTGGGAAGTGGCAAATTCAAAACTGATAGAGGAGGGAAATATGTTTTCACACAAGGTGTGACTACCCTGCGGAACTCACTCCTCCTGGCAGGATGTCCTGCTGAACAAGAATTTAGCAAGGTTCAAAGACTGATGAGGCATCTATGTGGTTAACAAGACTTTCCAGAGTTATAATAGTTAATACTAACAGAGTATAGGACAGGAGATAAATCCTCCTGTTTTAAAGGCAATCTCTGTTAGTGGTTAGGGTAGGAACATCATGGGGAGGATTTTATTGCCTCCCAGCTATATACTGTGTGGGTTCTTGCACTGTCATAGAATCATAGAATATCAGGGTTGGAAGGGACCTCAGGAGGTCATCTAGTCCAACCCCCTGCTCAAAGCAGGACCAATCCCCATCTGGAACATCTGGTGCTGGACATTGTCAGAGACAGGGCTGGATGGTCCATGTGTCTAGTCCGTTATGGCAATTCCCACACTTCTGTCTGGAGAGCAAGGGGTGGGAGAGCACATGGGTCTGAGAGGGGTAGGGTGACCAGACAGCAAGTGTGAAAAATTGGGATGGAGGTGGGAGGTAATAGGTGCCTAGATAAGACAAAGCCCCAAGTATCGGGACTGTCCCTATAAAATCGGGACATCTGGTCACCCTAGAGAGGGGCTAATGCTACAGCATGTTTAATCTATTTTACATTTATTTTCCCCATTCCTGGGGAACCTCAGAGCCCTCTCCTGCACTTATTCAATGGAGTTTGTGGCATATAGGACACTGCTGGTCACTCCTGCCCATTGCTCCACAAGTCAGGCTGCCTGCACAGCCATTCCCTATTATTGTGGGCCCAAACATTCAGAAATGGCTGGTATTTGGGATGCCCCAGGGTCTTGGTGCTCAAGTTGGGACATTTTAAAGGTGCCTCATTTTTCCAGAGCCACTAAGCATCAGCAGCACCAATGAATTCAGCTACGGTTGTTTTGGACTTCTAGAAATCGGGCCCCTTTAAAGTGCCTCAAGTTGGGCCCCCTGAAACCGCAGTGCCTCAGATCACTAGCTCTAGCTGAGAGTTTTAGCCATAGTGCACAAGGGGGGGTGCTAGGAGCACTACTGCGTGCTCTGCAGGCTGCCGGGGCGGGGGGAAGTCAGTCTGAAACAGGCCAGGCCTACCCGCCCAAAGCCCAGATAATTGATTAAGGGGCGAGCAAACAGAGCGGGCCCTACGCAGCTATTGGCCAGAGGGCTGGGAGGAAATCCCATCCCTCACTCCCTGCTTTTGGTTGGAGAAGGAGGATGCACGTCTAGACTGGGAGCTTCGCACTTTTGAAGTGGGGCTGGGGGCTGGCTGGAGGCCACTTTATCAGCCAGTGGGCGTAGAAGTAGGATTGGAAAGAGGTGCCCCGTGGCTGAGGCTGGAACAAACAGACCCAAAGGTAGCTTGGACATGGGCTAGGGACAGGCCTAGGGAGAAGCAGCATTGGGGGCTGCAGCCAGGCTGGGAAAGTGGCCCAGGGCCTGCCTGGGAGGCTTGCCTGGAGTGTTGGCCATAGCGATGGAGGCCTGTGATACGGTAGAGACTGGGAGCTCCCGTGCACCCACGCACCAGGGATCCCGGTGAGAGGGACGAGATGCCTGTAATAGGCCTACAGGACCGATGCTGAGATGGAGCAATATGAACTCATAACGGGTCAGTGGTAGTTCTCTGAAGGACTGGGGGCTCCGTGCATTGCACTGTTGAGGGGGTGCTGTGTGTGTTGCTGAAGGGTCCCTCTTACTAATCCTGGCCTGTGTCCTCGCCCAAGGAAAGTTGCTGGTATTATATCCGAGTGCAGCGCTGATTTCTGTGGTAAATTCCTGCCTCCCCAAAGTGCGTGGGAGGGAGCCAAGCACCTTGGGCCTAGCGGGAAGCAAGTGGGGCTCTAAACGAGGGGTTCTCAAACTGGGGGGCGTGGCCCCTCGGGGGTCACGAGGTTATTATGTGGGAGGCTGTGAGCTGTCAACCCCACCCCCAAGCCGTGCTTCACCGCCAGCGTTTGTAATAGTGTTAAATATTTTTAAAGTGTTTTTAATGTAAAGGTGTCGCACTCAGAGGTTTGCTGTGTGAAAGGGGTCACCAATGCAAAAGTTTGAGAACCACTCCTCTAAACCCTCTTGGGCATGTGGCTTGGGGGCATTTGGGGACCACCCAACAAACCGAGGTGCCCCCACCGTGCTGCTAAGGTCCATTTTCCAAAGGGCCCAAGCTCTCAAGGAGCTGAGCACCTTACATCCATCACCAGATTGCTGTATGCTGCCGACCTCTCTGTCAAGACGAAGGCTTGAAGAGATGGAGCCGGGATATGCAGGCCTGGCATTATACCAACCAATTCAGTGTAAAGTAAAACACTTTTTTCTTCAAAAATATAGGCTATGTTTATGGTAAGAGTCCAAGACGTTGATTTCTGAATGCTTGGAGCTGGCAATACTGCAGTGGTTTTTATATGTTCCTCTAACATCCTATGAATTTCTTCTGTAGTGAGATACAGGTTTCTTTGTCAGTCTCCTTTGTGAATCACTGGAGATATGCATTGAAGTCTCTCTTTTTGTATTGACTCTGACACCCATTTTGGCTGCAGATTTTTCTCTTCCTCGTGTTATTCTTATACATGCTGCTATGGGTACCCGCATGGCCCCACAGGACACCAACATTTTTATGGCTGACTTAGAACAACGCTTCCTCAGCTCTCGTCCCCTAAGGCCCCTACTCTATTTGCGCTACATTGATGACATCTTCATCATCTGGACCCATGGAAAAGAAGTTCTTGAGGAATTCCACCATGATTTCAACAATTTCCATCCCACCATCCACCTCAGTCCACACAAGAGATCCACTTCCTGGACACTACAGTGCTAATAAGTGATGGTCACATAAACACCACCCTATACCAGAAACCTACCGACAGCTATACTTACCTGTATGCCTCCAGCTTTCATCCAGACCACACCACATGATCCATTGTCTACAGCCAAACTCTAAGATACAACCGCATTTGCTCCAATCCCTCAGACAGAGACAAACATCTACAAGATCTCTATCAAGCGTTCTTAAAACTACAATACCCACCTGCTGAAGTGAAAAAAACAGATTGACAGAGCCAGAAGGGTACCCAGAAGTCACCTACTGCAGGACAGGCCCAACAAAGAAAGTAACTGAACACCACTAGCCGTCACTTTCAGCCCACAACTAAAACCTCTCCAGCGCATCATCAAGGATCTACAACCTATCCTGAAGGACGATCCCTCACTCTCACAGATCTTGGGAGACAAGACAGTCCTTGCTTACAGACAGCCCCCCAACCTGAAGCAAATACTTACCAACAACCACACACCACGCAACAAAAACACTAATCCAGGAACCTATCCTTGCAACAAAGCTCATTGCCAACTCTGTCCACATATCTATTCAGGGGATGCCATCATAGGACCTAATCACATCAAACATGCCATCAGGGGCTCGTTCACCTGCACATATGATATATGCCATCATGTGCCAGCAATGCCCCTCTGCCATGTACATTGGCCAAACCGGACAGTCTCTATGCAAAAGAATTATAACATTCAAAAACCAGTCAGAGAACACTTCAGCCTCCTTGGTCACTCAATAACAGACCTAAAAGTCGCAATACTCCCAACAAAAAAACTTCAAAAACAGACTCCAACGAGAAACCGCAGAATTGGAATTAATTTGCAAACTGGATACCATTAAATTAGGCTTGAATAAAGCCTGGGAGTGGATGGGTCATTACACAAAGTAAAACCTATTTCCCCATGCTAATTTTCCCACACACACACTGTTACTAACACCTTCTTGTCAAGTGTTGGAAATGGGCCATCCTGATTATCACTACAAAAGTTTTTTTCTCCTGCTGATAATAGCCCACCTTAACTGATTACTCTCGTTATAGTTGGTATGGCAACACCCATTGTTTCATGTTCTCTGTGTATATATATCTTCCTACTGTATTTTCCACTGCATGCATCTGGTGCAGTGGGTTTTAGCCCCCCGAAAGCTTGTGCTCAGATAAATGTGTTAGTCTCTAAGGTGCCACAAGTACACCTCATTCTTTTTTTTAAGTATCTAGGTGGTGGGATAAGGGTGTGTGATTGTTGCAGGGCCCCTAGAAGGCAGGGGTGTGCAGGGGTCTGCATAGAGAATGGCCAAGATCCTGTCTCCTGGCAACTGATGGCCTGGGTCCCTCCCCTGCAAGGTGCCAACTGAAGGTGTTGGAGAACAAAGAGATCAGGTGACCTCCTAGCTAGGGAAAGAGACAAAGGCCAGAGGAGGGGCTGGAGGAAGTTTCAGTTTGGAGCTGGCTGGGGAAACAGAGGGAGGTCCCCACTCCCTTCCCAGAGCTGGTAATAGAACTCAGGAATCCAGGCTCCCAGCCTCCCCTGTTCTAACCACTAGACCCCACTCCCCACATAGACCCAGGGAAAAAACCCAGGCGTCCTAGCTCCCAGTCCCACCACTGTAATGACTAGCCCCCACTTCTCTCCCAGAGCTGGAGACAGAACCCAGGAGTCCTTGCTCCCAGCACCCTTCCCCTGCTCTAACTACTAGTCCCTACTCAGCTCCCAGAGCCAAGGAAAGAACCCAGGAGTCCTGGCTCCCACCCAACCCCCATTTTAATCTCTAGACCCTACTCCACATGCAGAGCTGGGGAGATAACCTAACCCCTGCTCTAACCACTAGTCCTTGCTCTCCTCCAAGAGTTGGGGAGAGAACCCAAGAGTCCTGGCTCCCAGCCCCCTGGCTCTAACCACTAGCCCCCATCCCCCCACAGGGCCAGGGAAAGGATGCTGTGAGCATGGGCTGCCACAGCGTCTGCTCAGTACAAAGCTTGGTGTGCATCAGCACCAGCAGGGAGGTCATAGTCCACCAGCAGTCTAGTGTGCTTAATGTGCTTAAACTGGTTTTAATAAACTGTATGTGGCAAGTTTTCCAATATTGGCAGCTTATGTTTGTGTTGCTAAGAGCAAGTCAGGCAAAGGGGCACCAGTTTAACAATACAGTGTAGGGCCCCATAAAGCCTAAGGATGGCCCTGCCTGTGCATAGGGCACAGTCAGCTCCATATTAGAGATGGGGAAACTGAGGCATAGAAAGGGCCAAGTATATAACCCAGGAGGCCTGGCTCCCACCAGCCCCCACTCCCCTCACAGAGCCATGGAGAGAACCCAGGAATCCTAGCTCCCAGTCCCCCTGTTCTAACCCACCAGACCCCAATCCATTCCCAGAGCGGGGAGACAACCCAGGGGTCCTGGCTCCCAGTCCCCCTGTTCTAACCCACCAGACTCCAATCCGTTCTCAGAGCGGGGAGACAACCCAGAGGTCCTGGCTCCCATCCCTCCTGACTCCCAGCCCCCACTCCCCTCCCAGAGCCAGGGAGAGAACCCAGGACTCCTGGCTCCCAGCCCCCACCACATTCTACCCAGATGGAGAGGGGGCACTTCCCCCATGACCTTCGTTTACCCCTAGGGTGCTGATGGGGGTGGGGAAGGGGCTGAGCAGACTCTCCATGGACTGTAATTAAGCTCAGGCATGAGGTGTGTCCTTGATTGCATTTCCATTTAAAACAGAGCTAATGACACTTCCCTTCCCTGTACCTAGGCCCAGTCTGCCCCCTTGCACGGAGCCGGCTGCCAGCGCCTGGCGCAGCTAAGTATGAGAGGGCAGGTGAAACCCCTGTCTTGGGGAAGGGGGGGATGGGGATCCAGATGGCACCCCCAAACTCCCACAAATCTCTCCCATCCTGTGCAGGGCTGACCCCAGGGCGGTGCTAGGGGGTGCAGTGGGGCAGGGAGTGGGGCAGGGGGCTCAGCAGGGGGCACCCTCCTCTGGCAGGCAGGGCTGGCCCCAGGGGTGCAGTGTGGCAGGGAGCTGGGCGGGGGATCAGCAGGGGGCGCTCTCCCCTGGCAGGCAGGGGCGGTGCTAGGGGGTGCAGTGGGGTGGGGGGCTCAGCAGGGGGAACTCTCCCCTGGCAGGCAGGGCTGGCCCCAGGGGGTGCAGTGTGGCAGGGAGTTGGGCGGGGGATCAGCAGGGGGAGCTCTCCCCTGGCAGGCAGGGCTGGCCCCAGGGGTGCAGTGTGGCAGGGAGCTGGGCGGGGAATCAGCAGGGGGCGCTCTCCCCTGGCAGGCAGGGCTGGCCCCAGGGGTGCAGTGTGGCTGGGAGCTGGGCGGGGGATCAGCAGGGGGCGCTCTCCCCTGGCAGGCAGAGGCGGTGCTAGGGGGTGCAGTGGGGTGGGGGGCTCAGCAGGGGGCGCTCTCCCCTGGCAGGCAGGGGCGGTGCTAGGGGGTGCAGTGGGGTGGGGGGCTCAGCAGGGGGCACTCTCCCCTGGCAGGCAGGGCTGGCCCCAGGGGTGCAGTGTGGCTGGGAGCTGGGCGGGGGATCAGCAGGGGGCGCTCTCCCCTGGCAGGCAGAGGCGGTGCTAGGGGGTGCAGTGGGGTGGGGGGCTCAGCAGGGGGCGCTCTCCCCTGGCAGGCAGGGGCGGTGCTAGGGGGTGCAGTGGAGTGGGGGGATCAGCAGGGGGTGCTCTCCCCTGGCAGGCAGGTCTCAGCCTACATCCCAGCTACTCCCCCAGTCCATGTGGCGGGTAATGCAGTGGGTGATGCTTCTGGCGGCATTGTGGGTCATCAGCTAACGACCGCTGGCTAACGACTGCTCCCAGGAGGCTGTGCCAATGGGCTGCGGGTGCCCCCTGCCATGGTGTTCTTGCCCAGCCTGGTTCCTTTGCGCTGGCCCGGGGTGTTGAGGAAGAGGGGCAGCCTTTGCTGGAGGGAGGGAGCCGGGATCCAGCCGCATGGGGGAGATCAGCTGTGACATTGCGGGGATGGGGCTCTGCACACCACCTGCCTCTCAAATAATGGGGATCGGGGCCCCGGGTTCCAGAGAGCACTTTGGTCAGGCACTGTCTGGGCAGTGCCTGGCACAACAGACGCCCAATCTCAGGGGGTCTGGGCAGCACCTGGCGCAATGGGGCCCTAATCTCGGTGGGGGAGGGGGTCTGGGCAGCGCCCGGTGCAAGGAGGCCCCAATCTTGGTTGGGGGGTCTGGGAAACGCCCAATGCAATGGGGCCCCAATCTCGGTTGGGGGGACCTGGGCAGAGCCCAGTGCAACAGGGCCCCAATCTTGGTTGGCGGGGGTCTGGGTAGTGCCTGGTGTGATGAGGCCCCAATCTCAGTTAGGGGGGTGTCTGGGCAGCGTCCGATGCGATGGGTCCCCAGTCTCGGTCGGGGGGGTCTGGGTAGTGCCCGGTGCAATGGGGCCCCAGTCTCGGTGGTGGGAGGTCTGGGTAGTGCCTGGTGCTACAGGGCTCCTAACTCAGATTGGTGCCCTGTGACTATTGGCATCTTCCATTCTGTGGCGCAGGGGGGAAGCCACAAGCTTAGTTAATTGAGTTCAAAGAAACTTTTTCCTTCTGCCAGCGCCATCCGGTCAGTTACCTGGGTTACTTCCTAGTTCGGTGCATTAATGTATCCGGCAGCTTTCGGATCTCTGCCTGGGGTGCAGAGAATCTCCTCTAGGGTTCAGCCACGTAGGTCCCCTCATCTCTGCGCTACCCCAGAACACACTTTGATGTGATGTTCTCGGGAACTAGCAGACACAGGTAACAAGGCTGGAAACAGCAGCCAAAGTCTCTCCTTAAAGAGCAGGGGTGGCGAGGGATTCGGGAACCTTGGGACCAGCATGGCCAGAGGAATCCAAACCCCACTGCTCAGCTCTCTGCAGCGAAGAGGGGCTCCTTATGGCAGTTCCTATCTGTTTTACAGTGATACTAGAACAGGGGTGGGCAAACTAGGGCCTGGATCCAGCCCATCAAGGTTTTGGATCTGGCCTGCAGGACTGCCAGCCCCACGCCGCTCCCAGCACTGCAGCCCCTGTGGGGCAGGGGAAAGAGGGTTCTGTACGCTGCCCTCACCTGCAGGCGCCATACCCCACAGCTCCCATTGACCATGGAATGTCCCTATCATGCCAGGGGTGGAGAAACTGAGAGGAGGAAATCCTCAACCAGTAACCTTGACTGCTTCTCACACCTTGTCAGACAGGACTGGATGCTAAAGCCCAGAGCCTGGAAGGTATTTGGTGCCCATAAACTCAGCAATGTCTAAACCCCTAACTCATAGAATAGCAGGTTTGGAAGGGACCTCATCTAGTCCAACCCCAGACAGATTTTTGCCCCAGACCCCTAAGTGGCCCCCTCAAGGATTGAGCTCCCAACCCTGGGTTTAGCAGGCCAATGCTCAAACCACTGAGCTATCCCTCCCTCCAACTCCTTTGGCCTCGTCTGACTTTTTGTTCCAGCTTCCATGATCCACAGGCCTCGCCAGATCAAGGAGGTGATGAGAGCGCATCCAGTCGGGGGCTCTGCACACACCGCTCTGCCGATGCCCCTCAAGCCCTGGAGGGGCAATGCAGTTTGGTGCAGGAACCGAAAAGGCCTTGAGAGGTTAATTTGGGCCTTGGAGCCCTGCAGGCAGAGCGTCCTGCTTTCACCTGGACTTGGAGCCTAATAGACTGTGAGTCACCTGTTCCTCAGGATTAGCCTGCCTGCTCGAACCACGCATGAGATGACCCCTCGGATTTTCACTTTGGGGTCTGAGTTTTTTCTCTCCCCCTGGTGATTGCTTTGCAGGAGGAGTCTGAGCACCTGTAGTCAAACCTCCGATTCCTTTCCATCCTGACAAAGCAGTTCCGGGGGCTGTCCACACTGCGGCCCAAAGACATCCCTGACAAACTTTCCCACCTCATCAGCCTCGTCCACATCATATAGGTCAAATCCCCATACTACAGTACCAGAAAGAGAATCACAGGCCCCTTCCGAAAGGTGGGGGGGGCTACTGGGTTAGAGCAAGGGAAGGTGGGAGCCAGGACTCCTGGGTTCTATCTCTGGCTGTGGGAGGGGAGCAGGGCTAGTGGTTAGATCAAGGGAGTGGACATCAGGACTCCTGGGTTCTATTCCCAGCTCTGGGAGAAGAGTGGGGTCTAGTGGTTAGAGCCAGGATGCACTAGAGCCCACCTGGGGACTATTCTTAGTCTCATCTGGTTTGAACTTTACCGAGTATGACAAAGCTGGAGATTTTTGTCATGTGTTACATGAATACCGTGTGCGTACCTCTGTTTCCCTGTGTGCTGCATGTTTAACAAGGTGATGGCAGAGGGTGTGACGCAGGAGGGAGCGGGGTGGATCGACCTGGGAATGTTGTTTAGTTTTACTGGGACTGTCTGCATGGGGGAGGGGAGAGCAGCGGGTGACTTTAGGTGAGGGACGGTACCCGAGCCAGGAGCGGGGTGGGGGGAATCGACACCTTTGCCCGGAAACTGGACAAAGGGAGGGGGAGAGAAGGAGGGGAGGAGCTGGCTGGAGAGGTTTTGGTTCCGCTATGGGCTGGCTGGGAAGAGGCAGGGAACCTCAAGTCTGGGGTCTAAGCTCCTTGCTCCCCAGAGGGACCTGGCTGGGGGGTCCTGGTTGTACCTACAAGCCCTGCTTGGGACTGTTTCTGTTGTCTAACAAACCTTCTGTGTTACTGGCTGCTGAGAGTCGCGGTGAAACACAGGAAGGGGGGTGCAGGGCCCTGACTCCCCTCACTCCGTGACAGAGGGTTTGTTGTTGCAGAGGACCAGTGACCTCGCCTAGCGGCCGGGACCCCCGAACAACAGCCTGGAGATGGGGGACCCTAGCGACTGGTGACCTGGTGACTGAGGCCCACCCTAGCTTGGCAGCCAGCTGGTTCCGGCCAGTGGGAGGACACAGGGCTGAGGAGAGAGGACCCCAGTGACCTGACCAGCCAGGTCCAGCCAGAGGGGGACAGAGGACGGAGGACAGAGGGCCCCAGCGACCGTTTTACCTGGGACAGAAGACAAAGGACGGGGGAGGAGCTGTTGGGGGGTGGTGAGATTGGATGCCCAGCTGGGAAGCACAGGGTCTCGGGACTGGAGAGGGGGAGCAGGCAGAGCCCACTGGATGCAGGGGAGACTTGGATGTGCTGGGCTGAGGGAGGCCAGACCTGAAGGCCCTGAGAGCTTCCTGGGCTGGGTTCAGATGCTCACTGAACCCTCCTGTTTTATGCTGGCTGAGAGTCGCTCTGGTCTAGAGATCAGGGTTGCATCATTCCCTCTGGGAGTGGAGGCCCCCGGGGTCCAGAGTGAGTGGACTCCCCGAGGAGGCCCACAGCGAGAGACAGACGTGCTAAGGGCTCAAAGAGGTGCGGTTCCAGGAGGCGGAGGGGCTTAACCCCCGAGAGAGCGTGGACCCCCGGGAAAGGGGTTCCCCCCGGGACTGTTCAGGGCCAAGAGTGGGCATGACCTGTGAGACTGTGACCCCAAGCTCTCTGCCTCAGTTATATCTGGTGGCAGCAAGTTCCTCGGGTTAATAATCCTCTGCCCCGAATCATTTCTTCCTGTCACTCTGAGGTGTGTTGCCATTGAACTTCCTGGAGAGCTGGTCTCTTTATCGCTAAGAATTGTTGCCCAGGAAGAGTCTTTGTTTACTTGAAGAGGCCAAGGCAGAGCTGTGCTGACCCTTGAATCATTTCTCCTTAGATGAGCAACAAACTTACCCAGATGTGGTACCAAGACATTTCCCTGGACCAGATTTTGGAGGGTTACGTGGTATCCAGCAGACAGTCTCTCCACGACTGTATCTCGTGTACGAATGCATGGCAGGATTGTTACCTGTATGCAGCTCAGCTGCACAACGGATGGGCAGCGGGACAGCTCAGCGTCTGCACCCTGCAAAACCAGTGGGAGGATGTAATGGGAATGAAGCAGCTGGTGAAGGAGCCCAGATTAGCTGCTCCTCTGGATATCCCCAGAATGGAGACAACCTGGGCATTGGCAGGATGATCTTCCCCCTCCCTGCTTCAGCCCTGCTGTCAGACCCCTCTGGGGAGGAGGGAGGAGTTCAGTCCGTGTGGCCTGTTCAGTTCTTGGTACCTTGGCCCAGGCTGCCGAAAGATGGCCAGAGACATACAGCCCACTAGGGACAAACTGAAACCTGCATGAGTGGAACCAGTGAGCTGGATGGGAAAGGCCCTGGGTCCCATTCTCCAGTCCTTTCTGCCTGGCAAAAGCCTCTGTTCCCTGGTTCTCTGAGCTGTAAGAACCAGAATCTCTCATGATTAGGGAGGTCAGGTTTGAGTGGGCGCCTGGTCCTTGACAATGAAGTCGAAGTGTTACTTCTCTGCTTCACATTCAGATTTGTGAGCTGGATCAATATTTTATAAGACAAAGACATTAACGTGCAAGCAGCACCAAAGGCAAATACAGCTGAGTGGGGATTATGTACTTGAGCTTTGCTCTCAAGGTCTGTGATCTCCCCAGAGCTCCTGGATAGGATAATCCCCCTGTGTCTTCCTACAGTGGGAAGAGATTCTGGGGCATCTCAAAGGCTGTGAGCTCTTCCATTCTTTCCTGGGGCTCTCTTGGGAGCGGGAGCAGAGAGAGGGTCTGCAGGCTTGATGTGCCCTTTGGGGGCTGATTCTCAATTCAAATAACATGTGTTTGCAAAATCCTGCCCTGGGATTCATGTCCCAGACCCCAGAGCCTGTGAGCGAGGCAACTCTTGGGTGACATTCCTGTCCTTTGTGCCAGCAGGGCCCTCCCTGCCTTCTGTCTACAGAGCGCGGCTCTGCCTTTTCTGCAGGGCCCTGGACGATAGACATGCTGCTGCCTCTGAGAAGCAATGGAGATAACATGCCCACCTAGGAGAACCTACTCCCCATCTCAGTGCCTGCCTCGAGGCAGCCGTTGGGCATGACAAACCTTTTCTCGTTCTGCATTTCTAACAGGCTTTCCGGGAAAGGCTGAGTCCTGGACCAGACTAGCATCTCTGCCCAAGTGGATGCATTTGTTCAGTGCTGCAAAGACCTCCTGGGGGTACGTGGCAGTGGCACGTGATTCCCCCCTCGTGGTGACAGGACTAGGGACATGCCTGGCATTGCCCTGCGGGACGGTAATCTCACTGCAGCATTGGCACCCTGGCGTCGTTGTGAGAGGAAGCTGCATCTCAGCCTGACAATTACTGGTGTTCATTTACTTGGAGCCAACGGCTGCTCTCAAGTGCACCAGGACAAATCCATCTGCTTCCCCAACAGAGCAGTTTGGTGCTCGGTGACTTGTACAGAGCCTGAGACAAGTAGCAGGTGCTGTGTAGTGATCGTTAACGGCTCAGTGCCCGGCATCAAGCACTCCCCCCCTCCCCCACACCGAAAGCACAAGAGTGTTCAGCCCAGCGTGATGCGGGGAGCTGCACTGGAGGTACACAGCCCTGGGTGACAGTGGGGAGCCCCACCCAGGAGGTAGCCAGCCCTGGGTGGTGGCGAGAATGCAGCCTTCTGCATCAGCTGGAGTTTTCAGTGTCTGATCGTCCCTGCTGCTCCGGGTACATTTCATTCTGGTGGTGATGCGTGGAGAACTGTGGCAGATGCACCTTCCCCGCAACACATGCAGCATCATCACATTGTACCATGCTGCCCTGCACTGCAGTCAGATTCAGGCTCAGGCTGCTGGGGTGCAGGCAGCCCCAGGTCAGCTGTGCTTCAGTGAAGACGCTCCCTGCACTGATCTGATGGGAGGGGTTCTCCAGTTGGCGCAGGCACGCCCCCTCACCGAGAGGTGGTAGCTAGCTTGAAAGGAGAATTCTGTCTCCACTGGGGTTAGGGCAGTTTAATGCCAGTGCTCAGAGGTGTGGATTTTTAAAACCCTCAGGGTTATATTGACCCAGTTTGCTAATGTCGACCAGGCCTGTGACTTTACACCATCAGATCTTTGGGACAGGGACTGTCTTTTGTGTTCGGTGGCTGCACAGCGCCTAAGCACAACGGGGTCCTAGGACGAGCCTGGGGCTCCTAAGCGCTAGGACAAGACCAAAAAACAAGTAGCTGAAAGCCCCTGCTGGCACATGGGTGGGCCAAGTAACCCACTAGGTGTCTCATACAGCCCATTAAATCATTGCATGCAAATTAGCTGTAAAGTAAGTGGAGTGGGGGGTGGAATCATAGAATCGTGGGCCTGGAAGGGACCTGGAGACGTCGTCCAGTCCGGTCCCCTGCCCTCAAGGCAGGGCTACGTAATAACTCGATCTTCCCTGACAGATGTTTGGTTGAGTTACCTCTGATATCATGGACTCCTGCATGGCAGATACATGCCTTGCTTTGCACAGGTGTAATTTGTAAAGTCAAAATAGCTGGGACCTTAAAAACTGGGTGACAACAGACAGCAAAACCCAATGATGATTGAACCTGGTGATATTCTGAACAGCAAGAGCTTCCAAGCACAGACAGGTGACAATCCTGGAGCCTTACTGTATAGATAATAACAACATCAGGGTGGGTGGCTCCCTGCTAGGGTGACCAGACAGCAAGTGTAAAAAATCAGGACAGGGGGTGGGGGGTAATAGGATCCTATATAAGAAAAAGCCCCCAAAATCAGGACTGTCCCTATACAATCAGGACATTTGGTCACCCTACTCCCTGCCAAGATGGAGCGGGGTTGAACTACATTCTCAGCAGCCACTAGGTGCTCCCACAGCCTAGCAATGGGGATGCGGGTGGGATTCAGGCCGAGCAATGGGAAGGCAAACCCCATAACACTGTGGGGCACTTGCCAATAGGTTTGTGACTGCCTGCAGCACTTTGCCCGCTGGGAGGATGGGACGCAGACCCCACTGCCCTGTTCCTTTGGACACTGGGGGCCCCAGATGACCCAGAACCTGCTGGAGAGAGAGGAGACCTTTCAGAAGCACCTGCACACCCTGCGGAACAGGAAGGGTGGCAGCCTGGACGTGAGGATCACATTCGGGCATGAGGATTTTAATTGGTGAGAGGGGCCCTCTGGTCGCGGGGCCTGGTGGCAGAGTCTTCCCCCTCTGACAGCTCTCGCAGTGGGCATGGGCTCAGTCCAGTGTGCTCCCTTCCTCTCTGCTGAGACTGCTAAGGATGGTGCCAGCCAGGAGCAGTGCCAGGGTTTTTGGTACCCTAGGCAGGGATCCTTCTGCGCTTCTGGTCTTCGGGGCACTTTGGCGGCGGGTCCCAGAGCGAGTGAAGGACCAGCTGCAGAATTGCCGCCGAAGACCCGGAGCGCGGAAGGACCCCCCCCCCCCACTGCCGAATTGCCGCCAAGGGCCGCAAAATGCCACCCTCCCAAATCCTGGCGCCCTAAGCGACTGCCTAGGTCGCCTAAATGGAAACGCCGGCCCTGGTGCCAGCTGCATGGGTCAGGCCTGGATAGGCACCGGTGACTATGAGCATTGGCAGGGACCTGAGCTGGCAGGGATGGATTGGCCCCATTTCCTGCCCCCGTGGCCCGCAGTGGAAGAATGGGGCTGTGTCAGAAGCCCTCCCTCCCGCACTGTCGGGTGGAGAGGGCAGGAGGTTACAGACAGATCCGCTGTCACAGAGCAAGGGATGGTGAGAGAGCGGCGAGGTAGTCACCTCCTGGGTGGGGCTGGCATGTTGCAGGGGGCGACTGTCCCTCTTGTTCCCCACTGTCCGCTTCCAGGGAGAGGGGAGACTGAGTGGGAGGGATGCTGGGAAAGGGGAGACATGGCCTGTTGAGGGGTATGGGGGGATACGAGAGCTGTCACTATGTCCTGGCCAGTTGGGGCCCCCTGCTCCCAGCCAGCAGCGTTGACCCAGCAAGGTGGTGGCAAGTTTGTGCCTCTGTTTGCTGTTCTTCAACAGCTTTTCCCTTCTCGCTGCGAATCCCCACAGCCCTGCGACGCGAGGGTCCGCTCCGGTGTCAAAGACCTGGAGGTGATGGCCCAAAACTTGATCACCTCAGCCTTTGAGACGGTGAGGGACATGGAGCATGGCGTGGAGATCCAGGACCTCCTCCATCACCTGTCCACACAAGAGGCAGCAGGGCAGGGCCCTGTCAGAGCACGGTGTCCTGAAAACAATTAACCTTTCCAGACACAGATGCCAAACTCTGAGCCAGCTATTGACTGGATGGCTGGGAAGTCTGGAAGCTCCTGGAATGGGGGAGCAGGTGGCAGTTCCAAGACTGGGGTGTCAGTGGGGAACAGCCTCTGAACCAGATGGTTGTGAGTGGGGGCAGTTCTCAGACATGGCAGTCAGGGGGGACACGCTCCTTGTTGTGGGCTGTGGGAGGGTGGCTCCCAGGCTGCTCATGGGCTCTTCCAGAAGCTTAAGCTGAGCCGGAAGGTCAAGGTACGAGAGAAGCTCCCATGGCCCGGCCCATTTGGCTGGTCCCCTTGTCGTGTAGGGGAAGGGCTCTTTGGAGGGCTGGGGAACCGGGGCATTCAGGGAACAGCAGAGAAAGGGGCCTTTCCTAGTGCTCTGCTCCCTACTCCTGCAGCCCTGAGCTGGAGGTCATTGGAGGGGCACTGTGGGATTGTGCTGGGAGGACCAATTGAACCAGTGCAACTGCAGGGCCCTCACTTCCTGTCCTCATCAAATGTGATGCAGAGGCTCACCCCAAGCAGCCCATTGGGGGCGTGGTCTCTTCTTCACCACTGTGTGGAGTTCTGGGGGTGGGTGTGGGTGTGATGCATGTCAAAGGGCCGCCCAAATGTGCATTCCCACATCCCTGCTGACCGCCTCCCCCCCCCCCCCACCAGCCTGGTGTTGCTTCCTTTCCAACCAAAGGATTGGAACAGGGAAATTATTGAGACTTCCAAGGTGAAGGTCGAGCAGTTTAAGAGGACGATGCCCCTGCTCTCAGACCTCAGGAACCCGGCCTTGCAGGCTCACCTGAGGTCACCATCTGCACCTGCGTTGCTGACCCTCTGGAGAGTGGCTGAAAGCTGCTCCTCCATAGCGTAAATATATGGGATACTGTGCCGCTGTGATGCAGCAGGATCCCACTGAGGGAATGAATTGTCCTCTGCCTTTCCTTCGTTCCTGCCATCTGAGGAGCTCGCGCACCTTAGCAGATGGTTAAGAAGTTTCCCAACCCCTTTGTGAGATGGGTAAATTCACTGTTCCCGTGAGGCTCAGCGCAGAGAAGGGATGTGCCCAAGGTCACAGAGAGTGAGTGGTCTGGAATTGAACCCGAGTCCTGAGAGCATCATCCCCCTGCCCCCGACTACACTCTCCTTCCCTCAATAGGAAAGAGAATGCAGATGTCCTAACCTCCTGCGTTACCCACCAGCCCCAACTCCTCTCCCACAGCTGGGGAGAGAACCCCAGAGCCCTGGCTCCCACTCCCCCCTGCTCTAACCCCCAGACCCCACTTCCCTCCACAGTTGGGGAGAAAAGTCAGAAGTCCTGGTTCCCAGCCCCCTGCTCTAACTCCCAGACCCCAGTCCCCTCCCAGAGCTGGGGAGAGAACCCAGGAGTCCTGGCTCCCACTCCCCCATGCTCTAACCCCCAGGCCCCACTTCCCTCCACAGCTGGGGAGAAAAGTCAGGAGTCCTGGCTCCCATTGCCCCCTGTTCTAACCCCCAGACCTCAGTCTCCTCCCAGAGCTGGGGAGAGAACCCAGGAGTCCTGGCTCCCATACCCCCCTGTTCTAACCCCCAGTCCCCTCCCAGAGCTGGGGAGAGAACCCAGGAGTCCAGCACAGTCAGGCCTGGTGACACACACAGTCGCACTTTCAGCACAGCACACCCAGAGCGTGGATGCAGCAACCCTGGTCTAAAGCAGCTGTACTGGGATAAGGTGCCCGTACCCCGGGGGGCTGTGCTGGTCCTACCCTTGGTTCAAAAGCACTCGAGCTCCCAGGACAGACGCTGTATTCAAGCCAGACAGACCCTGCCAGGGATGCCCTGCCCTTCCCTGTCTCCCAGTCCATACAGTGTCCCAGGACAGACGCTGTCCCCTCCCACACACGATCCCCACTCACACACTAGCTGGTGGCCCATACAGTGTCCCAGGACAGACGCTGTCCCCTCCCACACACGATCCCCACTCACACACTAGCTGGTGGCCCATAGTGTCCCGGGACAGATGCTGTCCCCTCCCACACATGATCCCCACTCCCACACTAGCTGGTGGCCCATACGCTGTCCCCTCCCACACACGATCCCCACTCACACACTAGCTGGTGGCCCATACAGTGTCCCGGGACAGACGCTGTCCCCTCCCACACACGATCCCCACTCACACACTAGCTGGTGGCCCACATACCAGCTCCGGGCCATACACTATCCCACTCCATACGCTGTCCTGGCCCAATACTAACTTCCAACACATCCGCTATCCTGTCCCATCCACCAACTGGCACCTCCCAGCCCAGGCTCCTCTCTGGGCCAGACTTTGCTCCCATCTGGAATCCCTCAAGCCCTTGTTTATTGTCTCCTAAATCCCCGCGTCCATTAGCAGCTGCGAGAGAGCATCTGCCCCCCACACCCGTACACAATCCCAGGGATGCGTTCCATGCTTTTAGGGGAGCTGAGGAAGATTTGCAGCCAGACTGCAGGCTGCTCTGCTCCAAGGGGAATCTGAAAGCGGCTGCGGACAGCGCTGGCCTTGTTATTTCTGTGTCCCCAGCAGCCTTGGGGCTTCTGCAAAAGCATCTGCTTCTCCCATCACATGCTCCAGCCCCCCGGCTACCTTGAGGGGTCAATACACTGAGTTGCGTTTCCAGCTCCCCGGCCTTCTCCGCCTCCTGCTCACGGCCAGGAAAGTGCAATTCAAGGAGCTGAGTGGGCACTGGGAGCGTGCACCGTTCCTGGAAGGGGGCAGGCCCTGGGCCCTCGGCCTACCTGGAATGCCTTGATGGGTCTGGAGAGGGAGCTGCCAGGACCAGCCTGTGAGACTTGCACTAGGCTTAAAAAGGCAGCTTGGCCAGCCAAGACGCCCACCTGAGGGCAGCATCAGGCCTGTGCCACATGGTGCCTATGGGCTAGGCCTTCCAACAGCTGCCCTCATGAGCCCAATCCCAGCCGCTAACATGTGGGCCAAGCTATGGGCCAGGTGTGACGCTGGCACAGCCCCTCCATGATAGGGCACTGCAGCAGGGTTAACTCCCGTCCTGCCTGCACGTGGTGCTGACGAGTGGCAGAGAAGCCAACCACAGGGCAGACCCTTCGGAAAAACACACGGGGCTTTGCACACGCCAAACCAAGCCTGTTTAATCCACATTTGCTGAGCCTGCCCGTGCCATGGGTGCCAGAGCACAAGCGTGGCCAAAACTGGGCCTGCCACCCTCAGCGTCTGCCCTTTCCCACCGCCTCCTGCCCTGGCTGGCACAACTGTTATAGCCAGCCAGGAAGAGCCACTGATCAGGCAGGAGGTACCAGGAGCGTTGGGACAACGTCTGATGGCCAGCTGGGACTGGCAGGGCAGTGCCAGCCCCAGGGAGATGGGGGACACCTATCACCCCGTTAGAACGCTGGTGTCCAAGGGGAAAGCCTATCCCCAGGCCAAGCCCTCTGTAGCACCTCTCCCGTCCCAGGGGCTGGGCCTGCTGCTCCCCACTCAGGGGGGATGGGGGGAAGATGCAGCTGCTGCGAGGCCAGCACTGTCCTAGGCACATGGCCCAGGTCACTGCCCACAGAACAGGACAGCGCTCTCGCTCCAAGTTCAGCAGCAGAGCAACAGCTGGTGGGTAAAAACCTTCCCCGCACGGCCCCCTGACCCCATGCTCATCCTCCCAGCTGGACACCAGCCCCGGCAACTTTCATCTTGGCCACGGAAGGCAGTGAGAGTCCTCGAAAGGGGCAGAGGTGGCGTAAGCAGGAGCAGCGGGCGTGGGGCTCCCAGCAGGGAATGGAAACAAGGCTGGCTGACAAGGGAGAGAAGCTTGCCAGGCCGAGCTCCCAAAGCAGGATCTCTCAGTGAAGGTCCCACAAGAAAGGGCGTGGAGGCCACTTCTGGAGAACATCTCCCTTGAGAGGAGTCTGGCATGGGCCACTCAGGCCTGGAAACCATCAGCGGGGAAGGCCCAGTCAGCTCAGGACACAGCCAGCTCCTTGGTGCTGGGCCTGTCAGCACGCAGGGCGCTGGCTGCTAGCTCCCAACAACATGGGAGTGAGGAGCTTGCAGGGCCTGGCAGGGCAGGCTGGGGTAGCAGGGGATAGCGCCCCTCCGAAGGCAGCCCATGGGGACCATGTGGGGCCATCTGAGCAAAGGAGGCTGGGAGGCAGGACGCCTGGGTTCTATTCTGCACCTCTGCGGACAATGAGGCGATGCTGGGGAAGGCACGGGGCTGGACTGATGGCAGTCAGACCCAGGGGCAGCAGCCGCTCAGATGAATCAACAGGCCCTGGAGAAGCAATGCCATGTGCCCACAGCTGACGGCTGAGCTGGGAACCGAGTGCAGGAGCCTGGACGCTCACAGCACTGGGCTGGCTGCTCACAATCCTCTCTCCATGAGACACCGGCTGACGCCCTTTAGCCCCGCTATGCTCTCACTGGCCCGCGAGGCTGGGAATGGCCCCAGCAGTGAGGGGAAGGGGGCAGGTCAGGCACAGCGGTTTTACCTCATGCCACATCCCTCTGCTTGGGCACAGGGGACATAGTGCCACCTTCCCACTAGTGCACCTGTGGAGGGTGGGTTCCCAGGAGAGGCTGGTAGTTATCTGGGATGGGCCCTTCCCCTCCTGCACCCCAGGATTCTAACTTCCCGCAGCAGGGACCGACAGGGAGAGCTCCCGTGGGAACACAGCTCAAGGGAACAGATGGCTTTTCCAGGGAGCGACTGTTCCAACCCAGGACACAGCTAAGCACGAGTGCTGGCCACCCGCTAGCGGCTGCTTTGCAGACGGCAGGAGGCTAGCACTGCCTCTGGGCTCTCCTGGCCCCTTGCGGCCCAGACACCAGGAGGGGCTCTTGCTCACAGAGAACCTAGGTTTATTGTGCTAGGTGAGTCGCAGCACACTCATCCCAGGATCCCCTACCACAGCCCATTAAAAACAGGAGGACACAAAGCAATATACAGAGCGCGCCAGCGGGCCTGCCGGCAGGGAATGCCCCTGCAGTACAGAGCAGCGGTGGAGCACGCAGAAGTGAGTGCTCGCCCACGGGTCCAGCAATGACGCAAAGGGCCCCTCCAAAGGGAGGCAGCCCAGAGTCAGCGGGTGGCGGGCAGCCGCCCAGCGCCCTCACCTGCGGTAACGGTACCGCTTGAAGTGGAACCAGAGCTGGAAGATGCCGTTGGCGAACTGGCAGCGGAAGCCGTGGCGGTGCGAGTACTCCCACTCCCGGTTGACGATCTTGAAGGCAATGTCCTCGTAGGGCGGGCCAGCGTGGAAGCGCAGGATGGCAAAGTCCTTGTTGTCCTGACAGGCCTCCAGGAAGTACTCGGGTGTGGAGCGCTTGTCGATCAGGTCGGGGTAGAAGATGTTGAACTTGTAGCCCTGGACGATCTTGGGCGGCGGGTTGTCGAAGTCGTAGTGTGTCTGGTTGTACTTGTTCCACTCGAAGCCCGTGTGGACCCGGTTGAAGAATCGGGGCTTGCGGGGCCGGTACTTGTCAGCCCACAGGTAGGCCTTGCCTGTCAGGGGCATCTCCACGCTGAACTGGGCCTCGTCGGCGCCCATGCCCTCCTTGGCCCTGCGGAAGAAAATGTCCTCGGCGCTCTCGCTAGCGTCGCCTGCAGAGGAAGGGGCAGGGGGCTGGTTAGTGGGTGGGGCCTGCAGCACTACTGCTCTGGGGGCACAGGCCTGGCACCATCCCAGGGTGATCCACCCCAGCAGGACCCAGCCTGGGAAGGGGACTTCCGGCCTGACTGTTCCACCCCCAGCAGCCCTAGGCCTTGAGCTGGGGGCCGCTCTGAGGCATGCTAAGGAGGGGACTCTTCCACTGGCTACAATGCCAGGGGCCAGGCCGGAGGCCGCTGAGAACAGGCGGTAGGGGGTGCAGAGGGCTCCGGCTCCATGGGTATGGGCTGGCTGCTTCATAGGAGGCAATAACCTGGGGGGATGATCCACTAACCTGGGGTTTGGGTGTCCCTGGTCTGCTCAGGCTCCTCCAGCCCCTCATCCCACACACCCTGGGGCGGGCACAGACTCCCTGGGCTTTGCTGAGTCAGTCCCAAGCAAGGAGGCTGCCAGGCCTTCCCGGGGGAGCTGCTGTTCTCCTAGAGACCCAGGTCTTGCACCCAGTGGGGCAGGCCCTGCAATCTGGGCACAGGCAGCGTCTGAAAGAACCTGCCAGGCAGCACCTCTCGGTGACACAGAGACCCTGAGGAGATGGACACACCCGGGCCAGCCAGCAGCTGCTACCTGTAGCCTGGAGCTGTTGTCTCAAGAGCAGCAGTCGCTGGAGATCCTCCTCGGTCTCGAGCACGTGTGCGTCGCAGGGCAGCTCGTGGGAGTTCAGCAGCCTGGGGCTGTACCTCCCGGTGTCGTAGTCGTCCAGGCTCTGCTGAATTAGGTCCTCCTCCATCAGCACCGCTTCCCCCTCCCCCTCCCCCTTGGCCTCCGAGGGGGCTCCCTCCGTGGAGGGGCCCGGCTGCGCTGGAGCGCTCTCCTCCGGGTCCGGCCTGCAAGGCAGAGGGGGAGAGGTTACGGCGCTGGGGACCGGGTCACGCTCGGCAGGCTCAGGCAGTGAGGAGTCTGTGCTCCCACCAGGCACTGCCCTCTGCGGCTGAGTGCAAGAGGCCGGGCTGCCCCCTGTGTCACAATGCCTCCTCCACAGGACACCTCTCCCCTGTGCCGGCCTGGCGCCGTCGAGCTGCTGCAGTCTCCACAGGCCAAACACAGTGAACTGCTGCTGCTCCAGGGCAACCATCCCGGCACCCTTCCTCCCAGGAGAGGACCTCTGGCAGGCAGGGGAACAGGGACACCCCCCAAACACTACACTCACAACGGGGCCTTCTGCTGCCCAGGGCTGGTGCAAGAGGATGATCCATGCCCCAGAAGGGAAGAATCCACCCTGCAGCGCTCGCGACAAGGCACCGACGCTGGTCTCTGGAAGGATGGGGGCACCTTGCTGGATCCATCGTCTGGGGGTTGATGGGGGAAATATTTGCCTAAAACGGCAGGAACCTGACTGGAGGGGACCCCCTCAGGTGCCGTTAGCCTCTTTGATTGAGGCTGAGCAGCCGGGAATGAGGAGAGGTGTGATCCACCCCCAGGAGCAATTCCCAGCCCCCACCCCATGGCTGCTGCCGCTGGGTGGCTGCACAGGAGTCGGTATGGAGTCGTGCTGGCACAGTGAATGGCACCGACGGTGGGGAAGGGAAAGATACTGGGGGTTCCATGGCAGCGGTTCTCAACCAGGGGTCCACGGCCCCCTGGGTGTCCACGAGCCCTTTCAAGGGGGCTGTGGGGCCCCGCAGCTGAAGCCCCGATCCTCGGCGCCCCCCTGCGGGGCTGAAGCCCCGATCCCCTCCAGTGCAGTGGCACAAACAGCTCCTGGCAGAAGAATGTCCTAGCGAGGCTGTACTGAGCATGCTCACGCGAATTGAGCTGGCTCAGTATTAGCTGCTGCTGGAGGAGAGATGTGCCGTTGCCGGTGCATGGAGCAGGCAGCGTTCACTTCCCCCCTGCTGGCGCCTTGCCCCGGGTTGAAGCTTCTCCTCAGCTCCCAGCCCCCTTTGCTCCCACAGAGGCAGCTGGTAAGAGCCGCCTGTGTGGGGAGACCCGGTTCTGTGGCTCCAGACCCCTCTGGGAACAGGGATCACAGGGAGTCCTCCTAGCACACAGCCCCTAATACCCCTCTCCCTGGGCCCTGGAGTTTTTATGGCAGATCGAGGCAGGCCTCAGCGAGAAAAAGGTTGAGAACGCCTGTTCTGCGGGGCAGAGCTCTATTCCTGGCTCTAGAAGAGGGGTGGTCTGGGGGGTAGAGCTGGGGCTGCAGGGAGCTATGAACCCTGTCTGTCCAAAGGCGACATGGGTACCAGTCTTGCAATATGTTCTATTGCCAGAACTGGATGGGTGCAACCTCTCACCGGTACCAACAGACCGACCATTGCTGTCTCCTGCAGCAGGAAGCCTTGGGCGGTGGGGAGGAAAGTACTCAGAAACCGCAGTGTTCAGAGGAGCAGGGCACAAAATCACCATGTCCAAGCTCCCCACCAGTGCCCTTCCCCCAGCTCAAGAGTATTTTGTGGGGCAGGTCAGTCTCTCACTGCTCCTGACATGCCAACTGTGACACCCCCTGCTGGGATTGCGGCAGCCTGGCAAACCTCTGTAAAACCAGCCAGGTAACCGTGTATCACCTGGGAGCCAGCCCATCACCCGACACTAGATCTGACAGACGGCAGCCCAGAGATGGAGGGGTCACATGAAACCTGCCCACACCTACATTTCCCATCTGTGTGTACAACAGTGCTCAAAGCGAGCCGACCATCCTGCTCCTTGGGAGCTGGATCTCGGGAACGTCTCAATCCGATGAACTCTCCCCAGCCCGACAGTCAACCCAACTGGACTTCACGGGTGGCTTTTATAGAGGTTTGGGAATCCAACTGTTACTAAAAACCTCATCGCAAACCTTGTCCATGGGACATGCCAGCAACCCTCTGCCCTTCATCCACAGATTTCAAGGCGCTTTACGAAGGAGGCTTCACTTGGTTAGCATTGCTGTGCAGACAGCGATGCCGAGGAGAGCAAGGGGAAGTGACTTCAGCAAAGTCACAGCGAGGCAGCAGCAAAACCTGGAACTGAACCCTGGAGTCCTGTGCTCTACCTGCTGGGCTGTGCTGTGCTGTTCAGCTGTTGGCTCACTGACTTGGGGGATGCTCCGCAGAAGGAGCACTCTCAGGGGCTGCTCAGCTTCTGGCACCAGAAGGAAATCATACCTGTCGCTGGGAGAAGACGGCTCCTTCCTCAGGATGGGGAAAAGCGGCTCGCTCTCCACTCCCTGCTCCTGCTTCAGCTTGTACAGCTTCTGGCGCAGCACGTCCTGGTGCCGCTCCCGAAGCCTGCAATAAAGAGATGAGAGCAAACGGTGAGGCCCCCAGCACAGCCTTCCCCGAGCTCCCTGGGCTGGGACCCCTTTGGCATCCAGTCACTATGCTTCACCCATGCAACACCAGAGCGAGGTGTGAAACATGGACTCAGCGCCCAGGGTCCTGCCCCGAAGGTTACAGCAATGCTCCCAGACGGGTCCCGGCGGGCGCACAGCTCACTCCTGCAATCTGATGGCTCAGGGTCAGACAGCTTGAGAGGTGACGAAAGAGGAGCGGACTCAGTATTAGCCTTAGTCCAGTGCAGCGTCTGAACCTGTCACCCGGGCTAAAGGAGACGTGGGGCACTCTCCTTCCCCTCAGCCCAGGAAGGGAAGCAATCCATAACCAGCTGGGGGAGGGGGCTTTTTAGCCCATGTCTGGCTTGGCATGTTGGCGCAGCTCCCACCCCCGTGCTCTGGGACACAATTCCCCAATACCACCCACTGCAGGCGGGTGTTTGACACCCCACCTTGAGGGTGCAGCCCTGACCCAGACGGGATATGCTCCCTCTCCCTCTCACCTGGCCCGGGCCATATACGCTTTCAGCTGCTGCAGCAGACTTTCCCAGTAACCGATGTCCAGGTTGGGCCCCCCTGCTTGGATCTTGCCCTCGATCCCTTGGAAGATCACTTGCAGCTGGTTGTACGTCTTTCCCTTGAACACGGACTGCACGTCCGAGCTGACGGAGGCATTGACTCCTTCTCGGCGCTCTCCTGTCGTGGGACAGACGAGGGTTCATGGGTGCTAAGGTTCCTGAGCCACGATGCAGAGTCTAGGCCTGCACTGGGCCACCCCTCCAGGATCGGACCACTCCATCAATGCACCCGCACTGCCTGGTGCATGAACCTCACTGAACCCCTGCTGGATTCCCCCTGCCCAGATGTCAGGTGTTGCTCGGCTAATCCCAGCACCTTCCGTCCAGCCAGAGCCCACGAGGTACAGCCTGAAGGCCGTTTGAATGGGGTCATTTGGCAGGGCCCAATGCTGCCAAGCACAGAGTGCCCTCGATTCCCTTTGATGGGCATTGAGTGCCAAGCACCATTCAGGATGGGGGCCTGGGCCACACCCAGGCCTTTAGCAGGCTCTTGGCTGAGAGTCCCTAACCCAGGAGCTTGGACTCAGGTGCCAGGATCGTGCTCTCAGCATGTGACGCTCACTGCCCTGGTGGTTCTGCAGCAACCTCTGGGCCGCATCTCTTCGTAGGCAGGACGGGGCCTCAGTGCCACTGAGCACCAACAGGAAGAGCAATAACGGCACATGGGCACCCCCTGGCAGCAGCCACAGAAATTGCAACTGCAGGAAAGCAAAGCCCTTTGATACAGGCCAGGGAAGTGAGGCTGGGGAGCTGCAATCACTGAGACTCTGGATTTTACCAGCCAGAGCTGACAACACTGCTGGCCAACAAACCACTGCACATGTTACTGAGTTCTCTGTACAAAGACAGGGGAATTCACCTGGTTTGGTTACAGCCTCCAGGCTCAGCCAGCACCTGCAATCCGGGACAGCCGAGGGCTCTTGACTAGAGCCAGGCAACTGAGTCCCAGGGCCAGGAATCGCTCCCACTCCAGAACCACAGTTCCACATAGCTCTGGATTATTTTACAGCACCCTCGAGCCTGCTTGGCACTATACAGACAGTGCAGAGCTCACAGCAGGGCGGGGGTCACAGCGTCAGTGACAACAGCTCGGAGAGAAGAAGCAATTTGACAAAGGTCAGAGAGTGAGATGGGGCAGAGCAGAACACAGGCCTCTGCTCTGCTAGGCCACACTCCCCTCTATCATCTGCACTGCTGTGTATAAGCAGTGCTGCACTGCACTGCTGTGTATAAGCAACGCAGGTGCTGACAGCCAGCATTCCCCTCCCCCTTACCTGGGCCTTTCCCAGAAGCCTCTAATTTACGGAGTTTGGCTATCTCGTCCTCAGTGATAATGGTCATATCCCTCCAGAAATCCACATTCTTGCCCTGCTCCAGTTCCATGTAAACCTGAAACACAAAGCCATGTGAAGTCAGAGGTGAGGCCTGGCCTGGCGCTGCTGTTTGAATCAGGCCATTTGCAGTTGCCGGTGAGCACTGGAGGGAGGGCTGATGAGCACCAGAGGTGGGGCACAGGGACAGTGTGCAAAGGACAGGAAGGAAGCTCGGACAGCATCTAACCTCCTCAGCTAGAGAATGGAGGCCTGGAAGCAGCAGTACTGGGGGAGAGGTACCTGGATATCCTCCAGCAGATCCTCCATGTCGGAGACCGTCAGGCCATTCAGGAATGTGTAAGGCTCGTGCATTTCCACTGCCAGGTCATCATCCTCTGCACTGATGTACTTGGCCAGCAAGTCAATGGGTTTGGCTCGGCCATCCCGGATCCGGATTTTTGATCTGCAAGGAACAAGAGAACACACTGAGCTCCAGCTACCAGGTCTCAGACCTTGCCTGTCCCCAGCACACAGGCCTGAGACAAGTCACTGGTGCCCACTTACCGCAGCTTGGCCTGGTGGAGGTGGAAGTTGTCCTCTTGCTCCTCCCAGGTTTTGAAGTGCTCCGCCTCCTTCTCCCGCTGCAGCATCTCCAGCTCCTGCTCGCGCATCGCCTTTTCTCGCTCCCGTTCCAAGCGCAGCTGCTTCACCTGTCTCAGAAGGAGGGAAGACTGTTGCAGTGCACAGCCTGGGGCACCATCCATTCCACAAAGGCTCAGCCAGTCCCAGCATGTGAACTCATGGATGCTAGCTTCAAATCCAACCCAGCGCAAAACTGCCCCATTTCCCACGATGGGCCCTGCCCTTACAGGGAGTGGGAGGGCACCAAGCAAGAGGAGACACACGAGAACCAATGCTGGCATGGACAAGAGGAGAGCTGAAACTCACTAGATACCGGCAGCACAGACTCGACTGGGCCCATGCTCAGGGCTGGGGGGTACTGAGATCTCTGTTGGTTTAATAGTGTGTCATTAAAGAGACATGGGACCAGATCATTCTGAAGATTCAGTATTGAGAACAGGGCACCACCTCTGTGCCGCGACAAGAACCTGAACCACCACATCACCGTCACCACACATGCCACTCTCTTTGCCCAAAGATGGGAGCATTAGACTTGGCGGAGGCTGAGGGACGGGGGATAAGACAGGCACCAGTAACCAAGTGACTTATATTGGGGCCAGTGTCCTCGCCTGCATTAGCTCCGCTGCAGGTCACAGGCAGAGAAGGGCTACTGGCTCTCACCTTCTGCAGCTCCAGGCGGTTGTCCTCCTGGATTCGTTTGTTTCTCTCCTTCAGTTCTTTCTCCTCCAGGTGGCCGATCCCTTTCTTCTCCAGGGCCTATAATCAATCACGCATCAAGAGTAAGCAGGCCCCAACAGGCCTCTCAGTTGCCATTTGTGCCGTGGCAGGAAGTCCCCAAGACAAGCCCTCTACAGGGTGCTAAATACATACCATCCACACACTCCACCTCACTGCAGATGATGCTGTGGGACTAGAACTCAGCCAGTAGCCCCAGGAATTTAGCTGTGGCAGCCTTAACGTGGATACACAAGGAGCCACCATCCCATTTAAATGACCATTAAGCTCTACGTAATTCATAGGTTTTCAGTGGCAGGCCAAATAAAACTGCACTGGATCTTTAAGATAATCGCTCGAAACAAGTGGGTGCCTCTCAAGTGTGTCCTCAGTGCAGGTTTCACCCTCACTTTTGCTTTGCTGTTCCTAGCGTTTTCAAATTCCTCCCCCAACTCATCCCAGGCAAACGTGTCCCTCCCTGCGCCTCATCATCCCTGACCCTGCACCATCACCCCTTGGCCTTCAGCGCAGCAGCTCAGCTGGTATGTGCAAAGCTGAACTGACTGAGGTTCCCAGGGGAAAGCTCTGCCAGGGGGAACAGCACAGCCCTAATTATCTCATGACACAGGAAGCTTGGGGGAAGGAAAAGCTCATTTATCCCCCTCATCTCACTGCCCACTGAGGCCTCACCTTGCTCCAGATGAAGGTGCCTAGCAGGTTGTTGTCCCCAAAGGGGTTATCGGTGTTGGTGTAGCCCATGTATTCCTCCCCCCAGCCCATCTTCTCACGCTTTTTTCTCTCTTTGGCTTCCTTCTTCGCCAGCCGCCTAGCCCTCTTCTCCTCTGGTGTCTCCAATGCCTTCATCATCTCAGCCTGCTTCTTCTTCTCCTCTTTCAGTCTGAGTCGCTCCTGAAGGCTCAGCTGTTGCCCCAGCTCCTCCCTTGAGCTCTGGGAACGTGAAGGAGAGGGAGATGTGACGGAAGACACAGAAGACCTGGAACTGGATCGCTTTCTTCTTCGCTCTCTGCTGCGGCCTCTTTTCTTCTCTCTCTCCGCCTCAGAGTCTGAGCTAGAGGAGCGATCCCGTGACCGAGCGCGGCGTTTCTTCTTGCTTTTGCGGTGCCGGTCCCTGCTTTTGCTTTTCTTCTTTCTCCATCTCGTTCTCTCATCAGAGCCAGATCTAGAAGAAAAGACCACCACCCTGGTGACAGCTGCGACCTCAGAGAGACTGCACAGCAGCACAGGGCTGACGCGGCACCCTGCCTATCTAGCTGTCCAGTGATTCACCCTGGCACCCCTGAGATGGGGCAGCGCCCCCCACATGTCAGCGCCAGCGGAAGTACAGACATTGGGGGGCCACCCAAAGCCCCAGCGCCGGGCAGACACGCTGCGCGCGAGGTCGGGGGGCAGTGACACCCGGGGCGGGGACATGGTGTTTCCCCTCCACCCCCGCCCAGCTCGGCCTGGCCCGCTCCCCGGTCACCCGCTCGGGGCCTCACCCCGAGCCCGGCTTCCCGCGCCGCCGCCTCTGGCTGCCCCGGGCCCGGCCGCCTCCATCGCTGCCGGCGCCGCTGGACCCGGAGCGGGACCCGCCCGCGTCCCTGCGGCTCCGCTGCCGCGAGCGCCCCGCGGGGCTGCGCGAGCCGGACCCCATCTCCGCCGCGCGCCCGCTTCCGGGGGCCTCTCTCACCCGCGGCGCGTTCCCAGGCGGCCCCCGGCGCCTGACTGGAAAAGGCTTTTCCCAGCCGTCCTGCCGCCCGCTCCCATGCCCAGCCCCGAGCCTTGGCTCTGCAGAGCGGCCAGGCCGAGGCCGCGGCAGCTCCGACCCCTGCTGCTCAGCTCGCCCTACAGGCACCTACTCAGACAGCTACGGGAGCCGGGGGCCTAGCAGCGATGGAAGCCCCGAGCGCGTCACGGGGATGGGGGCGGGGCCAGCCCTTAAAGAGGCAGAACCCAACAACAGCCGGAGGGGAGTCAGGTCCCAGCTGGGGCTGGACGGGCACCGCTGCCGCATCCCCTGCCAGGGCGGACACGGGCCGGGGCCCTGCCTCGCCTTCCCCCTGGGCGGCAGGGCTGCGCCGCACACGGAGCTCGGCAGGGCTCTGCCCCCCCCCCGAGTGACGCAGCGATGTGGGCCCAGCCCCTGGTGTAGACAGCACTCCGCCGCCCCCCCAAGTTACGCAGCGATGCGGGCCCAGCCCCTGGTGTAGACAGCGCTCTGCTGCCACCCCCGAGTGACGCAGCAATGCAGGCCCAGCCCCTGGGGTAGACAGCGCTCTGCCGCCGCCCCCACTCCGAGTGACGCAGCGATGCAGGCCCAGCCCCTGGTGTAGACAGCACTCCGCCGCCCCCCCAAGTTACGCAGCGATGCGGGCCCAGCCCCTGGTGTAGACAGCGCTCTGCTGCCACCCCCGAGTGACGCAGCAATGCAGGCCCAGCCCCTGGGGTAGACAGCGCTCTGCCGCCGCCCCCACTCCGAGTGACGCAGCGATGTGGGCCCAGCCCCTGGTGTAGACAGCGCTCTGCTGCCCCCCCGCCCGAGTGACGCAGCAATGCAGGCCCAGCTCCTGGTATAGACAGCGCTCTGCTGCCCCCCCCCCCGAGTGACGGAGCGATGTGGGCCCAGCCCCTGGTGTAGACAGCACTCTGCCACCCCTCCCCCTCCGAGTGATGCAGCGATGCGGGCCCAGCCCCTGGTGTAGACAGCGCTCTGCAGCCCCCCCCCCCCACCGAGTGACGCAGTGATGCAGGCCTAGCCCCTGGTGTAGACAGCGCTCTCCCCTCCCCCCGAATGAGGCAGCGATGCAGGCCCAACCCCTGGTGTAGACAGCGCTCTGCAGCCCCCCCCCCCCCCCGCCGAGTGATGCAGCGATGCGAGCTTAGCCCCTGGTGCAGACAGCGCTCTGCCCCCCCCCCCCCCCCAGTGATGCAGCGATGCAGGCCTAGGCCCTGGTGTAGACAGTGGTCTGCCCCCCCCCCCAGTGATGCAGCGATGCAGGCCCAGCCCCTGCTGTAGACAGCGCTCTGCCCCCCCCCCCCGAGTGATGCAGCGATGCAGGCCTAGCCCCTGGTGTAGACAGTGGTCTGCCCCCCCCCCCGAGTGATGCAGCGATGCAGGCCCAGCCCCTGCTGTAGACAGCGCTCTGCCCCCCCCCCCCGAGTGATGCAGCGATGCAGGCCTAGCCCCTGGTGTAGACAGTGGTCTGCCCCCCCCCCCGAGTGATGCAGCGATGCAGGCCCAGCCCCTGCTGTAGACAGCGCTCTGCCGCGGGGCGGGCAGCTCCCACGGGACACAGCTGCCCCTCTGCTCTGGGGAGTGAGCAAACTTCTGCCTGTGGAAGCTGCTCTCCTGCCAGCACAGGTGACATCTTCACTGAGCGCTACAGAGGTGCAGCTGCTCCCGTAGACAAGCCCTGGGGAGGGGACAACGCGTAGGGTATTTCTACTTAGTTGCCACGGTTGATCCTTGTTTTTAAACACCCCTGCCATGCAGAAGTCTTGAGGTTAAACTATCCACATCCTATTTGCCACACCTAAAGTCAGTTTCCCCTTCTCAGGCCAGAGAGTATGGCAGCTTCTTGCTGAAACATGTCTTGTAAACAGGTCACCACACCCTGCCCTCCCCCTCTTCCAAAACAAAATTCTTGTCATTACATACAAAGCTTCCACAATTTAGCCTCACCCCACCTGACCTGTCATAAGAACATCAGACGGCAATACTTGGTCAGACCAAAGATCCGTCTAGCCCAGTATCCTGTCTCCTGACAGGGGCCACTGCCAGGTGCCCAGAGGGAATAAACAGAACAGGGAATCATCAAGTGATCCATCCCATCCCTCGTTCCCAGCTTCTGGTGAACAGAGGCTAAGGACACCCTCGCTGCCCATCCTGGCTAATAGCCATTCATGGACCTGTCCTCCGTGAATTTATCTAGTTCTTTTTTGAACCCTGTTATAGTCTTGGGTTCACAACATCCTCTGGCAAAGAGTTCCACAGGTTGACTGTGAGTTGTGTGAAGAAATGCCTCCTTTTGTTTGTTTTAAACCTGCTGCCTATTAATTTCATTTGGTGGCCCCTAGTTCTTGTGTTCTGAGAAGGAGTAAATAACACTTCCTTATTTACTTTCTCCACACCAGTCATGATTTTATGGACCTCTATCATATCCCCCTTAGTCGCCTCTTTTCCAAACTGAAAAGTCCCAATCTTATTAATCTCTCCTCACATGGAAGCTGTTCCATACCCCTAATCATTTCTGTTGCCATTTTCTGAACCTTTTATCAATTCCAATTTATCTTTTTTGAGATGGGGCGACCACATCTGCATGCAGTATTCAAGGTGTGAGTGTACCATGGATTTATAGAGGCAAACTGATATTTTCTGTCTTATCTCTCGCTTTCTTAATGATTCCCAACATTCTGTTCACTTGTCTGACTGCTGCTGCACACTGAGTGGATGTTTTCAGGGAACTCTCCGCAATGACTCCAAGATCTCTTTCTTGAGTGGTAACAGCTACTTTAGACCCCCTCATTTTATATGACTAGTTGGGATTATGTTTTCCAATGTGCATCACTTTGCATTTATCAACATTGAATTTCATCTGCCATTTTGTTGCCCGGTCACCCAGTTTTGTGAGCTCCTTTTGTAGCTCTTCGCAGTCTGCCTGGGACTTAACTATCTTGAGCAATTTTGTATCATCTGCAAATTTTGCCACCTCACTGTTTACCCCTTTTTCCAGATCGTTTATGAATATGTTGAATAGGACTGGGCCCTGTACAGACCCCTGGGGGACACCACTATTTACCTCTCTCCATTCTGAAAACTGACCATTTATCTCTACCTTTTGTTTCCTACCTTTTAACCAGTTGCTGATCCAGGAGAGAACCTTCCCTCTTATCCCATGACTGCTTACTTTGCTCAAGAGCCTTTGGTGAAGGACCTTGTCAAAGGCTTTCTGAAAATCTAACTACACTATATCCACTGGATCCCCCTTCTCCACATGCTTGTTGAACCCCTCAAAGAACTGTAGTAGATCCCCTTACAAAAACCACATTGACTGTTCCCCAATAAATTATGTTCATCTATGTGTCTGACAATTTTGTTCTTTACTAACTTTCAACCAGTTTACCCGATACTGAAGTCAGGTTTACTGGCCTGTATTGCTGGGGTTTCCTCTGGAGCACTTTTTTTAAAAATGGCGTCACATTCGCTATCCTCCAGTCATTTGGTACAGAGACTGATTTAAATGATAGGTTACAGGTGACAGTTAGTAGTCCTGCAATTTTACATTTGAATTCCTCTATAGGCAGCAGGTTTGTATAATTTTTGGTGGTGCCCCCCCACTCCCACCCTTTAAGCCAATATAAAATGAAGCTACAATGCTTCAGCACCACAAGATTACAAGGGTCAATTAAAAGTGGAAAGTCAGAAGCAGCACTTGCCTGCTTCAGTATACGGTATTATATTTTGTTGCACCTGTTGTGACAAAGTGGGAATGTTCTTAATGTTTTCTCTAAATACTGTGTGGGTGCCTCAGTTTCCCCTGCAAGGTGCCAACTGAAGGTGTTGGGGACAAAGATCAGGTGGCCTCCTTGTCCAGAAGAAATACAAAGGCTAGAGGAGGGAGTGTCAGTTTAGAGCTAGCTGGGGAAATGGCGAGAGGCCCAGAACTTGGGTCTGGGCTCCCCACCCCTCAAGATGGACCTGACTGAGGGGTCCTGTTTTCTGTACCTACAAGCTCTGTTTTAGACTGTGATCCTGTTTTCTAATAAACCTTCGGTTTTACTGGCTGGCTGAGAGTCACATCTGACTGCAGAGTTGAGGTGCAAGGACCCCTGGTTGCCCCAGGACCTGCCTGGGCAGACTTGCTGTGGAAAGCGCACGGTGTGGAAGGGCATGCTGAACGCTCTGAGGTCAGACCCATGAAGGTGTAACCTTCTTGCCCTGGAGACAATCCGCTCAGAGAGAGGAGGCTCCCCCAGAGTCCTGACTGGCTTTGTATGGAGTAGTTCCAAAGCACCCCAGCATCCCCTTCCACACCATGCGCTTCCTGGAAGTCTGCACAGACACTGACACTCCCTCCTCTGGCCTTTGTCTCTTTCCCAGGCATTAGGAGGCCACCTCATCTCTTTGTTCTCCAACACCTTCATTTGGCACCTTGCAGGAGAGCGGCCCAGGCCATCAGTTGCCCGGAGACAGGGTTTTGGCCATTCTCTGTGCAGACGGCATCACACTGGCCCTCTAGGGTTCTACAACAATCACCCCCCTTATCCCACCATCTAGATCTTTGAGAAATGCATAGGGGAAACTGAGGCACCCACACAGTATTCAGAGAAAACATTAAGAATATTCCCACTTCATAACAGCTCTATACGACTAGTTATATACTTTAAAGGGTGTAAAATAATCAAGTATTGTGCTAAACACAATGATACTCCAAACTGAACACCAAATTTAAGTTGCACGTTTTTCCCCTCAGGTGAGGGCTCTGGGGTGGGGCTGGGGATGAGGGGTTCACAGTGCAGGAGGGTGCTCAGGGTTGGGGTGCTGGGGGCACAGGCTCTGGGGTGGGACAGGGCTAGGGATAAGGAACTTGGGGTGCAGACAGGCTGCCCCAGGGCTAGGGCCAGAGAGGACTCCCTGCCCCGCTCTGGCAGCAGCAAGCTCCAGGGGAGGGACCCCTCCTCTTCCCCCCACCCCCGGCAGCACACTCATTCTGCACCACGGTCACCGCTAGGGTGACCAGATGTCCGAATTTTATAGGGACAGTCCTGATTTTTGGGTCTTTTTCTTATATAGGCTCCTATTACCCCCCACCTCGTCCCGATTTTTCACACTTGCTATCTGGTCACCGTAGTCACTGGACATGCTCCTAGGGCCTCTCTCAGGTCCAGAAAGCCCACTCGCCTCCCCTACGGTGGGTACTGGGGTAGGGGGTTTGCCATCACGTGTGGCCTCCCCTGCTGCTGCCCCTCACCATAGCCTCACTGGGGATGGGCTGCCCCTTGCCCAGCGTGGGGCAGGAGTGGGGACTGCAGGGTGGTGGCTGGTGGTGGGGTTAGGGTGTCACAAAATTCACCCAAGCCCCAGCTGCTCAGGTCTAGGAAGCCCCCTTCCCCCATCTCCCCTGTGGTGGGTGGGTGGGTGCTGGGGGGAGACTGCCATCACAATGGCTTCCTTCCTCCCCTGCTGCAGCCTGCTGCCCATGGCCGGCGCTTCCATTGAGGTGAACTAGGCCATCGCCTAGGGCGCCAGGATTTTTGGGGGGAGGCATTTTGCCGGGGGGGAGGGGGCGGCAGGCGGCTCTGGTGGACCTGCCGCAGTCGTGCCTGCAGAGGGTCTGTTGGTCCGCGGCTCCGGTGGACCTCCCGCAGGCACGGCTGCAGCAACTCCACCAGAGCTGGGGACCAACGGACCCTCTGCAGAAATGGCTGCGGCAGGTCCACCGGAGCCGCGGGAGCAGAGCGTGTGGCGGCGAAATGGCTGTGCGCCTAGGGCGCGAAAAACTCTAGCGCTGGTCCTGCTGCTGCCCCTTGCCCTAGCCTCACTGGGAACGGGGCTGCCCCTTGCCCTGCACTGGGCAGGAGTGGGGACCTGTGGGGGGGGGGAGGGGTGGATCACAGGGTCAAACCTCACCAAAGCCCCAGCAGCTGCTCAGGTGAGCGAGGTCCACTCCAGCTGTCCATCTCCTGGCCGGACGTCCCCTTGGCGTCTCCTCCAGGTGGGTGCCGGGGGACGGGAGTGAGGGCTCCCAAGCACGTGCGTGCCTCCCCCCTCCTCTCTCCCGCTCCCCGTCCCCCTCCTGAGGTGCCCGCTGCTCTCTATAGCCTTAGGCAGAAGCAGGGGCAGGCAGCCAGCAGCACAAGCAAGGGACAGAGGCACCGGCTGTTTGTTTTCAGGCAGGGAAGCTCCAAGGAGGGGGAGGGGGTAAATGGGGAGATGATCCAGGGTGGGGGGCAGGGCCAGGGGAGAAACCCAGCTCCAAATATTGGTGGAACACAGCCCCCAGCCTTGAATATTCCTGGTGCTCAGGCACCATGAGCCCATATAACCTGCTGCCCCTGCAGGTTCTGAACTCTTGAGTGATACCAGCTGGTCCTGGTGACTTATTACTGTTTAGTTTATCCATTTGTTCCAAACTCTCCTCAATCTGGGACAGTTCCTCAGATTTGTCACCTAAAAAGAATGGCTCAGGTTTGGGAATCTCCCTCACATCAACCGTGAAGACCGATGCAAATAATTCATTTAGTTTCTTTGCAATGGCCTTATTGTCCTTGAGTGCTCCTTAGCACCTTGATCGTCTGGTGGCCTCACTGGTTGTTTAGCAGCTTCCTGCTTCTGATGTACACCTCTTCCCCGATATAACACTGCCCTCGGGACCCAAAAAACCTTACCGTGTTATAGGTGAAACCACGTTATATCGAACCTGCTTTGATCCACTGGAGTGCACAGCCCCAGCCCTCCGGGGCACTGCTTTACCGCGTTATATCCAAATTCATGTTATATTGGGTCACGTTATATTGGAGTAGCAGGGTACTTAAAACAGTTTTTGCCATTACTTTTTGAGTCTTTGGCTAGCTGGTCTTCAAATTCTTTCTTGGCCTTCCTAATTACATTTTTACACTTCATTTGCCAGAGTTTATGCCCCTTTCTATTTTCCTCACTAGGATTTAACTTCCACTTTTTAAAGGCTGCCTTTTTGTCTCTCACTGCTTCTTTTACCTTGTTGTTTAGCCACGGTGGCACTTTTTTGGTTCTCTTATTATGTTTTTTAATGTGGGGCATAGATTTAAGTTGTCTCTCTTATGGTGTCATCTTAGTGTAAGGTTAACGCCAACTTTTCCAGTGTTGCTCCCTCCAATCTCTGTCATGCTTTCTCTGATGCTGCCCCTTCCAAGTGAGAAAAGCTCCCAGTCAGCCTGCACAAAGCCCCCAGATTGTCCTTCAAGTCCCTCCTCGGTAATGTGTTGGGGAACGAGGCTGGCTAAGCAGGGGAGAGATCACTGCTGCTGCCCAGCTAGCAATTCTGCACATCCTCTTTTACCTCATCCCACCCAAGCCTGCTTGCTTGTCTCATCCATTTGCTGTATTTGATCGTTCAGCGGGTCAGCGCTTTGGAACAGGGACATTTCTTTGTTTGTACATCACCTAGTACAAGGGCCTGTGGCCTTCAGGTGCTGCTACAATGTTAAGCGGGTTCTCCTTCCCCATCTCCAGAGCCCTGAGCAAAACACAGCGGCCACGGCCTGGCTGCACCGTGACCCCTTCCTGCATCTAACCTGGTGCATAAATTAACTTCTCACTCTTTAAAAGATGTGTTTGTTTCATAAAAGGGAAGAGGCTTTTCACCAAGTAACTAGCATTAATTTGATTTCTCGCACATACTAAAGAAGTGATAATGCACCAGCTAGTTCAGGGGTGGGCAAACTTTTTGGCCCAAGGGAATAGAAATTGTATGGCGGGTCATGAATGCTCAGAAAATTTGGGCTGGGTATGGGAGGGGGTGCAGGCTCCAGGGTGGGGCCAGAAATGAGGAGTTCAAGGTGTAGGAGAGGGCTCCAGCCAGGGGAGCGGGGCACAGGCTCTGGCTGGCAGTGAAGGCTCTGGACTGGAACCAAGCGGTTCAGAGGGCAGGAAGAGAATCAGGGTTGGGATGCGGGAAGGGGTGCAGGCTCTAGATGGGGTGCAGGAGGGTTCTTGGGGCTGGGATCAAGGGATTTGTAGGGCAGGAGGGGGAGCGGGGCTGGGGCAGGGGGTCGGGGCATGGGGAGAGGCTCAGGGGTGCAGGCTCTGGGCAGTGCTTACCTCAAGCGGCTCCTGGAAGCAGAGATATATCCCTTCTCTGGCTCCTATGTGGAGGTGCGGCCAGGGAGCTGTGTGTGCTGCCCTGTCCGCAGGCACCGCCCATGCAGCTCCCCTTGGCTGCGGTTTCTTGCCAATGGGGGCTGTGGGGGTGGCACTGGCATGCAGCACTGAGTCCCCTGGCTGCTCCTATGTGTAGGAGCCAGAGGTGGGTCATGCCGCTGCTCCGCGGTGTAGACAAGCCCAAAGCGTGATGCTCTGTACCTCGGGAGAACACCCAGCACCCCCATTCTCATCCCTGTAAAATGACTGTGTGGTATCCAATGCAAAGTTTGTCATGTCAGGTGTCTTCGGAAGGTTCATGATGCACTGAGTATGGTTGTTATAGTGATGTTATAGTAATTATTACAGTAACATTATAGGTTGTAATTTCATGGATATAGTTATGAGGCTGAAAATGTATCCCCATGGCTTAAAGCAAGCCCAGGCAAAAACTCTACAGAAGCAGAGGGGATAGTTCACACCTCATCAAGACGCAGATGAGACAAACCCAACCCAGCTTCACAGAAACAATGGACAGTGGCCTAGGCAGCAACAAAAGAATCCGTTAGACCCTCGAGGGAGTCACTCCCCTTCCTTTGGTCAGTTTGGAACTGTGATAAGGTAATGCTCACCTGACTTGGAGAGCGGGGGCGCAAAGCCAAGAACATGATAAAAGGAAGAGATGTTTGCCATGCTCTCTCCCTCTCTTCCACCTACATCTCTGGCCACCACCACACCAAGCAACTGAAGCGCTGATCAAAGGGGAGAGCCTGGCTGAAGAGCAGCCAGCCAGCCTGTGGGGAGAAGAATCTAAGTTCATAAGGACATTGAAAGTGATAAGATCGGGTTAGAATGCGTTTTGCTTTTGTTTCATTTGACCAAATCTGACATATGCTTTGATTTATAATCACTTAAAATCCATCTTTATAGTTAATAAATCTGTTTGTTTATTCTATCTGAAGCAGTGTGTTTGGTTTGCAGTGTGACAGAGGCTCCCCTTGGGATAACAAGCCTGGTACATATCAATTTCTTTGTTAAAATGATGAACTCATAAGCTTACAGCGGCCAGCGGGCATAACTGGACACTGCAAGATGGAGGTTCCTGGGTTGTGTCTGGGACTGGAGTTATTGGCTAGTGTCATTCGGTTGCACAATTCAAGGAGCAGCTTCCATGTCAGAGGCTGTGCGTGACCAGCCCAGGAGCGGGGTGCTCAGAGCAGTGCAGGGTGAGGCTGGCTCCCAGAGTCAAGGAGTGGAGTGACCTAGCAGTTCACTGGTCCAGATAACACCAGAAGGGAACGTCACACTAAGATTTTGGTGCCCAACACCCTTGTAAACAAGCCCTGATCAAACACAATCAGGTTTGTATGTAGCAAATCAGGATGGCTACCCAGCATCCAGTGCAAGATGCCCTATAGGTCAGGGATTTTCAACCTGCGGGTCATGACCCTAAGTTGTTTCAAAGGGTCACATAAGCAGCTCTGGTCCTGTGGGTCTGGGCAGGTTTGCCTCCCTGCTCCAGGCATTCCAACCTTCAGCATCACAGTGCCATGGGCTTTGGTCCCAATGCCCCTCCATGGTGACAGGTGGCCGGCTGGGCCAAATTTGAGTGGCAGCACTAGTCCATGCTCCAAGCTGCAATGCCACTCACAGCTGGACCCCCATCAGGCATGGGGCCAAACCTGAGCGATGCTGCCACCCGGGGGTCACAATACCCAGAGCAGGGAGCTGAGTCCAGCCTGCCCCACAGGACAGGAGTGACTGCTGCAGCGCTCTGCAAGCCTCCCCCAGAGCATTTGTTACCCAAGGGTAGGGCCCAACCCCACTCCCAGGGCCTATTTACTGGGCTGCAACAGGCCATCCCCTGCCAGGGCAGGACACAACCCCCTTCCCCTGGCCTATTTACAGGGTTGTGACAGGCCATCAACATACACAAATTGGCCCTGAGGCCAGAAAGGTTGAAAACATCAGCTACAGGTTAGCAATGAAGAGACAGAGGCAATTGCATGATTACTCTATTTATTAGAGAGATCCTTTCCAAAATAAAGGAAGGGGGAGAAGGGGCCACAGAATGAGGAGGCTGTTGCATACAAGTGTTATTAGTTCTTGTCAGAGGTGGTTGTACATGGTATACAGAAATTCCACAGCTCTGGGTTCAAAGGTACAGCTCTCCCCTCGACAAAAAAAAGCGTAGAGATTGTCAAAGTATTGTCGGACTCAAAAGTTCTACTGGAACCTGCTTCAATAGTTAAGGACATACAACGTTTCATAAGTTACAAAGTAAAACATGAGAGAAGATTGACCTCGATGCAATTTAACAACAAAACCGGTTTTGCCTTGGTCAGACTTTAATGCGAGTTAACTCACTGCGAGTTGAGTTGAGTTGGCCGACCCGTCCGTGAGGGCGACTGTGGGTACGTCACAGGTGGGTCAGGACACAAATGTGTGGATTGGCCACATATTTACAAACCTATTAGCCAACTTGAGCTAATGGCCAATCAACTTGAGCTACAAACCCAAGTCTCCACAAAAGCAGCAGTGTCTCTCTCTGGGAGTCAGGAATGAGCACAGGCGACTGTGGGAAACGTCTCCAACAGACGGGAGAGGACTCTGCTATTAACACGAGTATTGCCTTTTGAGCTAAGTTCATGATTCCAAGAGAACATTGCATCTCAATTGTCTCACAAAATGCCTTAGTTTTAATACAGTACAATCGTTCAAACAGTGTCCACTTTCTGAGCAATAGCAGCCATCAGAGAGACAAGACAAACTAGGAGTGCAATCTCACGCTGAAAGGATTTACAAAATTCTTTACACTAAAAAGGGAAACTATTTTTAGGAACCATTCCCATGGGGTTTTGGGTAAGGCAATTAATTCACCAGACATTATAAATAGTTTGCTTGCCTCTGTGTTTACATCAAAGACGACATTATGCTTTATCGCACAGCCGAAGAACAATTAGCATCAATTTACATTTCTCTGAGAAAAGACTTCCAAAAAAGCATTCAGGACTTAAACTGAAACAAAAAAAGAGAAACATGACAACATCCATGGAGTCTCATCATTTTTTTCAGAGAAGCTCTCCCGACTCCCTCCCCACAACCCCCGCCCCCCACTTACATACATTCTTTACATGGAGCACACATACAAAATGACCTAATATGCACAGCAGCTATATTATACTTGGTCTAATGTAGACTTCAAACAAATCAGACATGATCCAGTAAGTCTGAGCTCTCCTCTCCATTGAAAGCCGTGGGCCATGCTGCTGGGTGGGAGCGTGAAGAAAAGATACCAGGGCTGGGTTTAGCTGCTCAGGGAAGGCTCTTTGCTACAAGGAAAGGCTGGAACGTGTTTCAAGAGTCAACTGGCTGATGATGACCGGGACAAGCACAGAGCTTGTGCCCTCTCTCATGCTGCCATCAAGGATCACAGCCATGCCAGCTTCAGTGCGGAGATTAAATCTTTTGTGGGATTTCGACACACGCACCCAGATGATAGTGGCGGGGGCGTGACAGCAGGATACCTGCAGAGACACTGCTAGCAGCAGTAAAGGATACAGCTATGGATCCCGGACTCCTAGCAGAGCCTGAGGCTTTGGAGAGTTCCAGGAGTCTCTCTGGAGCACCAGTCTCTGCAGTTTGTTCGTTTTCAGTGAACGTGCACATTTGGAGTCTTCTCCGGAGAAGCTGTTACTCCTGTTCCCTCTGGAGAGGGCCCAAATGAACACACTGGAGTGGAGTGGAGTGGAGTTTGTTTTGGTGGTGTGCCTGCTGAATCATTCACACTGAGGCTTCTCCCACCCGGGAGCAGCTCAAGAAAGGCTCAGACTTGGGATGGAACACCCAGCAAGTAACAGCCCAGAGGCCACCTTGGCAGTCAACATTTTGCATTTCTTTATTGAAGTGGGGTCTTAATTACACTCCTGTGTGCATTCTGCACCCTGTAGTCTGGCACGAGACCTTCCCCTTGGAATCCCCTACCCCAGAGCTCAGAAACAGCCGTAGTAGAAGCAATGACTTCACACTTTGAGCAGGTGAGAGAGGCAGGATGCAGGGATGATGGTGGGACAGTAATGACATGAAGCTACTTTGAAGCCTAGGGTCTCACTGGATTGTTCCACTAACATTTCAGTGGAAAAGAAACAAGATGCCTCCTTTCCAAGATACAATAGACTAGATCTTGAAACAGGTGATAGCTCGTAAGCAAACTGTCAGCTACAGCAAAGCTAACAATGAAAATCCTGGTAGGTACAATAAATGTAAGAGTGCCACTTTCATACCACCCCAAGAACGAATGTGACGTAGGACAGCGCCGGCTCATGCTGGAGCGAAGCAGAATGACTGCTGTTCAAACAGTCTCTGAGAGAGGCCCCTGAGAAATTCTACAAACACTTCCCTCCCCCCAGTGCAAAGCCTCACCGTAGATCTAGGGCAGAATTGAGTGATGCAACCCCTCTCCTCCCCGTCCCCAAAGGAAGTGGCTGTGTCATCCCTAGAGGTAACTGACAGTAGCAGACCGCTATCCTCAGTCCAAATCTGGAAGTGTGGAGCTCCCTCATGCCACCTACTGTAGGATTAAGCCTTGCAAAACTACTATGCTGAAGTCCAGGAGGCAGGAAATAAGAGTCCAATTGATGGAAGAGGAGCCTGTTTTGAGCGCAAGGGTATGTCTACACTGCAATTAAACTCCCATGGCTGGCCTGCGCCAGCTGACCTGGGCTTGTGAGGCTAACTGCAGTGTAGACGTTCAGGCTTCGGCTGAGGCCCAGGCTCTAGGACCTTGTGAGGTGGGATGGTCCCAGAGCTTGGACTGCAGCCCAAGCCAGAACATCTATACTGCAGTGAAACAGCTCCTGGCACGAGCCAACCACAGTGTCTAACTGCAATGTAGACACACCCGACGGGTCCCTTCCTTCAGCCAGGTGCCTCTGCCATTATAGAAATGGGAGTTTAAGCCTCCTGCAGGGCAACTTGTAACAGACAAGACAACAGAGCACAATGGGACTGCAAGTGAACAATATGGTTTATTTCTGACCATCTCTTCCTGCAGTGCGGCTCCGGGGAAGGGTTTTTTGGCAATGTTCTTTTGCATGTCCAGAGAAGCTGAATCCTTAGAAGACGTTCAGAGTCAATAATAGACCCTAAAATGCCTGCTTGCTGCAAAGGGTTGAAAACAAGAGATTTACACAGATGAAGCTGCTCGAGAACATCAAGGAATACTTCTGGAATGGAGGAAGCAAGATCAGTTTTCCAGCATCACAGGACAGGGCTCTCGGCTTCAGCCTCTAATGTGGGAGCAGACCAAGGAAACGCCACAGCTGCAAACTTCATCACCAAAGATGCTTTGTCTTTGCCGCAGAGATACTGACTGGAGTAGGTGTACTGGATAAACCAATCAGAGATCTTCCAAATGGTTGAAAGTAATAAAATCCTGATCTTTATTCTTGGGCAATCAGAAGTGCCAAACTTCAGCATCTTCTTTTAAAGGCATAAGGCTAAGGATCTGATTACCAGGAAGGAAGCATCTTCCTTTCAGAGCCCTGAAATACTGGTCAGAAATGGGCCTAGCTCATCTTCATTGCTCCTCCCAAAGCCTAGTTTACCCGATGTTGAAATCGGGGGCTTGGTTGTCACAGGGCTGAGCATCTGCAGCTCCCACTGGCTTCATTTGGACTTCGAACTGCTCAGTGCATCTGAAAAGTCGCGCTGTACATTTAGCTGGGTTCTGAAATCTTCTGCCTTTAGCACTCAGCAGTAGCGGAGTCTATGCATTGTTCACCTCCCAAGCTCCTTCGCCCAGCCTTCTCTTCGGAGAGAAGACCGCCAGGTGGGCCTGGGCTGAGCACTACATACCACCAAATACCCAAGTGACGGTACCTCCACCTGTATGTAATGAGAGAAGGGGCTATGTAGGATTCTGAGAAAGCTTTTAGGAACCTGCCAGAATTCTGTAGCAGATTCGCCACCTGACTCATGGATGTAATGACAGCATCTTTGTTTTCACAGCTATTAAGGAGAAAAGAGGGGTTCTTTTAAACCCACATGAGTTCCAAAGAAAGGATATTCTAGACCCAACAGTGTAATGGCTCCTACAAAGCCCGGCACACACTGGGAGTGCAAGTCTTCAGCCTCCGCAGGGCAGGGATTGAAAACGCAGGCTCTGGGTATTTAAAAAAGGAAGAGAAAGTCATCCACTGAAGATCTTCAGAACATTGGCAGCTCCTGGGAAAAAAGCTTAGACACTCCCACCGACCCAACCTGCCTCCCCAATATGTCCCGAGTGCTGCCAGGCCAGACTGCGGTACCAGTTCTTCAGTGCTTAGCCTGGGGCCATCCTCTCACTGCTGCTGCACAGGGCAGCTTGAGAACAGAGGTCTGAAGAACGTAACCGCATTAAAAAGTGATCTCTGCCCCTCACTTTACACTAGAGTCCAAGGAGGACAGAGACAAGCCCAAGCCCTCTCTGCGGTCAAGACTTTCTAATTCATGAGAGAGGAGGTGGGCTCACTAGAGAAGTCAGGACCTACAGCTGCAGTATCCTACACTCACAAGGAGGAACTAGAAGTCAACCCCGGGTCACTGCTTTGTTCATTTCATGGTTAAGTGAAGCCAAATCTTGTCTGGTCTACAGATGCCTCTCAAGCACAGAGCAGCGCTATCTGCCTCAGAGACCACATCCCACAGCTGGCCTCCCCTGGCTGCGCGTCAATAGCGTGTGTGTCACATGCCCAATACAGACGCTTCCAGCTGGGATTCTCTGACTTCCTTCAATATGGGGGAAGGGTGGCGTGTCGGTTTCAGCTATGAAGGGATACACAGAAACCTCTGACACGCTCACACGCTTAAGCATCAGAGAGCAGCAGCATGTTCGTGACTCTAAGTGACTTCAATAGCCTGCAATGCCCAGCTGCAGGTCACACAGTTCTCCTCCTTCCACGCCCCATGGCTGAGGCAGCAGTCTGCCAGCAGATCAGGGCAGAACTCCAGCCCACCACCGAGCAGCACAGCTCATGGTGAAGGCAGAGCCCCCACCACCTCCAACACCCAGACGAGAGCCAGGCCAAGAAGCCATGTCATTACAGCCAGGGGTGTTTTTGCTTCTCCCATACAGATCAACAAGTTCACTGTAGCAGTCACTGGCAATTTCTAAATTCAGATCAAGTGGCATGTCTAACTCAGACTGCTTTAATACAGGAGCCATTCTCATCACTGGCCTTGAATACATTGCATTTACATAGCACCTTTCATCTGAGGGTCCAGGTGGGTATTACCCGCAGTCACACATGTGGAAACCGAGGCACAGAGCAGCAAAGTGACTTGCCCAAGGTCACACAGAGTCTGGCCTCCTGATTCCCAGTCCTGTTGTCTGGGGGTCAGACCACATGGCCACCTCATCGGTGAAGCTAGGACTGGACCTGCCCTCCTCAGAGCCCCCCAAGTGAAGATTTGCTCTCCGTCTCCTGTGAGGTTTCACACTCTTGATGAAGCACATAAATAGAATATGATAACCAAAAAAAGTGCAGTAAACTAAATGTTTAAAAAAAAAAAGCACATTTGTGCAGTGTCTGTGCAAAGATAAAAGAAATAAATACATGATTAAAAATTAAAAAGGTTCACAGTATCACACACGGGTAGGTAGCTGCAGTGGTGCCTGTTCAGGAACAGTCACTCCCCAGGCCTCTTTACAGCCCGCTTTACACAGGCGCTCTGGGTGGGAGGTGTCTTTGCTGTCCGTGTCTCGGATAGGTATAAATACACGTTTAGAGAGCGTTGCGCCCCAGCCTGAAACGCAGTGCCCAGATCCAGCAGTGCAGCAAGCTCTTCTCCATCCCATCAGAAGGACTGTGTCAACGAACGGGAACACATCAACCTGCAGAGGGAAACGCTGCTCTCTGGGTCTTCAGTGTCTGCATAGAGATTACTGGAAGAGGCAAGGAGGAGGGGTTAGCAGGCCATGGTGGCTGTGCTGATTTCAGTTAGTGTCACACTTTGCTAAGTCCCCTATACAGAGAGAGACCCACGCTCACTCTGTGCCCTCAGGTAACAGGGCAATTTAGATCGGAGGTCTGATTGTACTAGAAACAATTCAACAGAACCACCAAGGTGAAGCCAGTTTCTGGCTAGACAGCAGCTCTTTCCTGCTGCCAAAGAGCCAATCTAAGATGCAGCAGGACTACCCCAGCCATGCAAGCGTCACCTGCTGCGGAAGCCAAGCCGAGGCCCAAAGCCCCAAACCTCATGCTGGCACCACAGTCCACATTCAGAGCTTGCCCCATCAAAGCTTTCTTGAACACTTACTGTATCGCTCTCCTCATCGGAGACAGAGTGGACTTGAGTGCTATAGTGGAGGGGGGAGTAAACCCAACTCCTCTCGTCTGTAGGCTGCCAGAGTGGCCAGAGACAGTGCAAGAAGAGCAGCGGCAGAGCAGGGAGTGAGGGAGAGAAGAGGAGAAAATAGAGAGAGCAGGAAAATCCAGTAAGAACAGCTGTACACCCAGAGGAAGAGAACTGATCTTACAACGAGACTTCAGCAAAGGAGCCTTCCTCATCCTCAGTACGTACCTGAGCCCCTAGTAACGGCTGGCAGAGCCACTAGCAGCGCTGCCAAAATGGAAATCTCTGTTCAGCTGCAGGGCAGAGGGCAACACTTTCCACTTCCATGGGAGCATCTCAAAGAGCTTTCAAGGCATTAATTAAGCCTCAAAGCTCCTGCAAGGCCAGCCCCAGCCCCAATGACAGATGGGGAACCGAGGCACAAAAACCTAAGCGACCTGCCTAAGTCCCACAGCAGGTCAGTGGCAGAGCTGGAATTAGACCCCAGATCTCTGGACTCCCAGTGCTGTCTTTTACCCACAAGACCATTCCTTCCCCACACCTTCAGCTGCTGTCACATCTGCATATGTTGGATGTTACTGTCACTTTAAAGTTAAGGGAGCTTTTATGGCAAACCCAGCACTATTTGTACCCCCTCGTGCTGACATGCCAAGCAAGGCAGTGGAAGTGCAGGGTTAGATCATGTTGGACCATGAAGAGGAGCTGGTTAGTTATCAATTGGAAACAGCAGGGAAATGGAGAACAGGGACTGGGGATGACAAAGGAGGCAACACAGAACTGGATTGTTTTTGGGAAGGATCCAGGGACTTAGCTACCCCAGAACTGCATTAATGCGACAGATTCTGCTTCCAGGTGAGCAGGGAGAACCTTGCAGTCGAATGCAGGGCAAGGCACAGATCAAGGGGGAGCCACTGTCACCGTCAGTCAGTTGGGTTTCCCGCAGTGCTGTTTGAAGGCGTGAGGCAAAGGAAGCAGGGTTGGCACTGAGTCTACAAGGTACAGCTACAACCAGCCAGGCGAGCTTTGGAGCACTGGGCGTGGGGTCTGCTACACTCAACTCCACGGATAATAGCAGGTTCCGCTGGGAGGGGGCACCAGGATCCAGAGCCGACGCTTGAAGTGCTGCGCTAGAGCCCCCAGAGCCCCTCCCCACTGCTCCCGATCCTCCGTTCCTCATTACTGCTCTGGCAAAGTGAGCCCTGACCTCCACCGCCCACCTTCCAAGCCTTTCCTGAGCACCAGGAGCAGGGGTCTAGCAAGAGCTGCTACAGAAGTGGGTCTGTGCTGTGTGGTGACAGAGGAGAAGCGTTCAGAGTGTGGGCTAGAGTTAACCCCCTCAGTGCTGGGACTTCCTACTACAGTAAATGGGGGCAAAACGGATGTGAGGGAGAAGAGTAACGATTCTCTCAACTCTCTCTGGCTCCTCCCCCCTCCCCATCTCACTGGGCTCAGTCTGCACATTGCTCACCACCTACATCCAGTCTGCTTAGTGCCCCCAGCATCCCCCACAGCAGAGGAGGGGCTAGGAATACCACCCCCCGTTAAACAGTCCCTTTGGACAGACGACTTGGAGAGGGAACAATTATCCCCAGTTTATAAAGGGGGAAAACAAGTGAAAAGGTGACGTGATTCTCCCAAGGTCACACAGCCCGCTGGAGGCAGGGAAGGCCCTTCACCCTAGGCTGGAGTACCCAGCAGTTTCTCTCTTAGAGCCTCTAACGCTGTAGAACCTGGTAATCAGCCAGTGTCCTAAGGGCCAAAGGGCCGTGTTTGTAGCTGGATTTTATCCTCAGCTTCATACCAGCTGAGTGGACGTCTCCTGGAATCCAGGTCTGGCGTTCCAGCCTACGTGGCTACCAGGAGGACTCGGCCCAGCGTGATGTGTAAATATGGGGCCATGTTTACGTTAATGACAGATGTTGCCAAACATGCTGGCACAAAAGGTTAATGATAAAGCACTTGGCTAAATTCAGTCAGTTTCATAACTGGTCTAGAAAAAGGGGGGCAGGAAGAAGGGAGACACTCTCTCAATCAGCTCCATTAGCAGGGGTTCATCGGATGCCTTTGTAAGAGGTTGTAGAGGGTAACTCCTTGCTAATCAGGGGCTTGCTGGCCATGCAGGCTGGATCTACACCCCGCAAAACAGAACTAGACCCTGGGCCATCCAGGAGAGAGGGAACCGCTGGGTCTTTGCTTGACCCCAGTGTTTCAAAGCTGCAGCCTGACTCCCTTGTGTGCTAGCATGTTCACTTACAGTCCCAGAGGAAAACGAGGCGGCTCGGAGTCTGCGCTGGCGGGGAGAGTAAATCCAGTACCTCCCATCCGTGAACTGGATGGCACCAGGGCAAGTGAGGTGAGAAAGGAAACAGAGGAGAAAGGATGAAGTGAAAGGAAGGATGAAAGAGAAAGCAACCAAGGGGCTGGGCATCTCCAGGTCTGAAAGGATTAGCTGGCAGGGGAGCCATGCATGGGAACAGCTGAATCCCCAAGCCCAGCCACGCCGCTCTGCGCCTCTCTTCCCCTGCAGTGAGTAGGGAGATAGGTGCATCCCCACCCCTCGCTGTTGCTGCTTTAAGCGCTGGAAAGCAGATCTCCCCCAAAGGTGAATTTATGCTCCCTTGTGATTCAGTGACTTCCCCTCTGGTCCAAGCATCCCTTCAGATTACCCCCTGAATGCAGCTAGCTATTGGAGAGGGCAGCCAGGCCTAAGCTGCAGCATGCTCGGTGCTCGCTTGAGTTGCCGCTTAAGCAGTTTCCCTAGGTGAGAGCCAGCGGGGACTAAAACTCGGTGCATTTCCCTTCACCTCAGTAGTTCGGAGAGACACATCACAACACACTACACATGGCAACGCAAAGCCAGAGGGCTCAGATGAGGTATGAGATGCTGATGATGGGTTACAAGATTTGTGCACGCAGCTAGGCACAGCACACCAACCCATCCATCCCAACAGGCTTGTCTATGGCCAGGTGGTGGGGGGATGGGGGGTTGAACCTCACTAGAAGGCACTTCCTAATGAGAAAGGCAGTTACCAGAAGGCAGCTCACACTCAGCTGCCATCCACAGGAAAATAAAGAGCAGCAAATGTTGGGGAAAGCTGTTTGCATTTTGAATCGCATGCATAAAAAACCAAAACAGACAAGCTTTTAAAACTGAGCCAATTCCTCCTGCAGCTCCCTGGAGCCGTCCAAATTACTCAGCAATGAATGAGCAATTCTGCAGTGGAGTCACATGAGCACAAGGAAAGCCACAATGTGATGCATGAATGTTCTAGGATATGCTGTGTTTGAGCTACCCACTTTAGGGTGATCTCTGTTTCTATGGACGTGCCAAATTGCAGGACACAGCTCCTCCTTGCTGTAACTCCACTGCAGCCAAAACTAGCATCAATGCAAGGCTGATGGTGTCAGCAGGCAGTGTGCCTCCACCTCTCCTTGTTGGCCTTTGGTAGTTCAGAGAGGAGACACACGTTGCTAGAAGTCTCCTCTCTCTCACGTCTCCAGCAGGAGCTCAGACATTGCGAGAGCTGATGGAGGGATACAGCTCACAGATACTCCGCACTCTGCTGCCAACCCGGCAAGCACCTCACTTACTCCCTGCCTCAGTACTAGATTTCCACTGCACCATCTAACGCATCTGCCTGCAGGGAAAGGAAAAACCAGAGATCACCACAGACCTCTGAGGTCAGCCAGCACAGTAACTTCCTGTCCTGTCTCCAAGAGGCTGTGAGGAAAGAACAGGATCTGAAGCCTCATCTTTTCAGGGAGAGAAACAATGAATTCTGCTCGGTGGGGAGGAAAGAGAACTCGCAGGGTAACTGTATGTTCGATGCGACAGGTTCCCAGATATGGAGAGCTGGCTTGTTTAAACCCGTCAGAGACTTGTGCATGTAGGTAGCAATGTCGCTCATGTGGTGGACAGGCATGTCTACAAAGTACACTGAAACAGCAATGCCTCTCTCTCCTCTGCTTGAGCACATGCTATGTTTGAGTTAGCAACAGGTGAAACTGACGTTACCGGGATTTAAAACCTTTCCATCTAGCCAATGAGTGCACAGGCGACTGACAGCCATGTGTTTCAGATCCACAGGACATGCATTACCCAGGTTAGACTATTTTCCTTCAGCTGCTGCTTTGGTACCTTGTATCTAGCTACAACGCTGCTTGAATGCACTTTACGGGTGTAAGATGGATAAAGCAGATAGAGTATCTTACAAAGTATATGTCTGCGACTGGCACATCATCTTCATCTGAAGCCTGGCTGGCTGGTTCCGAGGCCTGGCTGGCTGTTTCCACTTCGATTGTAGCTGTGGCTGTTGCAATGGCACAGGCTGAAGGGGCTGCCTCCCTGGGTAAGAAGCAAAGAAAGTGAGGCCAGCCTCCTTTATCAAAAAAGGATGGAGCTAATCTGATTTACAACAGGGGAGCTGAAGGGGTCAGGAGACTGCAAATCTGGACACCAGCACTGCTCCCCAGCGCTACGGTGCAGATCAGTGTGGGGTTAGCAAAGAATCACTCAGCACTCTGGGTGAGGCACCTACGCTTTTGGAAGTTTGGTACCCAGAGCAAATCAGTCCTCGTGCATCTCAAAGCTAAGATGGAGACATTGCCCCCTTCCAGGCCCAGGAGTGCCACAGGCTGGCCAGCACCTGGAGGAGCTGCCTGAAGCAGCAGTGGCATAGGATTAGAGGCAGGAATCAGCATTTCTTCATGGCCAATACCAACAGCAACTCCTGTATTTTCCACATTGACACTTGCCCTTTGTCGTCTTCCTCAGGAGCTACGATCTCAACGTCACATTTGCTTTCCAGCTCTACGGTTATCTGCTTGAGTTCCTCCTCAACCCGAACCTCCTCGTGAGACCTGCAAAGCCAAAGGTACATGAGCCTATCTGCTCTGTTTCACATTGCCTCTTCCACCCAGTTCTCAGGTTCTCCAATACCAGAGCACCGGAAGTGCTTTATGGCAGAAAAGCAACAGCCTCGCATACTGCAGCAGCACCAGACTGGATGTGGCAAACGGCAGCCTTCTGCAACAGAAGTGGCCAGCACGCCATCCATGGGCAGTTGCACAGCACACGTGTAACGCAGCTACACTAGCTCCTGCAGTCAAAATCTCCTAGTGTCTGGTACTTGGGGACAATCGTTTTTGACAGCCTAGCTTCCCAGCCCAGAGGGTCAATCCCTTCCAAGTTCTGTGGCCGGGGAGGAGAGAATGGGGGCAGCAGGATTAGCTGGAGAAGGCCAGCTGACATCAGGAGACCCTGCTTTATCTCAGGATAGCTAGCAGCAGGAAACTGCCTGCTGTAGATGAGGAAAGCAGAGGAAGGTGGGACGGAGGGAGGAGCTGCACAGCTGACTCATGCTGCATTATCAACACTCCAGGTGTGCTGAAGCTCCTTGCCCACTTCTGTGCTTCCTGCCATGCAAAGATGTGCACAGGTGAATCATAGAATATCAGGGGTGGAAGGGACCTCAGGAGGTCATCTAGTCCAACCCCCTGCTCAAAGCAGGACCAAGCCCCAAATGGCCCCTCAAGGATTGAACTCACATCCTGGGAATGACATAGTCCAGACTAGATTATACACCTGTAACCCTAGGGAGAGCTGTGTGTCTGTGGATTGTCTGCTGTTTCATATGTTATGGTACCATTGCCCCTTTTCAATCCAAGTGGCTAGTCACAGTGTGGGGTGATGGGCACGTTCCAGTTGGGAACAGCAATTGGTGATAGTCAAGTGTTTCTCTGCTGCAGTTTTCTTCCTTTACAGACAATATATAAAGTCCCGTGTCTCTGAACACAGAAGGAATCAAATACCAGGAAACAGTTGCTTTTGCACACAGCACCAAGAACACTCTTTTCAGCCTGCACCTCTGGCCCAAATCCCTCTCCCCAAGTTTCTTCCAGAGTCAGACATAGCACTTTCAGCTGCTCCTTCCTGCTGTTTGTTTCTCTGGTCCCCAGTGTTCTACCTTTCCCTGCCCCACAAAAACATCAGCAAAAACCTCCTGGGAGTTCACATACACTTTTTGTCCTAGGTGGGGGCTTATCCTTACAGATATGTTAACTGAAGGATGCATTCACACCTATCAATCTCACTAAGATTTTAACTCAACCCATAATGAAGTTTCATCCAGCTCGTAATATTATTAAAGTGACTGCCTATTTAAGAGAGGCTTAGGCCTGGTCTACACATAGCTACATCAGTCAGGGGTGTGGAGAAAACTACTAAAACAAATGAACGTCCCCTCCCCACACACAGCCATGAGCACTGAAGCTATGCCAACCTAATCCTGGTGTAAACGCAGCTAGGTCGATGGAAGAATGCTTTCCACTGATTTAGCTACCGTCACTTGTGGAGGAGGTGGTCCTACCATGATGGAAAAGCCCCTTCTGCCACTGTAGGCTGCATCTACACTACGGATTAATGCTGGCATAGCTATGTTGCTATGGACCCTGCTCCCCAGTGCTACAGTGCAGATCAGTGTGGGGTTAGCAAAGAATCACTCCGCACCTACGCTTTTGGAAGTTTGGTACCCAGAGCAAATCAGTCCTTGTGCATCTCAAAGCTAAGATGGAGACATTGCCCCCTTCCAGGCCCAGGAGTGCCACAGGCTGGCCAGCACCTGGAGGAGCTGCCTGAAGCAGCAGTGGCATAGGATTAGAGGAATAGATTATTCGTTCGATGGTCTTCGAGGGAGGGGTCAATGTTTGCCAAGTGCAGGACACAATCAGCTGGGGAAGAAAGTTATTTACAGTGTCCTGGATTTGTGAGATACCTGAAGAAATTGTCACTGTTTGCTCACTTGACAGTGCTTGTGCAAAGCACAGTGCCTGGAGGAGTGCTAGTCAGGGAGTGGACACTGAATAGCCAGCAGGGGGAGCTCTCCTATAGATCTATGGGACTCAGCCGGGGAGCTTTGCTGTTTCTTGTAGTGATGGCTCTTTAAAAATCCCAGAGGAAATTCTCCAGATACAGCACACAGAGAACCTCAACAAACTGGGTACGGTCCCTTTCGTTTTCTGAGCATGTATTAATACATTTGTACTTGCAGCACTTTTAGAGGATCTCAAAGGGCTCTCCACACAAACATTAAGCCTCAGCCCTTTATGACTAATGTATATAGGTATACGTCTCACTGATGGGGAGACTGAGGCACAGAGGTAAGGGTCCACATTTTCAAAAGAGTTTCCCCCCAGGCTGCCAGTTTTCAGGTGCCAAGTCATTAGACATCAAGTATGATTTTCAGAATGATCGAGTACCTGTCAACTCTCCCTTACTTCAGCTGTGGGTGTGGGTCCACAGCACCTGGGAAAAGCAGGCCCTGGGCCACTAGCAAGACCAAGACAAGATTGCAAGTGGGACTGGACATTTATATAGATAACAAAAATATCCAGAGTTGTTCGAATGAATGACAACAAATTTGGGGAGGGATTGATACAATCTTGTGCTCCTGTTCCTGTCAACTGTCAGCGAAAGAACACTGGGTTGGATGGGCCTGGGGTCTGATCCAGACTGGCACTTCCTGTGGAGCGTTGGGCACCCAAAACCTGAAGGACCCAGGATCAGAGGCGGTATTTGGAAACGTTGGCCTTTGACTTGCTCAAGGGATCACAGCAAGTTTGGGGCAGAGCTGGCAATAGAGCTCAGGAGTCCTGACTCCAATTCCTCTGCTCCAGCATGCAGACACTGCAGCCAGTGTTACCAGTGTGAGAATATTCCGGAATAATTTAGGATATTAGCGTCCAAAGAAAGGTCTTAGAATAAAGGTATCCTCTAAGGAACAGGGGAATTCTGCCCGCTTTGTCAGCAGCTCCCCGCCACACACCACTGGAAGAACAGAGGGCTCAGAAATGCTGAGAGTGAGCACCGCTCCCTGTGTACATCAGTGGGAGCTGGGCAGGGGCGGCTCCAGGCTCCTGCACGCCAAGCGCATGCTTGGGGCGGCATGCTGCAGGGGGCGCTCTGCCGGTTGCCGGGAGGGCGGCAGGCGGCTCCAGTGGACTTCCCACAGGCGTGCCTGTGGAGGGTCCGCTGGTCCCGTGGCTTCAGAACCACACCTGCAGGAGGTCCACCGAAGCAGCGGGACCAGCGGACCCTCCACAGGCACGCCTTCGGGAGGTCCACTGAAGCCACGGGACCGGTGGACCCTCCACAGGCACACCTTCAGGAGGTCCACCGAAGCCACGGGACTGGCGGACCCTCCACAGGCACGCCTTCGGGAGGTCCACCAAAGCCACGGGACCGGCGACGGGCAGAGCGCCCCCCGCGGCATGCCGCTGTGCTTGTGGAGGCGAAATGTCTAGAGCCGCCCCTGGAGCTAGGGGTGCTCAGTATCTCTGGAAAATTAGACAGCATCCAGCACCATTGTACAGAGGCAACAGTTTGCACGCAACAGGGATACGCCTGCCTTTCAGTGACTACGGCACTAGATCAGGATCAATCATAGAATATCAGGGTTGGAAGGGACCTTGGGAGGTATCTAATCCAACCATCTGCTCAAAGTAGGACCAATCCTCAGCTAAATCATCCCAGCCAGGGCTTTGTCAAGCCTGACCTTAAAAACCTCTAAGGAAGGATATTCCACCACCTCCCTAGGGAACCCATTCCACTGCTTCACCACCCTCTTAGTGAAAAAGCTTTTCCTAATATCCAACCTAGACCTCTCCCACTGCAACTTGAGACCACTGCTCCTTCTTCTGTCATCAGGTACCACTGAGAACAGTCTAGATCCATCCTCTTTGGAACCCCCCTTCAGGTAGCTGAAGGCAGCTATCAAATCCCCCCTCACTCTTCTCTTCTGCAGACTAAACAATCCCAGTTTCCTCAGCCTCTCCTCATAAGTTATGTGCTCCAGCCCCCTAATCATTTTTTGTTGCCCTCTGCTGGACTCTTTCCAATTTTTCCACATCCTTCTTGTAATGTGGGGCCCCAAACTGGACACAGTACTCCAGATGAGGCCTCACCAATGTCGACCAGAGGGGAATGATCACATCCCTCCATCTGCTGGCAATGCTTCTACTTATACAGCCCAAAATGCCATTAACCTTCTTGGCAACAAGGGCATGCTGGTGACTCATATCCAGCTTCGTGTCCACTGTAACACCTAGATCCTTTACTGCAGAGCTGCTGCCTAGCCACTCGGTCCCTAGTCTTTGCAGTGAATGGGATTCTTCCATCCTAATTGCAGGACTCTGCACTTGTCCTTGTTGAATCTCATCAGAAGTGTTTTGGCCCAGTCCTCTAATTTGTCTAAGTCCCTCTGTATCCTATTCCTACCCTCCAGCGTATCTACCATTCCTCCCAGGTTAGTGTCATCTGCAAACTTGCTGAGGGTGCAGTCCACGCCATCCTCCAGATCATTAATGAAGATAGTGAACAAAACTGGCACCAGGACCGACCCTTGGGCCACTCTGCTTGATACCGGCTGCCAACTAGACATGGAGCCATTGATCACTACCCCTTGGGCCCAATAATCTAACCAGCTTTCTATCCATCTGGGCAGCTCTGCCACTAACTTTAGGGTGACCTTGGGCAAGTCCATTCACCTCCTGGGGCCTCAGTTTCCCCATCTGTAAGATAGGGGTAATGATATTGACCTCCCTTGTAAAGTCCTATGAGATCTACTGATGAGAACTGCTAGATAAGAGCTGGTGACTATTATTTAATATCACAGAGGGAGAAATTCACTTGTCTCTGTAGAAGAGCCCCAGCACAAAGTCTACGCACCACTGAAATCCCACTTAAGCTCTCAAAATAGGTCTGAAGTGGTGTACAGGCCTTAGCACTGTGGTTGTTTTTACTCAGCCCAGTCAGCTGAGGGGGATTTCTGGACATGTTTCTACAGCACAAAAGGACGTCTTACCTGCCATCCTGCCCTGAGGAGTGTGTGCGCCTCCTGCAGAGACAAACCAAAAAACAAGTTTATCTGAGGGGGTGGGGAGGGGGTGTTAAAAAAGCCTTCCCTGAAGGGGCTGTTCAACTTGACAGCAATAATTAAACCCGAAAACATGTTCTTCACTCCTGGGAGTGGTTTAATTAGAATCAGCTGGTCGCACTCCCTGGCAAAGCACAGCATACTCCACTGATTTGAAGGGCAGAGGCTAACCCTAGGATAACCAGATTAAGAACACCATCCTTACCTGTACCTGGGCTGCTCAGAGGTCTCCGAGGGAGACCGCTCAGGAACAGAGAGCGATGTTGAAGAGAGCGTCGTTGCTATGGAGGCTGTGGTTGCTTCTTCGAAGGAAGGGGGAGTGCAGGGTAGCAGGTCTGGCCTTCCTGCTATGCCCAAGACCAACAGCAGAAAGTAGACAGGAAAAAACAGGCTGAATGAGTTAAATACGAGCAACATTGGCCTGTCTCCAGCCAGCTGCTGAAGCCATGTCAGTCTGCTGCACCACCACTGGGATCCACACAGGTAGTGGGCAGTCTGAAATGCTGTGCACCTGCAGAGGTGTTTGAGGGTGGTCACAAAAGTGACTAACAGCGCTGACTTGAGCTAGGTGAGGGCTCAGCACATTTCCTCAGAACAGCCCTACCACGGAGCTTCACTCCCAGCTCCACCAGTACAGAGCCTTCTGGCTGAAACTTATCATTGCAATATGGGCCCAGGACCACGAGAGGCTTCCTTGCTCGTACCCAGCTGGCTTTGGGCACAGACTGTCAGATCAATACCTCCGTGCGCTCAGATGATGAACGGAACCCTCAGTGTTTCACCCAACTATGCTGTAAAGATGTAACATTTATGGGCCCAGCTGGCCACTGCCTTTTACCATTCAGAACTGGTAAAGGTAGCACAGACGTACGTGACTCAAGGCTGTGGAGAATCAGACCCAGCTTTCTCCTGGCAAAGGCCAAGTCTTGTACTGTACAGTGGTACCTGAACACCAATGGAATTGGGTTCTACATCCCCTTGTATTCCCAGTTCTCTTCTCACTGTCAGTGAAATAGTCAACAAGCCAACAGTGTTTCCATGGTGTCTGGACTGTCCCTGTCATCACTGCAAGTGCCAACTGGCAGTGGGCACCTTGCAGCAGTGACGTCAATTACCATTTTTACACAGAACCCCTAAGGTGCTGGCTCTCTCCAGAAGTGGAGGGAAGGGACTCTATCCTCTTCAGAGCCACTGGCGTCACTTGGCCATACACTAGTTCCTAATACCCTGCCAAAGCAATATTCTCTTACCTTCCCCCCTGTCCTGGTTAAGTTTAGCACCTGCAAAGCACAGCAAGAAATGGAATGAACAGCTGTTGACCCAGGGAAATGCATATTTGGTGCACAGTGGGGGAAACTGAACGAGTACAGGAGAGGATGCGAAGGAACAGCTACACACCTAGGAGGAGAGAATAGCCACAGGGCAGCCAAAACCACCACAACCGTTACCTTCGTCGTCCAGCGTGGGGTAACTCCTGGCGGCTCGGAGATCATACTGGGCTTCATCCCTCGCCGAGGGGATCTGGCTAGCTGAAAATGCAGCTGTTGGGCCAGGCATCTTGACAGCTAACAAGGCACTACGCCCTTTCTTAGATGGAGATGATTTCAGAGCTGCAGTCAGAAGAGTTAAGGAGATGAGACTACAAGCCACACTCGCTGACTGGACACTAGAAAAACCATCCCACCCCTTGGATGAACATCCCCACAACACAGCAACAGAAGGACCCTGTCTGCAGGAAGGCCTAGCTGTGGGCTGTTGATACCATTTGCCTAAAGAGCTTCCAGCTCTGAATCAGGCACTTCAGTTCGGAAGTTTGGTCAGCTCCAAACTGCAGTGAGTGTCAGTTTCCTGGCCATTGAAATTTCCTAGCTTAGGCCTGGACTGCTGTGGGGAGAGCCCAGTTTCCTCAGACAGTTACCTCACATAAGGAGCGTTGACAAGAGAAACATGAGTTCCTCTTGGCAAGCATTTGCCAGTCATGCCCTCTCACTGATGTCTTGCGGCATGGCATTCTCGGATTCCTACCCACCTGCTTTAAGAACTCTATACCCCAGGGGTTCTCAAACTGGGGATCATGAGGTTATTACATGGGGGGTTGTGAGCTGTCAGCCTCCACCCCAAACGCTGCTTTGCCTCTGGCATTTATAATGGTGGTAAATAGATAAAAAAGATTTTTTAATTTAAGGGGGGGAGCGGGGGAGATTGTCTCACTCAGAGGCTTGCTATGTGAAAGGGGTCACCAGTATAAAAGTTTGAGAACCACTGCTGTGTACAGCACAAGGGCACCAAGAGAACTGTGCAACGGTGGTTATACATAAAGGTGTCAGGAGAACTCAAAACACTCACAGAAAGGAGTGGGAGCAGGGAGATCAAGTGAGGGGGGTGAAGCACTTCCTCTGCTACAACAGAAGCAGCGGGGCTACTTTAGTATGGCAGAGCATTCTGTCAAGGTCTTTCCTCCTAGCAGGGTCGGGGACACTGGGGGGAGAGAAGACTTCCTGCCCATCTCAAAGGGAGGTGATCCCAGCGGGTGCCCCAGGATAGCGAGTCCACATACACTTACAGGAATTCTTTCGGAACACTGTGTTGGTCATGAATTTGAAGAATCTCTCTGCGTAAAAGCTGGGTCTGTGCACTGACACCGTGTCCTAGAAACAGGAGAGGTAATCAACATTCTGCTTAAAATCTACTGCCTTATCAGTAGTGCCCAGCGAGTCTTCTTTATTCTAACATTTAATGCTGACAGCACCATAAGCAGATCATTTCAGGAAAGCCTTTCCATTTTAACACTGTAAATATGCTTAGAGCATGGCCTTTGATTTGACTGCATTTTGACGAGGCTCTCAGTGTATTACGCTGGGCTGGTGATTCTGCTGCTCAGTGTGTACCTAAATTTTTGGAGGAAGCCATCGGCTTCTGTAAATAAGGCAAAGGCATTTTATAGAAGTGCGATGTGCGTTTCTGAAGAGCAAGTCATCTCCCACCTGAAGTCCATTTTGTAGCAGCACAACTTGCTGCTGTGGAACACATTGGAATGTCAGAGGAAAACAAGTAGAAAGTGACTCCTCGTAGGCAGACAATTCACCCAGGTGGAACTACAAACACATCACCCAGTGCTCTGTGCCAGTACAAAGATCCCTAGGACAGGGGTAGGTAACCTATGGCACGCATGCCGAAGGCGGCACACAAGCTGATTTTCAGTGGCACTTGCACTGCCAGGGTCCTGGCCGCTGGTCCGGGCAGCTCTGCATTTTAATTTAATTTTAAATGAAGCTTCTTAAACATTTTGAAAACCTTATTCGCTTTATATACAACAGTTTAGTTATATATTATGGACTTGCAGAAAGAGATCTTCTAAAAACATTAAAATGTATTACTGGCACGCGAAACCTTAAATTAGAGTGAATAAACGAAGACTCGGCACAGCACTTCTGAAAGGTTGCCGACCCCTTGCCCTAGGAAAATAGAAAGACAGAGGACAGAAACCTGAAGTATGACAGCTAAACGTTTGAGGAAGTGGGCCAAGCGAGGGGAACCTGAATGGAAGTACCACTCCACTGCCCCAAGCATATAGGCATGAAGAATTCCTCCTTTCCGTTGGATTTAAGCTGTACCCGCTGAGAGACTATGAACAGCAAGGTAAATGGTACCAAACTGCATACAAGAAAGCAATGCGAGTAACCCTGCAGACCACAGCTTGCTGACAGCATCTCTCACCCAAGGCTGTATGTGTCGAATACTCACCCCATCATGGACAAGGGCCTTCCAAGTGTGTTCTAGCTTCTTGATGAACCTAATTTTGAGAGAGAGAAAGACAGAGAGCGTGAGAGAGCGTGTGTGTGAGTGTGTGAGTGAGTTGGACGCAGGTTTGCCCTCCTCGCCCTGGTCAGACCACCTTTCACAGCAGAGGACAGTGAGCTGCTAATATTCCTTCCCATTCTCAGAGCACAGCTTCCCTCTCTCCAAGACAGCTGCGCTGATGCCTCTGAAGCAGAGATTTCTAGGTCTCAGCAGCTGGAAGGTCAAGACTCCCTGGAAACACTGGAGGTGGGAGGAGAAGGGGAAGAGGGAGGGGCACAAGAACTACTCCCCTACACATGGTACTACCCCTCCAGAAAGGGGAGAGACTTTTCTTTGAGAAAAGCAGATTCAACACCACTGGCTGAGATAAGAGCTTCAAAATTAGCAAGATAAAAACCCACAGCTTTCAAACATGCATTGATCAACGTGAGACAGATTGGGACACTTGCTCTCAGAGACTGTTGTCTCCAAGGCAGGCTTTAATCTCTCTCCATACAGTATTAAAACCAGGTGGTATAGAGGCTCAGGGGTCCGAGGATGCTCAAGCCCCCTTACCTGTAGGACTGAAGGATATCTATTATTCCCACGTGCAGCAGGAGGCGCTCTCCTTTGCCATTCACGGCTGGGATTCCTCCCATTCTGAAGAAAAGAAAACATTGTCACAGCAATGCAGAGATGCCCTAGGTTACTTGTGCTGTATGTTAGAGCGGAAAGACAGACATCCACATTATCGGGGGGACAATCCTGTGGTTAATCAGGCTGACTCTGGTGCAACAGCTTTCATTAGAAGATACAGCACCTGTGGAGTCATGAACTTTTCTGTCTGACTGGAAGGTGGTGTTCAACCTCTGTACAGCACTTGACCATATACAGTGCTAAGGTTTATTATGAATCAGGTGACTGCTCTCTCCTACCTGGGCCAGACACCCCAGGGTTCCTGTCCTACATAGGACATTAGCTTCTGAATAAGAACCCAACGTAAAGAACCAGCTGCAGTGCCGCATGTGAAATGCACCCTTCCCATACACTAAGCTAGCAGGTTTCTGCCAGTCGCTAGGAGGACATTAAGATGCCTGTGGTACTTCAAAGAGGCATCTAGGCAAACATCCCCTTCTCCCAAAAATATACATTCTGACATTTAAGACTGGGTGTTAGCACCCACCACACACAACTGCTGCTCCCTACAGCAGTGGTTAGGTAAGTCTTAGGCATGCCCTTCACAGGGAAAATGCTTTGAGAACCCTAGGGCATTGGTCCTTAAAATAAGGGGTAGACTGCTCACGAGTGCAGACGGCACAAGCCCTGGATCAGTCAGTGGGAGCTGTGTGCATATAAAAGCAGAAGCTTGGCCCAAGTCTTTAAGCACAAGTTTGTTTTCAAACCGCCCTCCTCCCCCCCACCATTAATACCCATCTTGAATTTGCAGCGCAATTAGTATCAGCACTTGCTAAGTCGACATGCGGACATCAGGCTGTCCACTGGAATTAAGAGTATTTGAGAGAATGGAAACAACAAAGTACCTCCTGGCTCTTTAACTGCGAAGAATCCGAACTGTTCAAAAAGGAGCAGCTGGGCTCTCAGAGCACAGACGCCAGCAGACAAACATAGCAACCCCACCATTTGTTAGTGAGCCCAATCCACCGAGCCACACACGGCTCAGGAACTACACATAAGGCCGAGTGCAGCAAGCACTGGACAAGCTCCACCTGTGCACCTATCAAACCCCAACGTGCCGAGGCCTGGATCTCTCCTGAGCAGAGGCCGGGTGCTGCTAAGCATGCCACATCCTCAATCCACGCTGGCCTGCTAGGATTCCACCGGGACCAAGTGACAGACTCATGATCCAAGCAGAAACTGAACCCTAATCTCCGCAGGCTACGCGAGCGTGTAGCCCCGCTGCATCACCACACTCTTGAGTGAAGCCTGCCCCCTTCTCTCCACCCAAGACCAGTGCTGGGCCTATAGGCTGGTACAGGACCCAGTTACCTGCTGGATGAGGTGCAATTCGTGGTCACGACCATTGTAAATAACTAAATGGGAACTGGTAAGTGTTCCAGAATGACAACGACCACATTTCACAACAAACTACTCCATGCTACAATACATCAGTGGCTGCGTTCCTTTCTCCTTAGGGTAGCTGGGTCATGCAGACAGTTCAAGCCAATGGCACAGAGTGGCAACCTTTAGGGATTTACTATTTTGGCTTTTTGCTTCCAACCGCTCCCATTACAGCAATGCAAGAGAAACAGGTTTTCACCTACGTGTCATCTGTATCTATGGACTCCCCCCGAGCAGCCCCACCCTGGATGGACTCCATGGCTGTGGAGTAAAGTGCCTTCTGCCCAACGGGACGCTTCTCATCAGACGTGCTCTGGGCTCCCTCTGTTTGCCGCTCTCTTTCTTGCTGGTCTATGTTATGCACCCCGAGCAGCAGGCTGTAGTCCATGATTTTAAAGCTTTCCAACACCTATAGGTCAGTATCAAGTTCAAGAACAAATCAGACAAGAAGACAGTCAGTCCAGTAAGGTCTCACATGCTACTCCAAAGGCATGAACTCATGTCAACAAATCCTAGGCAGCAGCGTAAGAGAGCGTCAGAGTTAACCACCCTTTGTTTCAACACAACATACTTTGGCCTTGGTCTAACCGTCATCTCAGACACCCTTGCCATTGGTCATTTGGGTGGGTTGTGGGATGGCAGAGTTTACAAGGGGCCCATCATCTGCTGCACACTGTACAGCAGAAGCTTGTTCACAAATCCACTCGTGACCCAGTTCTGGATGACTGAATTGTGTGAACTGGAGAATAAGTGAACAAATGTGATAGGAAGAACCAAGAATACCGCAGCACATGGCAAGTTGTGTCCCTGGGAGCCAAGTGTCATTTGGTTTTATGACATTTTGTAGGACATTAATGAATGTTCTGAAACTAGCAGAGTACCATGAGTCCGAACTACTGCACTCTGCTTTTGGGTGAGCTGAGGTGGAGACAGCTGGCTTTGGGGCTTACAGATTAATGAGCTAACAAAAGCCTGGGACAGTCCATCTTGGTTACAGCTGCCTGAGAGCTACACAGTTAGTCAGTCCAGCTTTCTAGGTTTACCTTGCCCTTACCAAGCAGTCTCGCTGCAGCGTTTTCACCAGCGCACTGAAGGTGTCTGTGTCCAGCATTAGGCCTTCTGGCATGTCCTGCATGAAGTCCAGGTCCTTGAAAGTGGGGCTGGATTTCTCCTTCTCCTTCTTGGATGCCCGGCGTTTGTAGGTTGAACCTTTCAGGTCAAATTTGAGGTGCATTTTCACCACCCGGGGCAGGATATTGTTCATCACCACCACCCGAATGTTCTTGCCTCCCGACTGAACGCAGTACAGTCCATAGAACTTTGGCAGCAAGGTCCGTGGGTTTTGGTTCAGGTTCTGCAGTGGGGCAGGGAAGGCAGAAGGGAAAGGTTAGAAAGAGCCACTGTGAAAAACAACAACTGCTTTGTTCAGTGCAGAACCCAAGCTCAGATTGGCTTTGGGAAGGGTTTGCAGTCCAGCATTTGCACATCCAGAATTTATTTTTACCTTGACAGCTTTGCACGAGAAAGATTCCAAACGAACTCCAACTAACCATTTGAACGGCTCCACCTAGGGCTTGGCTTTACAAACTGGAAGGATTGCTATGCCTTGGCTTGCCTATAGAAAATAAGATTTTGCACCTCTCTCTGGGCAAACAGCCAAGTTTGGGAATTCCCCAACAGATTTCCCCACAAACTGCAGCTAAGGAAAGGGAAACCTAACCAAACAGTGGGAATTTAAAGTTTTAAAATATCAAGTATCCTCATCCAATTGGAGATCTTACAGCCATGAACTGTTCCCTAGCTCAGAACAAACCAATGGCGTAATATTCATTACAATATCTCTATGAAGCCTCTCCAGCAGGAAATACTATCATCTCAGCTTACCTTTAATAGAAAGAGCCAAATTTATAAACAGTCTGCCAGAGAGATCAGTTAACCCACCCCGCTGTCAGGCCCATTTTAGGTAATCATATTATTTGGAATATCACATCACAAACCCAATTTGCTTGTCAGTGCTGGGAGGCTGTTAAAAGGAAACAAAGATGCTACATGAGAGAAGAGATGAACCTGCCAGATTTCAACACAAAGGAAAGCAGAAGCACAGCAAGTGTATGAAATTTTAATGCCCTTCATTTCATCTTTCCTCACTAGACCCAGGAGTGAGTTTTCATTCTGAGCGTGTCAGTCGATACAGTACCGCACAAAGCCACCACTGACAGCCAGCAGCTGAAAGCAGAACTCCACTTTCCAGAGTTAGAGCAACTCAGCACCAACCACCCTGGTGTCTTGTCTGTCTCAGGTCATTTTACACCTCAGATGAGTTTCAGGTTGCAGCAGGGAGACCCTCATAGCGATTAACACAATGTAACTTTACAAAATATCAGACAACCGCACAAGCGCTTTACAATAGGTCCAGAAGTCATGCTTGAGTGTCTAATTATTTTTATTGTCCAATCATCTAAAGTTCCTGGGACAAGAGAGTCTAGTTACTACTTCCGTTTGAGATGTCCTAATCCTAGCAGCCCTGCCTAGCATGCTGCACATGGTCAGACAGAGTAACATTTTCAAAAGCTCTTCTAGCTGCTTAAATTCCATTTTCAAAAGTGAGCCATTGACTTTCAGTCACACTCTGGAGTCTAGGTGCCTCTGAATAATAATTCCTAGCTTGTATCTAGCTCCTTTATTCAGTAACTCTCAAAGCACTTTACAAAGGGAAGGAAGTATCACACTCATTTTACAGATGGGGAAACTCAGGCACTGGGAGCAGAAATGGCTTGGTCAAGGTCACCCAGCAGGCCACTGGGATAGCCAGAAATAGAATTCAGGTCTCCCCAGTCCCAGTCCAGTGCTCCGAGTGAGGCAGGGATCTGGAGGAATATAGCTCTTCAGCTATTTAAAGACTACTACGATGCACACATACAAGGGGCAGAGTGAAGGTCGGGTGGGTAACCTTAGCTCTGGCATTTCCATAGCACAGTGCTTCCCCTTTGCAGGCTTCAGGTTCTTTGAATGCAGTTTGGACCCTAAGATGTAGCTGTGAAGGAGGAGATGCTTTCTGCCACTGGGGGGGACCCACCTTGCCCGGTACAGTGGGCTCCTGTTGTGGTTCTCTTGTTTTCTTCTCCTGGCAAGTCTCTGCTGAGCCCCAGTGCATGGCCATGCTAACCAACTATGCTGCTGCGCTGTAGAGCAACCCACAGTCTGGCGTTGGTTAGAAAATGCCAGGCTGCAGCCACGGGCTGATACAGGCAAAGGCTTCAGCTGACAGACTGGTACCAGGGCCTGTCGACGGCAGGGACCCACTACAATAGTACAGCCCATTGCTAAGCAGATCTCTGTTAAGCAGCACACATACAGGGGAAATTCAAGAAATAGTAGGGTTGGGTACTCCCGAAACAAACATGCTTGGGAGCTGCACAAAAGCAGGGCAATAACACACCCACTCTGCCACACAGCTGCCTTCACAAACCTAGGAGCATCTGATAGGAAAAAGTTTCATTCCTTAAGGACTCCAACAGTTAAGGCTTGATAATCTGCTATCCTGGGATACAACTGCAATAAAGCAGGAGGAGGGTGCAAATACTTGTCAGGACATGGCTCAGCTGCCTCCAGGTTTCAAGTGAGTTGAATTTTGTTTCCATGTCAGACTTCACAATAGGCTGTTCATTCTGTCATGTGTGCTCGGCAGGCGGGCGTTACCAAACACCACCCTTTGTGGTGCTGCAGACAGGCAAGCTGTGCATTCCTCCCACAAACCAAAGGCCTGATACGCACCATGTAGTAGCCAGGAAGAAGTTTCTGTAAGAATTCCGCTTCCTTGTGCATCACAGTTTTTATAATGAACTCGTCATCACTGGTGACATAGAAGAGGGAGCCGCTGGCACCAGGGTTCGACAGTTCGATCAGAGGCTCGTTACATAACGAATACTAGGAAGGAAAGAAAAAAAATAAGATGCCATTCATATACCAAATGATAAGCTATGAACAGAATAATACACCTGCAAGGCATTCCTAAGGCACCACCCCATCGACTCTAGATCAAGAAGTCTGGGATATTAAGCAGTATGGAAACTGTGAACTTTAAATTGGAGTGAGGTCTCTCAGTGGGTTACAAAAAGCTGCAGACATTACAGTCCAGAGTGCCCCAACTGCTCACAGATTCAAGCTAACCTGCCTGTCCTCAGTAACACCCAGGCTACATAAGGACATCAAATCTTTTTAATGTTTTGGGCCCTGTAACACCACCACATATAGGTTTCTTTCCCTCAGTGTGTTAGTGTGTGCGCAGACAGAAAGATCAGATTTAAAAAGAGACAAGCCAGCTTGTTCAGCATTCTGTGAGCTGCCGTGCCAGAGAGGAACAAAATGCACTGCCTGTTCCCAAGATTAAAGGTCTCCCATGTGCTCAAACATTAAAGATACATGGTTTGCAGAGGCGTCCCTCACACCCTCAGTGCAGCTGCTAAGAGAGGTGGGAGCCCCTCCGCCCCCCAGAAAACTCATGTATCAGTAGGCATGTGGTAATTACGCTTCCCTGTATTCAGAACCCAATCCTGGAGAAGAGAGCAGGGACTAGAAATCTGAACAGCAAGTTCTCAGAGCAGAATATGCATGAGGAGCAGAAGGGAGGAGGTGGTGTTGTGTGGATACAATAGCCCAAAAACATTTGCATATGTCAGACAAAAGGGGTTAGGGCAACATTATGTAGGAGCTGATATTTGAAGAAGGTAAGGCAGGGTAAAGCAGACAATACAGAGGGGACATAATCAGAGCGATACACTAAATGCTATCATTACATGCTGAAAACAGCTTTCAGCACTGCATGGATTAATGATCCAAGACTTTACCAACTTAATTATCTCATGCGTAATTAAAAGGCATTCACTGCTGTGGTGGGCCAGAAAATGGGGAAGCAGTGGCTGCAAATCAGATCTGTGACCTTTGGAATTCAGGCAGACTCTCTCCCTCCCTCAAGTTTGTAACCACTATCATCAAATCAGCAAGCATTATCCCAGATGGCACAGATGGGGATTTCTCTTGTTGTCAAGCAGCCCCATCATACCCGCTCATTTTTGCTGGTATGTTTTCAGTCCTCATTTCTGACTAGCTGCAGATATGGGCAAAGTGGTTACATAAAAATGGCAACTTCTTAAGAAGATCTGCTCCTGCCTCCAACCAACTTCGCCTTGCTACCAGCAAGATGAGGTGCAACCACTTACACACAGGAGCCAACTTTAACGGAGGCTTGACCTATGCTTAAATTTTAAACTGACATTGCTCAGGGTAGGAAAAGTTCACAACAGATGACACTGTAGTTGAGCCCCATCCCGTAGTGTGGGCACAACTAGCTACCACCTCTCGGAGAGGTGAATTAACAACAGCGATGGGAAAACCCCTTTGTCACAGTAGGAAGCAGCCACAGTACAGCAGTGCCGTAGCTGGTCACTCCAGCACCCATAGTGTAGACATGGCCTTAGTCTATTCCAAATCCAGTCAGTGACCTGACGGGAGAATACTGGTTAGCCCTCACAAGCCATTTCAGCTCTAGGAGAGCAAGTTGGAGTCTATTCTGATTTTCACATTACCAAGTGTTAACTACTCTCAGATTGTTAAATCTTTATTACTGGGGATGATGCATGAGGCAGAAAACATCTTCCCTGAGGTCCCGAGGGAGTTTAGAATACTCATCTTTTTTTCTTGTAGACAGAGTACATTTGTTGCATTATCAGTGAGTAACAGACATGGAACCCCACCATATCATTGTAACCAAATGTGCTTTAAAGACTCCATGACAGTAGATTATTCCATTCTTCCTTTAACAGAGGGTGCCCCAATAGACCTCATTCACTGGGAGTGGACTCAGCAAACTGAAGCAGAAACCCCAGAAGACCAGGAGCCTCTCGGACCCACTCTTCCAGCTGGTCTTTCTCCCAGATTGTACAAGAAGAGAAGCACCACCACAGACTTCTTCACATCTGGGATCTGCTTGATGTACAGGATCAGAGATTGTCTCTAATCCCAGTCCTTATCTCAGTCTCCAGCTGCCAAATATTAGCTGGGGGATGTTTGGCTTTCTCCTCTATGTTCTCTCCTCAAATCTGACTTCAATTGCCCCTGTGATATTGACCCAATCACTTGACTCCACGCCTCAGTTTCCCCCAGCTATTAGCTGGAGACTGAATTTAATAAAAACCCAAGGAAACCCCATGCAGCTGACTGGTCACATCTCAGTCTGTGGTATGGCATTCCCCTATCTTCACTTCTGCGGAGGCTTCAAGTAAAGCAGTTATATCCAAGCCCATTCATACCTAGTACTAACCTCAGAGAAATAAAGAACTCCACACATACCAAATAATCATCTGGACGAATTCCAAAAAGCTCCCGGAAGTACCGAAAAGCCACGGGTGCATAGGTTTTGAACCTGAAGTCAGGGTAGTGGTGAGCTGGAGTGAGGTTACTTCCTTCACTGCATGGAAAGGACACAAAAAGAGCAGGCACGTTATTTCACATTAACGCCTCGCGTACTTGCACATTGACACCCAGCCAGTTAATAGATACCAAAAAAAGGCAAATTGAGCTTTGTAAAAAAGGCATCCCAAGAAGCCACCAGCCTAAGCACGAAGATCTTGCCTGACCTCATCAGGACATTAGCAAAAAGATCTTAACATTTTAACCACCTGGCAATGAAACACTCACTCTTTGGGAAAAGAGAACAGAAGTTTGCAAGGCTAGACGTATTTACATACATGATCTAGTTTCTGTAAGCCCCGCACGTTAACAGCTCAGCCATGCAATAGCTGAAGTGGTCCAATGAATATTGTTGGCTCCGGGCTTGGCTACCCTGGAGAGTTGCAGCGCTGGTGGTGGGTTTACAGCACTGCAACTTACTCTGTGTCCACACTTACAAGGCACAGCCAGCGCTGCAACTCCCTGGCTGCAGCACTGGCTATACACCTGGTCTGCTTGGGGTGTAATGATTCCAGTGCTGGTGATGCAGCGCTGCTCAACAAGTGTGGCCAGCAAAAGCGCTGTTATTGGCCTCCAGGGTATTAGGACGTATCTCAGAATACCTTTTCAGCCATTCTGTTCATCGTTTCGCATTCCACTGCCCTGGGCTCAGGTGACCCGCCCTTTAAATGCCCTGGGGAATTTTAAAAATCCCCTTCCTGTTTGCTCAGCCAGGTGTGGAGTGTAATCAATCAATCAGTGACCATGCCTCCACGCGCCAAACGAGCCCCAGCATGGAGCACTGGCAAGCTGCTGGACCTCATCAGTGTTTGGGGTGAGGAAGCTGTGCAGTCACAGCGGTGCTCCAGCCGTAGGAATTATGATATCTATGGGCAGATATCAAGGGTCATGCTGGAAAGAGGCCATGACCGGGATGCCGCGCAGTACAGGGCTAAAGTAAAGGAGCTGCGCAGTGCCTATTGCAAAGCCCGTGAGGGAAACCACCGCTCAGGTGCTGCCCCCACGACCTGCCGTTTTTACAAGGAGCTGGATGCGATACTTGGGGGTGACCCCACTGCCAATCCGAGGACCACGATGGAGAGTTCAGAGCAGGGAGAAGAGGGGGAGGGTGTAGAGGAAGCCGAGAGTGAGGCTACTGGGGTGGTGGGAGACACCCCGGAGTCCCAGGAGGCATGCAGCCAGGAGCTCTTCTCAAGCCAGGAGGAAGCTAGCCCGTCGCAGCAGCTGGAACTTGTTGGTGAACAAGCAGCAGAGGAGCGGGTTCCCGGTAAGCAGCTTTTATTTTCAGGATGGAAATGTTTTGGGAGAGGCGTTATGGCTGCATGCATGCATGCCTAGATATGGAATAGCCCATTGATGTGGTCTATCATGTCTCGGTAATCGGCCTCTGTAATCTCTTCAAAAGTTTCAGCCAGAGCGTGGGCAATGCACTTGCGCAAGTTTATAGGGAGAGCCACTGTGGACCTTGTCCCAGTCAGGCTAACACGTCCACGCCACTGTGCCGCGAGGGGTGGGGGGATCATTGCTGCACACAGGCAAGCTGCACAGGGGCCAGGGCGGAATCCGCATTGCTGGAGAAGACCCTCCCGCTCTTCCCAGGTAACCCGCAGCAGCGAGATTTGTGGCAGGATAAAATCCTGTGGAAAAGGTAGGGATAGTGTTCCGTGCAGGTCCCCCCCGGCAGCTCTCTGATTTCCCCAATGCACAGAAACCCCTCAAGCAGTTGCCCTTCCCAGGTGAGCCATGGCAGCGAGATGGCTTCATTAATCACTCATTCCCCATTACTCACCATGTCTTCGCTGCTGTGGCCTCTCTGTGCTATGTTTGCTATGTGTAAAGGATGCTACAAATGAGACTAAAAACTCCTTAACTGTGATTATAAACAATGCAGCCTCTGTAATAAATGTTTCTATTTCTGTTTTATTTCTAAGTGTCCTTGAATAGTACCAGTAATCCACCATCCCTATCACAGACTGCTGAAAAGCTACAGAACCTGAGGAGGAAACCAAGAAAAAGCAAAGAGGATTTGGTGAAAGCAGTTATGAATCAATCTGCCAGAGAGAGTAAGAGGCTGCAGGACTGGAGAGAAAAAAATTCAGCAGTGGAGGGAAACAGAGAGCAGGAGAAAGGAATTGGCTACGAAGAAAAGCACAAAGTAGCTGATAAGCCTCCTGGCGCGCCAAACGGAGTGTATGCAGTCACTCAGCCATGCAGGCAGAGCACTACCGTGCTGCCCACCCCCCATCCCAAAGCTCTCTCTCTTGTGCCCCAATGTCAGCTCAAAACCCCCTTCTCCAGCATCGAGGTTCTTACCACCACCAGCTGCCCCCAACACCTGTACGTTCACCTATCAGCCCTGAGAACTACGAATTAATAATAAGAATTTTGGATATACGTTGGGGGCGCATCAGTTGGAAGCGACGGAGGAAGAGAAGGACCTTGGGGTACTGGTTGATAGCAGGATGACTATGAGTCGCCAATGTGATACGGCTGTTAAAAAAGCAAATGCGATTTTGGGATGCATCAGGCGGGGTATTTCCTGCAAGGATAAGGAGGTGTTAGTACCGTTGTATACGGCGTTGGTGAGACCCCATCTGGAATACTGTGTGCAGTTCTGGTGTCCCATGTTCAAGAAGGATGAATTCAAACTGGAACAGGTTCAGAGACGGGCTACGAGGATGATCCGAGGAATGGAAAAACTGCCTTATGAAAGGAGACTCAAAGAGCTTGGCTTGTTTAGCCTGGCCAAAAGAAGGCTGAGGGGGGATATGCTCGCACTATATAAATATATCAAGGGGGTTAACGTTAGGGAGGGAGAGGAATTATTTAAGCTTAGTACTAATGTAGCCACGAGGACGAATGGGTATAAACTGGATATTAGGAAGTTTAGACTTGAAATTAGACGAAGGTTTCTGACCATTAGGGGAGTGAGGTTCTGGAATAGCCTTCCGAGGGAAGTAGTAGGGGCAAAAGACTTTCCTGGCTTTAAGACAAAGCTTGATAAGTATATGGAGGGGATGTTATGATAGGATCGTTAATTTGGGCAATTGATCTTGAATTACCACCAGACAGGTCTGCTCAGTGGTCTGCGGGGAGATGTTGCATGCGATGGGTACTGAGTTGCTGCGGAGAACTCCTTCTTGGGTGCTGGCTGGTGACTCTTGCCCACATGCTCAGGGTTTAGCTGATCACCATATTTGGGGTCGGGAAGGAATTTTCCTCCAGGGCGGATTGGCAGGTGCCCTGGAGGTTTTTCGCCTTCCCCTGCAGCGTGGGGCACGGGTCGCTTGCTGGTGGTGTCTCTGCAGCTTGAGGTCTTCAAACCATTTTTGAGGATTTCAATAACTCGGTCCTGGGATAGGAGTTGTATAAAATTGGATGGGTGGGGTTCTGTGGCCTGCCTTGTGCAGGAGGTCAGACTAGATGATCAGATTGGTCCCTTCTGACCTATGAGTCTATGAGACCCTTACCCACTGCACTCAAACCCCATCACCATGCAGCATTTTCATCCTGAAGCGCAGCACTCCAGGCAGGACATATTCAAACCTCTGACTGTACAGTTCAGCACCCTACCCCCCTGTCCTTTTACTTACTGTCTTTTCAATAAATGATTTCTTGGCTTTTAAAACAGTTTTTATTATTGCAGAAAGTGAAAGATACTGTACCCCAAGGAAAAAACAGGCACTGCAAATCATTGTAACCACTGCACTTCACTCCCGTGCAAGGCACCAAACATTACTGTTGGCTTTCAGCTCAAATTGTTCCCTTAAGGCATCCCTAATCCTTGTAGCCCTGTGCTGGGCCTCTCTAGTAGCCCTGCTCTCTGGCTGTGCAAATTCAGCATCCAGGCGTTGAACCTCGGAGGTCCATTCCTCACTGAATGTTTCACCCTTCCCTTCACAAATATTATGGAGGGTACAGCATGCGGATATAACCGCAGGGATGCTGCTTTCCCCCAAGTCTAGCTTCCCATAAAGACATCTCCAGCGACCCTTTAAACGGCTGAAAGCACACTCCATAGTCATTCTGCACCGGCTCAGCCTGTAGTTGAACCGGTCCTTGCTCCTGTCAAGCTTCCCTGTATATGGTTTCATGAGCCAAGGCATTAACGGGTAAGCGGGGTCTCCAAGGATCACAATGGGCATTTCGACATCCCCTACTGTGATCTTCCGCTCTGGGAAAAAAGTCCCGGCCTGCAGCTTCCTGAACAGGCCACTGTTCCGAAAGATGCGTGCATCATGCACCTTTCCGGGCCAGCCTGTGTAAATGTCAATGAAACGCCCACAGTGATCCACAAGCGCCTGGAGAACCATAGAGAAATACGCCTTCCGATTAATGTACTTGGATGCCAGGTGGGGTGGTGCCAGAATAGGAATATGCGTCCCATCTATCGCCCCTCCACAGTTAGGGAAACCCATTTGTGCAAAGCCATCCGCAATGTCCTGCACGTTCCCCAGAGTCACGGTTCTTCTTAGCAGGATGCAATTAATGGCCCTGCAAACTTGCATCAACATGATTCCAACGGTCGACTTTTCTACTCCAAACTGGTTCGCGACCGATTGGTAGCTGTCTGGATTGCCAGCTTCCAGACTGCAATAGCCAACCGCTTCTCCACTGACAGGGCAGCTCTCAATCTCGTGTCCTTGCACTGCAGGGTGGGGGCGAGCTCAGCACACAGTCCCATGAAAGTGGCTTTTCTCATCCGAAAGTTCTGCAGCCACTGCTCGTCATCCCAGACTTGCAGGACGATGTGATCCCACCACTCAGTGCTTGTTTCCCGAGCCCAAAAACGGCATTTCCACAGTGCTGAGCATGTCCGTTACTGCCACAAGCAATTTATTGTCACACGCATCAGACGAATCGATATCATCGTCGGACTCCTCGCTGTCACTTTGGAGCTGAAGGAATAGCTCAACTGCCAAACGTGATGTGCTGGTGACATTCATCAGCAAAGTCCTCAGCAGCTCAGGCTCCATTTCCCACAGAAATCGCGCTGCAGACTCACAATAGCACCAAACTGCTGGGATGTGAAGCGATGCACCATGGGGCATTGGGACAGGAAGCGGAATGACCTGCACCCTTCCGTCCCTTCCCACAACCCCCGGCGCCAAAATGGGACGAGGTGCTCTGTGGGATAGCTGCCCACAATGCACCACTCCCAACAGCACAGCAAATGCTGCAAATGTGGCCACACTGCAGCGCTGGTAGCTGTCAGTGTGGCCACAGTGCAGTGCTGTCCCTACACAGCTGTACGAAGACAGCTGTAACTCCCAGCACTGCACATCTCCAAGTGTAGCCATACCCTCAGAGGGTTTCCTCAGTACAAAGATAACGTAACATCTGGAGGTGAAAATTCCACTTATGTAGGTTAAAAAGGACAACAATTTTAAAGGCAATGAAAGCTTCAAGGCTAACAAGCCCAGTAAGCAGATATATCACAGCCCATAGTAAATCTAACCCCATCTCTTGAGCTGCAGCACCATGATTTCTAATGCTTCCAGTAATGTGCTGGTAAGAAATAGGTGCACACTTGAAATTCTTTGGGCCCACCTTTCTGCTTAGAGTGAAGCCTCTTTAAATCAGCATGATGAAAGGAAACAGCCATCCCCTGCATTTTGTTTCACTTGTGCACTTACCTGGGGAAGAAAATGCTCTCCACCACATAAAAATCCTGCATCAGGACATCTCTCTCTGGCTTGGAGCTCAGGTTCCCCACCGTGTAACCAATGCCCAGCTGGATGGCCCCCTTCAGAGTGGTCGAAGTGGTCTAGCCGAAGGAAGAGAGCAGTCAGTGCACCTTCATTGTAAGTTACAGCAACAGCCCCCACATAGAGGTAACCCTGCTGCTCTATGATCATGCTGATGTGGGAGGTGTCAGATATTAGCTGCTTTGTAAGAGACCAACACTCTAGACTGCCTCAGCTTTCTATAGAACGATCATTGTAGAATGCTCGTAGCATGTAAGGTCAGCACAATACACTGCAGGGAAATCTAATCACATTGGTTGGCCAATTGCACACCTGTATTTCCCATTTGTTTCTTGATTCTAGTCTATTCTATTCTCAACCTCCCACTTGTATGTGTGGCCACCACCCTCCAGAAATCAAGCAAGAGATGAAACCTTTTTGTAGGTAGTTTCGCCGGAAGCATCAACTCCTCGATGACCTATCTTCTTTCCTTGGCCAACTCCAGGCTGTCCTGGTAATGATGGGACCTGGGAAAAAGAAGTTTTCAGGTCAAAGTGGTGAAGAAAAGCTATGCTAGCAGAAGGAAGAGAAGAGGCACAGTAAGGACTGAGGTGCTGAGGCTACAAGGAATGCAATGGTCTGCATTTATTCCTGTGTAAAGATCTGCAGAGTGCATACAGATGTATTTGGCCCCAGCGAGCTTTAAACACTAAATCATACACCCCTCAGAATGAGAGGAGAGTTGATAGCCAGCAGGTCTGTTTCTCACACACAGGACTGTGGATCTTGACATACTGGGAGGAGGGATGGTCTTGGGTTAAGACATTGGATTGGGACTCAGTTCTAGGTTTGTTTTCCAGCTCCATCAGACTCCTTGTGTAAAAGCCAGAAAGGACCATCCTGATCCTCTGACCTCCTGTATAATGAAGGCCAGCAAACTCCCGCAAAACAATTGATGTCAGTGCCTCGGTCCCCCATTTGTAAAACTGGTGACACTTCCTGTCACGGAGTGTGGGGGAGTCAGGGCCCTGCAACCCCCACTTCCTGCGATTCACCGCGACTCTCAGCAGCCAGTAACACAGAAGGTTTGTTAGACAACAGGAACAGTCCCAAGCAGGGCTTGTAGGTACAACCAGGACCCCTCAGCCAGGTCCCTCTGGGGGGCAAGGAGCTTAGACCTCTGTCATGGTATAACCCCCACTCTGAACCTTAGCGTCCAAAAGATGGGGTACCAGCATGAATCCCTCTAAGCTTAATTACCAGCTTAGATCTTGTAGTGCTGCCACCAACCAGGACTTGCAGTGCCTGGTACACTCTGGTCCCCCCAAAACCTTCCCAGGGGACCCCAGGACCCAGACCCCCTGGATCTTACACAAGGAAGGTAAACCCCTTTCCCCAACCGTTGCCTCTCCCAGGCTTTCCCTCCCTGGGTTACCCTGGAAGATCACTGTGATTCAAACTCCTTGAATCTTAAAACAAAGGGAAATGTACCTTCCCCCCTCCTCTTTTCTCTCCCTGTCTCCCACCAATTCCCTGGTGAGTATAGACTCAATTCCCTTGAGCCTCAACAAGGGGAAAAAATCAATCAGGTCTTAAAAAAGAAAAAAGTTTTTAATAAAAGAAAGAAAAAAAGGAAAAGTTGTCTCTGTAATTAAGATGGTACAGGTTACAGGGTCTTTCAACTTATAGACACTAGAGAGAAGCCTTCCCTCCAGCACAAATACAAATTAAAATCCTTCCAGCAAACTACACATTTGCAAATAAAGAAAACAATCAAAAAGACTAAACCGCCTTTGTACTTGTACTTACTATTTGAACAGAAAATTAGAGAGCCTGTAGGTACGTCTGCTTACTGTCAGAACCCAGAGAGAACAACAGACAAACACCACAAAACAAAGACTTCCCTCCCCCGAGATTTGAAAGTATCTTGTTTTCTGATTGGTCCTCTGGTCAGGTGGTCCAGGTTCACTGCTTGTAACCCTTTACAGGTAAAAGAGACATTAACCCTTAACTATCTGTTTACCACAACCTCACACTTGGGGTTCCCTGCCTCTTCCCAGCCAGCCCAAAACTGAAACTAAAAAACCTCTCCAACCGGCTCTCTTCCTTTGTCCAGCTTCCTGGGCAAAGGTGTTGACTCCCCCCACCCCCTTCCTGGCTCAGGTACCATCCCTCACTTAAAGTCATCCCCTGCTCTCCCCTCCCCCATGCAGACAGCCCCAGTAAAACCAGATAACATTCCCAGGTCAGTCCGCCCCGCTCCCTACTGCATCACACTTCCCCACCTCACAGGGTAACGGGAGAATAACTGCATTCACGTTTGTGGGGTGCTCAGGCACCATGGGGATGTGAATCAAATACACCTCTACCTCGATATAACGCTGTCCTTGGGAGCAAAAAAAATCTTACCGTGTTATAGGTGAAACTGCGTTATATCGAACTTGCTTTGATCTGCTGGAGTGCGCAGCCTCCCCCCCCCCCCCCCCCGGAGCGCTGCTTTACTGCATTATATTCAAATTTGTGTTATATCGGGTCACATTATATCGGCGTGGAGGTGTACTAGCCAGACTGATCAGTCTTTAAACATCCCACTCAGATAAGTACCAGGCCACTTGGGCTTCAGAGCTCAACGCCAACCCCTTATACTCCATCTGGAAGCCAGCAAGCAGAGTGGATAATGAATCACCAGCGTTGTGCTCATGGGGAGATACTTCACTGAAGCAAGCTGCTGTTTACAATTGATTCACCAAGCCAGGTGAATTGGTGTAATTGTTGCAGTTTCTGCCAACGTGTGTAAAGTGCGGTCTGAGTGCCAACACTAAAACGATGGCTGTCCCCTCCGCTCTTCTGTCCCGTCTCTTTCTACCCAGGCTTTTCTCCATCTGCTCCTTCAAGAATCAGCAGCAGAGCTGTACACATCAAGCCAACTGCACACTGTAAAATTCAAGGCAGTGTTGCTTTGCAGTCCCATCCACCTATAAACAGCGCTGCCTTGAAGTGCTGCTTTAATGACTTTGCAGCTGCCCACTACACACCATGACTGAGAAGCATCACAGGCAGCCACCAACATTCAGTGGACTCACCCCGTACATTTAGGGGGAGAAATCGTGCTAGAGCATTCTGCTTCTGTGAAACCATTAACCACCAACAGCCAGGTCTTTAGACATGACTCATCTAGGCACAATATGCAATGACCCCAGGCAGTCTCTCATGCAGGAACACCACATCAGGGGTATTGGTCTATGCTGCAGCACTTGACGATTTATCAACACCGATGTTTACAATAAAGGAAGAGTGATTCTATTCAGACTGCAGCAAATATTGCAATATTTCCTTCCAATTACCCAAGCTACTAGAGAGCCTTCTGGACAGGCAACTGGATGCCTTTACTTCTTTCTATAAAGATCTATTTGTCTTGGACATGCCTACAGCAGATTCCAGCCATTCTGACTACCATTACTCCACACGTCGTTAATCTTCCACCCAATGACCTCAAAACTCACTACAAATATGAATTAAACTATTGCAATCCCACTCCATGCTGTGGGTAATTAACCCTATTTTACATACTGACCAAAGTCACACAGCAAGTAAGAGTTGAGGACAGAGGGCAGGGGCTCGACCCCCAGGCCCTTGTTCTAACCATAACAGAGCATTTTCTCTCCCAGAGAGGGCTGGATATTTGTGCAACGAAAGAAGGAGTTAGCCTGTCCAGAAGTTAAATTTCCCACTAGGTGTTGATTTGGGGCTATCGTACTCCCAGAGCCATCGCTTTACATAAAATTATAATTATTGTTAGACATTTAAATGAGGGTCCATCGTGGTATCTCAGTGCCCACACCCAATGATCCCCACACCAATCCGTATTACTCAAATCTGACACAGCTGGACCAAACACAAACTGGCTAAACACTGCCCCAGGGGCCAGCACATGGGATCCTCCCTGCTGCCAACTGTGGTGTTTAACTCCAGAAATCAAGAGCGACTTAGCAAACTATAATCTATCGTAGCTAATGAGTGAGAGAGAGGTGATGCCTGAGATCCATCCCCTATGTAATTAATAATCAGCTCTTCTATTGTGCTTAGTAACATCTAGTTTTTATATAGTGCTCTTCATCAGATCTCAAAGCATTTTACAAAAGAGGTCAACATCATCATCCCCATTTTACAGATGGGAAACTGAAGCACAGGGAGGGGAAGGGATTTGCCCAAGGTCTTCCAGCAGGCTAGTGGTGGCATCAGGAATCGAGAACCCAGGTCTGCTGAGTCTGTCCAGTGCTCTACCCCCCTGACCACACTGACACACATTCAGGACTTTTCAAATGCACCTAGAAATCAATCAATGGCGCACTGGGAGAGATACACACACAAATAGCCCCTCTCACCCAAGACATTTACAGCAGCTTTTATCATATTTGTTTTATTCTACAACCACTAAATCTGCACAATATTACAAAACAGTTAGCAAAGGGAGAAAAATTAAAGCATAAACAAGAGTGAGATGGATTTTAAGGTGAGATTTCAAAGAGCTGATACAGCGCACACACTCAGTAGCAGCTCTCAGAGCTGCGGAGCAGCCTCTTGTACCAAGAGCAGTGGGATTGTCGAAAGGTACAGAGACAACTGGTAGGTAAGTAGTGCCACTGAATGGCGGGGGGGGGGGGGCGGGGGGGGGAGAAGAAGGGGAGGACGGCAAAAGAGATGCTCTCTTTGCATAGCTTATATGTATCACAAGCTGTTAAAGCCATGAACATACTTTACAAAGTTTTTGCTCTTATCAGAGCTTCATTCTCAGGGAAACACTAGCCAGAGCCAAGAGCTTATCCAGATTCTACAACCAGTGCCAAAAACTGAACTGTGTGAGCACAGCAGCAGAGAGAGGGTGGGACTGGGAGCTACAATGGGTAGCATTGACTAGAAATCTGGTAACTGAAGTAGCAAACTGATTAAATATTTCAAGGTCTGATTTTCAGATGAGCACCTGCAGCTCCCATTGACTATCTGGAGGATGAGGTCTGAAAATCAGGCTCTCAATACATGTACACACAAGTTTAGTGTCAGCTCCGAATTTTATCAGCAGCTTTCCCCATTTTCGATTTCGACTTGCGTGCTGTTTAGTGAAGCACAATTTACTGGGTTTTCTACTCTAATAAAGATAGAAAATGTGCTTTGCTTGGAGAGGTAACTTGCTTTTCTACCTGAGCGTTAAATACTTAGATGGGGGCCAGTTTCAACAGATACATTTCATAGATTATTAGAGTTGGAAGGGACCTCAAGAGATCCAGGCAGAATCAATCCCCAAATGGCCCCCTCAAGGTTTGAACTCACAACCCTGGGTTTAGCAGGCCAATGCTCAAACCACTGAGCTATCCTCCCCCCCAGGAGCTCGAGTTGCTCAGGACTGGTGAAGCTTTGAACAGACGGCCAGGGATTTAGTTTTGGCCTGCATTGGTAGCAAAGTGCTTACATGGCTTTCATCACTGTAGTAACAAAATCCTTAAGACTATCTTCTCAAAACCCCTGAGAGGTAGGGACATTTCATTTCCACTGCACATAGGGATAGGATGAGGTCCTATGTGCAGAGGGATAGCTCGGTGGTTTGAGTGCTGGCCTGCTAAACCCAGGGTTGTGAGTTCAATCTGTGAGGAATTTAGGGAGGTGGGGTAAAAGTCTGTCTGGGGAGTAGTCCTATTTTGAGCAGAGGGTTGGACTAGATGACCTCCTGAGGTCCCTTCCAACTCTGATATTCTATGAAATAGATTAAGTGACTTGTCCAAGGTCATACAGAAAGGTTGTGGCAGAGGCAGGAATCGAATTTTGATCTCGAGTCCCAACTCAGAGCCCAGTGGAGAGCAATGGAGTACTGGTGAGATGGCCCACCTCAGATCTCTCTCTCTCACACACACACACACACACACACACACACAGGCTGAAAGCCTGTGCTATCAAAGTCATATTGTAAAAAAGCCAAAAAATGTCCAAGAAGTTAAAAATTGGACACTAACAGTCTGTGAATCCCAGTGATTGAACCTGCTGAACTGTGGCGGTTGGGCACAGAAATCCATCTGTGCACTTTCCCCACATACAACCAATGAAATTGTTGCATGAAAATTATCTGTAGAGTAAGGGTGGTGATGGGTTGAGATTCTGCTGTTATTACAAAGGTCTAGGATCCTTGACTTGGCACAGATGCATGTGGCTAAAAGTGGCTTACTGTAGCTAAAAGCCCATGCTCTCACACAAGTGTAATTTGTAGAGCCAAAATAGCTGAGAACTTGAACTGATCAGTAACAAATCCCAGTGATGATTCAATCTGCTGATACTCTAAATCAGGGGCCCCCAATGCGGTGCCTGCGGGCGCCATGGCGCCCGCGTCCTGGCCGGTGGTGGAGCATCCACCGAAATGCCCCCGAATTTCTGCAGCATTTCGGTGGCAAAGCCTCTCGATGATGCCGCTTGCTGCCGACAAGTGACGTCATCAAGAGGTGTCGCTGCCGAAATGCCGCAGAAATTCAGTGGCATTTTGGTAGGTGCTCCACCACTGCCACGGTCCTTCGTCTGGCGCCCGCCAGACGAAAAGGTTGGGGACCACTGCTCTAAATAAGAAGAATTCTCAGCCATGCTTGTAACAATTTCCAGTGCTCCATACTGACTCAAAAAAACCGAGGAGTCCTTGTGAACCCACTTCATCAGATGCATGAAGTGAAAAATACAGGTGCAGGTATAAATACATGAAAGGACATTCTAGCCTTCAGAGTGAGAATCCCTGAATATTACATAGATTAATTGGTGGGTCTCAGTCCAGTTCCAAATAGTCGTATCAACATCACAAAATCCATCACCATAATTTGCCCTATCCACTGCCAGTCAGCAGACAGAAGGGCTGAATGGATCATGAAAAATACCCTCTCCAGATGTGATCACTATAGGTCAAAAACACTCCGTCCCCCAATGCCTTGCCCTGCTTCCAGTCATGCTGTAGGAAGCTAGAGGACCTCATTCTCCCAGGCTGCCAACCTGGCACCTGCATCACCACCAAGATTTACTTAAAAAACCATGAATCTTCCACCTTGCACACTCCTCCATTTCAACTGTGTGCCATAAAAGCTCTATCTCTGTTCTCTCCCCCTCTCTGCAGAAGGTTTTAAACAGCGGTATGCAACTCACCTCAGTGAGGGCCATCTTCTTCAGTGCCAGACCTGAGGAGAGAAGAACAGGAGGTCAGTAGGAGGATGGTCACAGGCTCTTTGCAGGTGCATTTATCCCAACAGCTGATGAGTCAAGCAAATGGCCAGAAAAAAAAAAGGCAGTAATTTTTTGCCCAGCTTTCATCTCTGCAAGTGCAGGGGTTCCAAGTTAAACAACAAGCCTGGACAACTTGGCTTTTAGAAGGTCATAGGGTGCTTATGTCTTCTTTCTTGGCTGTTGGTGGTGTTTTTACTCTAAAAATGTTACAGAGTTGACATAATTTTCCCCTACTTCTTGCTGCTCCTGCAGTAATGGGACTGTGCTACACTCAAGAATTATTTAATTAAAGCCCAAAGAGGAGTGCTCTCTTCTAGTCACTCAACAAGAGGAAAGACTGGTATGAATTGAGCCCCAGATTTATTTAAAGAACCCCAAGCCCATTAATGCATTAGCTTTCACAGCACCCTGGCGAGGAAAAAAGTCTTATTCCCATTTTACAGACAAGGAACTGAGGCCCAGATTAAATGACTTGCCTAAAGTCACACAGAAAGGCAAAGTCTGAGCACGTCCCACTAGCACCTTAACACAAGCCTGTCCTTTTCCCACCTTAGCTACAGTCAAACTTTGCAGACTGAGCCACGCATGTTTCTAAATGAGAACAGCCCCCTTTGCTGTCTGACCAGAGCACGCTAACAGAACAAGGGGCCATTACAATGGGATAATGCAGCACTTCTGAATTTTCATTCAAAGCGTGCGCACGCGCACACACAAAACCACGAAAGAGAAAAAAACAAACCTAAGCAGTTACGTGCACGGTATCAACAGCTCAACCGGCCCTAATTCTGGAGAATTATGGCTTTCATGAAGCTGACCCTGGATGACTTCAAGCATCAGGAGTGGCTCAAAAAGGAGCCCTTTCGGCAATACACCACACCCCCGCAGAGCTGCCCTAAGGGCTTGCAAGTTACGCAAGCAATCCTCTCCTTAAATGGAGAGTTCTGCTGGAAGAGCCAATGTGCTAAATGGCAGGGAAAAGCACTTTTTAAAAAGAAGAAATAACGATTTCGCTGTGAGGCTGCCTAACTAGCGTTACCTGCTTCCAGTTACCTGGTTTGAGACACACATAGGCCTTGTACATGCTTCCAGGAACGATAGGATCAGCAGATTATTGAACAATCCTTAATCCTTCTAAAAGAAGGATTTCATGTTGCAAAGCAGTACACTGAAATTCATTCTGCACAGAACAAAGGCTTCAGACACACACACACCCCCGACTTAACCTGCCCTTGAACCGCCAGGCAGATGTGTAACTGATGCAGCTCCTGCTTATGGCCTAAATGCAGATTTCCTACAGTCTAAGGGAGTAGCTGTTTCAGCAAGGCAGGAGGAGCAAGAGGATATTTCTGTCCAAGAGCAGAGCAGGCCAAGGGAGCCAGCGCTGTTGATCAGCCTTTCCCATTTGGTCAGACATTATGGAACTAAAACAGCTTGACCCAAAAAGAGGGGATGCTCTCAGTAAGTTGGGATGTGCCATGCCTACCCTTCTTGAAGAGCCCAGAGAGATTCAACCAAGTGGCAGTACGACAAGATCTGGTTCAAAATTAGTATCAACAAGAACAGAGGTTAACAGGAACATCCTAATATGGTGCTGATGCCACAACAATGCATTTACAGGGTCCTATGACAAGGGCACCCTTCCCTTACATTTCAGGAAACAGATCTAACAACAGAAAGAAAAGTCCTTCCTGCTGCCCACCAGGGGCTGGGCCCTTTCTGAACAGATGCTAGAACAGAGGTGGGCAAACTTTTTAGCCTGAGGGCCAGATGGGGGTTCCGAAACTGTATGGAGGGCCAGGCAGGGAAGGCTGTGCCTCCCCAAACAGCCTGGCCAGCTCAGAACACGCCCCCTATCCAACACCTCCCCCCTCAGCTACTTGTCCCCTGACCACCTGCTACTGGGAACCCCTACCCATGACCACTCCCTTCTGGGATCCCACCCTCTATCTGCCCCCCCGCTCCCTGTCCCCTGACTGCTCCACCCCCTATCCACACCCCTGCCAGACCCCCTGGGACTCCCATGCCTACCCAACCCCCCGTTCCTCATCCCCCGACTGCTCCCCCCTCACAACCTCTGCCCCATCCAACTGCTCCCTATCCCCTGACTGCCCCCCAGGGGCCTCCTGCCCCTTATCCAACCCCCCTCTCCCCACCCCCTTACCATGCTACTCAGAGCAACAGGACTGACAACCGTGCCACCTGGTCGGAGCCAGCCACACTGCAGCACTGTCCAGCAGAAGATCGCAGTGCCACCGCCCAGAGCACTGGCAGCATGGCAAGCTGAGGCGGCAGGATGGTCCCACGGGCCACATCTAGCCTGTATTTTCCCAACTCTGCGCTAGAAGATGATCTCATTTGTTTTTAAATATTCCTGTTGAAGAACAAGCCAAAAAGTTTTACCACTGCATCCACGGCCCAAGATCCACGTGTTAGCAATATGAGGAGATCTGGCATCAACAGGCCAACAGTGGCTTCCACAGAACAGGTCTAGGCACCTTGGTGCTTTGAATGCTGATGGTAGGCTGACCACCCCCGGGGCTCCCCATGTTGCTAGCACAGTTGGAGCTGAACCGGTCATAGGCAGATTGCTCAAGGCAAACAGAACCGCTTATATCAGGGGTCGGCAACCTTTCAGAAGTGGTGTGTCAAGTTTTCATTTATTCACTTTAAGGTTTTCCATGCCAGTAATACATTTTACAGTTACAGGGGCCGGCGGACGGAACCCCAGACTGGCAGCAGGCTGAGTGGGGCCGGCGGCCAGGACCTGGGCTGGCAGGGGCCGGTGGATGGAACCCCAGACCCACAGTGGGGGCCGGCGGATGGAACCCCAGACTGGCAGCGGGTTGAGCTGCTCAGCCTGCTGCCAGTCTGGGGTTCCATCCGCCGGCCCCTGCCAGTTGGCGTCCCTGCCACCGGCCCCGCTCAGCCCACTGCCGGCCCGGGGTTCCGTTCATCCAGGCCAGCAGCCAGGACCCCAGGCCGGCAGAGGAGCCCCCGGGACCAGTGGCCAGGACCCTGGCTGGCAGGGGGCTGGCGGACAGAACCCCACTCCGGCAGCAGAGTGCCATAGGTTGCCGACCCATGGCTTGTATCTTATTCAAGTGCAACAGGTAAATGACTAGTAGGAAGGAGCAAAAAGGCCCTGGATTCCATACCACTGCACTATCTTCAGCAACCGATACTGTTCTTCGCATAAATCGTATCGCTCACTCCCACTTCAGAGCTCCTAGGACTAACCTCCTCTAGGATGACGAGCAATCAGAAAATCCTTTCACAACCTTTCTAGGTCACAACATGGTCATGTGCCTGTGCTGCTTATCCCGACCATAAGTTCCTCAGGACAAGGCCCCTCCTCTCAATGCCAACAAACATGCTATCTACTTGAAGGCATGATTCAAAGGGCCAGATTCTGCTCCCAGTTACACCAGCGTAGCCTTGTTGAAGTCAATGGAGATGCACAGCGTAACAGAGAAGAATCTGAGCCCGAGAGGCTACGTTTTCTATGCTGACTGTAGGAAGGTAGAGGCTAAGGCCTCTTTTCCTACAGCTTTGTATTCCACGGGACTTAATCTTTCTGCACACTGTCCGAATTCCAGAGCAAGAGATTATCTTTAAATTTTGTGATAATTACCACAAGCTGCTTTAGTGCCTAGCATCTGGAGTGTCTAATGTTGTCTGTGTTCCAAGTGCAGAGTCCCCACTCATTGTCTGGAGTAGGGGTGATCAAACCAACCACCTGGGGCAAGGGATCACGGCTCTTTGGAACATATTTTGTTTCAGGGGACAACAAAAAACAAAAAGTAGTCTGGGCAGAAATTGAAAGTATTCCATTGGCTACTCAGTGTGCAGTATTAGGCTGTGCTTATCTCTTAAGTAAGCTGACAGATGGCCTGGTGAAAAAAACTGACAACTTTAGCTCCAGGGGTAATATAGCCACAACACAACACTTGGGTTTATGGATGAGCTGGAGATCTCCTTTAGGAAGTTTTCACACTGAACAAGCTAACTGAAACAGTCTTACTCAATGTAACTTGAGAAGTCCATGTTCACATGGCAGAATTTTCAAGACAGCCACTTCATACAAAGGCTACTCTACTGTAACTCCAACTCTCTGCCCCTCTCCATCTCAGCCCTCGTTTTTTGCAATGCATGTTCTGTACATTTGACTGACTTCTTTACAACGTTCAAAGCTGAGAATTCTGATTGCAGCACAATGCAATTCCCATCTCTGTTTGATTTAATCCTTAACCCTTCCCTTTCCTGGCTCTTCCTCTGGCTGCTGTCTCAATTTCTGGTTTTTCCAAAATAAGCACTCCTTGGGGCAAGGACTGGATTTATTTCTGAAAGCACCATGTATATTTACAGAGCTATACAGAGAGATTCTGGGGGCTGGCTTTTTCTACTTTCAGCGTTTATTTATGCTGCAACATCCTTGAAAAATCACGTGTATTTAAACTGAGACTAGACACACTGGAAGAGAAATTAGTTGTTTCATTAACAATCAATCAAGCATAAGTTAAACAACCCCATTTATTATTTGCATCCTACTTCACCAACATCAAGGCAAGTCCCAAGGGACGTATCCTCCTTGCAGTCAAGCAACATTCAGATCGATCTGTAGCTACCTATGACACTAACATAAAACTACCAATAAGTGGCCCACAAAACACTAGCAGGACAGGATACAGGCTGAATTTTCAAAGCTACCTACACTGGGTGCCTCAGTCCCTTAAGTTCTATTAGAACTCTCAGCCACAGTTGAAATTTACAGCTGATCTAGTGTATCAGATGTCAAATGTCCCTTTAAAGAGAATCCTGGCACATTCTAGGGTTCTAATGAAAAAACTGCAGCTAGATATAAAAGAAGACAGACCGATTTATTTTATTTATAGACTAATCCACTGGGTTTGATTTAGTTAAAGACTAGAATCTCTCTCTATCTCTATCAATATAAACAAACACCTTAACTGAAACTGGTTTCACTCAAGTTCTATAGCAGGAGATTCCGGGGTGCCAAAACAATCCTTTATAGAAGAGAAATAGGCCATAACAAAAACTCTTCACACTTGCTCCCTAACATGAGTTTATGGCAGTGAGTCTAAGACTGGCACCCATATAATCAATGACAGAAAAAAATCTTCACTTTAGTCATCTACTCCAAAGCCTGCTGAACAGCCACTACTGTACTCTCAGGTGGAAAAATGAGGCAACATTTAAAGATTTAAATGACGCCTGCAAAGTTTTCATAGAAATTAACTCAAAGAGCCTGTGGATTGGATGCCCTAGTGCAGTACAATATAACTGCACTGTGCTAAATGCAGATGAACTAAATTCTGATGGGCTGAACCTCCTCACTGACAATTATTTGTGGGGCCAACTTCCAGCCCTAGTTGCCTAGCAGGAAGAATGCATGGAAGGCGACACCGGGTAACTTAACAGGTATTTAAACACAGTGGCAAACTGGTAACATTTGGGTAGAGAAGTCATATCAGGAACAAACAAACAATCAAATACATCCCTATTAAATATTATGAGCGGAACCAGTAGCAACACAGCTAGGAAAGTGTTAGGCAACCTTACTGTTCCCAGATGCTTATAAAGCATTTGCCAAACTAAGCAACTGGGTTAAAATTCTTTATGCCAGGTGTCTATCTCAGGGTCAATTTATTTGCAAAGTTTCAGCCAAACCAGTTCAGATGTTTCAGAGAAGGTGTTTTGTTTTGGGGATTTTTAGAGGAGGAAGGGTAATCAGACATTTTCCCAAAGCAGCCACAATTTTTCCTCACTATGCAGGGTGTTTAAGTTGAATAATCACTGTGGCGTGATCCGTGACTTTTTCAGTAAACATGGCAAGGGAAAAAGGCTGCCTTGAATCTAGAGTTGTAAAGTCCCAAGACAATTCAATCTAAATAGGTGCAAGAATCTTGTTTAGCTTAGCCTATTCACACGTCTCAAAGCACTTTACAAAGAGATTTCAGAACTATTCCCATTTTACAGATGGAGACAAGTGAAGGAACACGTCCAAGGTCACCCAGCAGGTCAGTGGCAGGAATAGAACCCAGTGCTTCTGCCTCCCAGACCATTCTGCCTTCCCAAGAGTCTACAGTTGGGTGTGCACATGTATTGGAGGTCCTGTCCACACCACACTTCCGTTGTTCAAACGACAAAAAATTTACCGACAAAAAGCGCTGGTGCGAACAGCGCTTTGTCAGTGGGAGAGCTCTCCAACTGACAAAGCTACCGCTTCTCGGTGGGGGCAGATTTATTTTGTCAGCAGGAGAGAGGTCTCCTGCTGACGAAGAGCGGCTACACTGCACACCTTTTAGTGGCATGGCTGTAACAGCACAGCTGTGTCATTAAAAGGTGCTCAGTGTAGACACAGCCTTAAAAATTAGACCATCACCTATATACTGTCTCTAAGCCAAATTTCAGTAAAGGCAAAAAGGCTCTTGCCCTCATTGGCCAAAACCTATGGAAAGACTGAAGTTTTAAAACCAGGTTTGTTTTTATTTAAGCACAAAGAAGGAACTTGAAAAGCTAAACAAGTAAAGACGACATTTTCAAAGCTATTCCTCAAAAACAGCTAGATAGAAATTTGACCAAGCCACCAAAAATGTTCACTCAGAGCTAGGAGTCACGAGAAGTTTCTATCCAAGGGATAACTCCTTCAGAACATTTACAAGGATGTGATATAGGGTCCTATAATGAAGATACCCCTTCCACTACCAATGTTATTGCTACTGTGATGCTCTGCAGGGCAAGGCCAAGGAAGTAAAGCTTGAGTAGCTGGTGAATTTACCTAGGACTCATTTATAGCCTCAGATGCAGGATTGGCACATTTTATTACTCAAAGTATCACTTACATAAATTGGTACAATCAACCTCTGATGTGGTAAATAAGTACACTCCTGAATATGAAATACCACATAGCCTTTTATTAGAAAGTTACATTGATACCACCAGAAAAAAAAATGCAATAGAGGGTGCATAGAAGACTTTTGGCTGATCACCACTGGCTGTCCATTTCAGCAGTAGCAACACAACTAAACTTTGGAAGATAGTGTCTGAAAGCACTTGACTAATAATTTTAATTTTATGAATAGCAGTGACATTTACAAGCCTAACATTTCTTCAATGCTGACCCTTTCCAATCAGCTACAAGATTGTATGTTATGCTACTATAATGCAATGCATGTACACAAAACATTTTTATGTTTGTTCGATCCGCTCTGAATGAAAATGAATTGCAGGAGGAAGATCCGATTGTATAAGGTGGCGGTTAAACTAATAAAATGGGAAGGTAAAAAGAGGGAGGAGATGAGCACTCAGAGGTCACAAAGTTGAGATGTTGAGAACAACATTAATTAAGCAACCAAAGGACATGAAGAGAAGGAATTCTTGAGTTGCCTACATACCAAGGAACCAGGCACATTCTTAACCTGTCTAGACAATATGGAGAAGCAAAGAGAGCAACAAGAATATGAAGATCTCTTGTTAGAATAGTCAGTTCTAACTGCAGCTTGTTCTTGTCAATATATTACATTACAAAGCACTGGAAGAGAAAGTGGAGAGCGCAGAGGTATGAGCTATAAAAGGTAATGAAAACACATATTAGACATGTTATAAGAGAAATATGGTGGGAAGTACTGGAAATGAAACACCCATCTTAAGAGATGGCACTATGCTGTTCTTTTCCGTCAGAGACCGATCTTAAAAAGAAATTAAGGAAAAAGCAATTCGGAAAAGATGCCAAAAAATGCCTCTCATGCGGAGAATCATAAGCATCCTAAGTAGAAAAGCCAGCCAGGCAAGGCTGTAGAGGAGAAGGCAGTGCAGGCATTCAGAATGCATCAAATGGGAAAGTGGACTGGGATGAAGTCAACCTCAGAGAGCCTCCATCTTGTCCCCACAACACGCAGTCTTGGTTCTTACCCAGCAGCACAACATCAGGGCAGTAATTAGAGGGAAAACAGAGTAACCTCACTCTGAAGGGGAGGCTATTTACAAACTGGCCTTCCCACTGATCTACAATGACCTACTTTACCTTGTTAAATAGATAAGTCTTCCCTTTAAAAAACAACACAGCTTGCTCAGGATGCTATACGTAAAGTAACCCATCATTTAAAAATAAAAAATACAGCCCATCCCTGCAAGGCGGTGCTGTGGCTAACTGTATCCAGAACAAAGAAAATTCAGCAGTTTATGCCATTAGTGAGCTTACAGAAAGAGAGAAGCAAAGCAGTTCGAGAGATTGTACTCATTAATGGGGACAGAGAACATAAGACGAGCCTGTAAAAGACAAGCAAACTTTATACACCGAAATGAATCCATTCTCCCCTAGAGCATTCAGGACAATTCAGTGAGCTACTTTAGACTTGTCTATACATAGGAGTTGCACCTGTTTAACTAACTAGCTATAAAACAAGTCACACCAGTTCAGCTGTGTGTGTAGACAAGGTATTTTACAGCACCATGAGTGAGCATGGTGCTTTATAAGCACCATACAGCTCAAGTCCTGGAGCTTACCATCCAAGCAAGCTGCACTGAAGAGGGTGGAACTGAGTAGCATCCAGCTTTCCACAGCCACTGGCTGGAGTAGGTTGCACGGGAGACTTTCAGAGGCCCCTGGATATAAGTGGTAGCATCAGACTACTTACTTCAATTTGGCCTCTGGAGTAAACAGTCAATCAATCAGCAGAGAGGGATAATGTCCAGCTACTTTCCAGTCCCACCACTACAGCTTCAACTGCTTGGTCCTCCATACTCCTCTCCTTATCCTCCCTTCCTTCCTTCCCTCCTCTACGCCTATTAATTCTTCTACTCCCTGACAGTATGTAAAAACCAACCACCACCATGAGGAACTACCATGCCATTAGCCAACCATCAACCTCTGCACTCTGATTTTATGTTGCACACAAGTGTGCTGAAGAATATCCATGCAATCATCTCCAAAATCCTTCCTGTCCAACGAGCGAAGGAAGACAGAAGTCTATCAAAGTCAATCACTGGCTCAGTAAAGTGGAGTAGGGGTTTGTTTTGTGGAATGTTGGTCCACCTTCTGTGGAGAGAGAGTGCTAGATAGTTTGGATGGCCTCCACCCCAGCAGAAGGGGGAACCAATCACCTTGGGAACAGACTGGTCAGAAAAGTCAGGAGGGGTTTAAACTAATAATGAAAGGGGAGGGTAAAAAGAGGGAAAATATAAACACTCCGCTGGCACAAATCAAGATGTTGAGAATAATATCAAATCAAGGACATGAAGAGAAGGAATTCCAGAACTGCCTACACACCAATGCTAGGAGTTTGGGTAACAAACGAGAACTGGAATTGCTCATTTGTGAACATAAATTCGATTCAGGTGGTATTACAGAAACCTGGTGGGATGATCCGCACAACTGGAATGTGAAAATCTATGGTTGAAACGTATTTAAGAAGGATTGAGTGGACAAACTGGGAGGGAGAGTGGCACTGTCAAAAATGCCATTATCCTGTTTCTGAGTAACTGATAATTCAGAAGCAATATTCTAACAGATAAAATACAAGATCAGGTATTAGTTGGTGCTGACAACCAAATCACACTAAGAAACAGGATGATCGCTAACCTTATGCGCCTATCTATAAAAAGTGTAGGGGGAAAGATCTGTGTGATTATGGGGGACTTCAACTGGAGCGACATATGCTGGAAGTCTCATGTTGCCAGTACTAAAACATCCTTGGAATTTCTAAGCATTACACATGACAATTTCTTAACTCAAAGTGTTGTAGCCAACACAGGAATTCTATATTAGACTTTGTCCTAACAGATAAATAGGAACTAAAAATTAATGTTAGCTTGTGTACAAGTGATTAAGACTTGATCACATTTATAATGTGCAAGATGAATGAAGTCCAGCCCAGTAAATAAATAAATATTATATATACATACACACACACGGTGTTTTAATAGGATGAATTTCACAAAGCTGAAAACAATTGTGAGCCAAAGCAGTTCGAGGAAGAATTTAACCAGAAAAATGAGAATGAATACCAGATGCCCCAAAAGCCACAAACCAGTAACCAAGGAAGAAGGCTATGCTGGTTAAAAAACTGACCTGGTTTAGAGGAAGTGAGGGCAGCCGTAACAAATAAAAAAAAATAATATAACAAAATGGTAGAAAGGGGAAATTAACAGTAATAATATAAATCAGAAGTCAATTATTGTAGAAAATTGATAAGGGAAGGAAAGGGACACAAGGAGAAATCTATAGCCAACAGAGTTAAGGACAATAATAAAAAGAATCCTGTCAATGGTATTGGTCCATTACTCAGTGTAGGTGGTAGAATTATCAATTATAATGTAGAAAAGTTCAGTAAATATTACCATTCTATATTTGAGAAAAACAACTGATATATTCTCATTGTATGGTGATAACATGCAATTCAACTAGTATCTCTGGAGGATGTTAAACAGAAGCCACTAAAGTTAGACATTTTTAAAATCAGCAGGTCCAGATAACTTGCATCCTAGAATTTTTAGAGACTGGCTGCGGAACTCGATGGATCATTAATGCTGATTTTCAATAAGTCTTGGAGCACTGGAAGAGTTCCAGAAAGCTAGAAGAAAGCTAATGTTGTGCCAATTTTTAAAACGGGTAAACAGGATGACCAGGATAATTATAGGTCAATCCTGATACCAATCCTGGGCAAGATAATGGAGCTGCTGCTTCAGGACTTGATTAATAAAGAATTAAAGGAGGGTAATGTAATTATTGCAGAGCAACATGGGTTTAAAGATAACAGATCTCGTCAAACTAACTTGATTTTCTTTATGAGATTACAAATATGGCTGATAAAGGTAATAGTGTAATATACTTAAACCTCTCTAAGACATTTGACTTGGCACCGCATGACACTTAGATTAAAAATTAGAACGATATAAAATTAACATGGCACACATTAAAAGGATTAAAATCTGGCTAACTGATAGATCTCAAAATGTAACCATAAACAGGGAACTGTCGTAGAGCATGTGTTTCCAGTAGCATCCCACAGGGTTCGGTTCTTGGCTCTACGCTATTTAACAATTTTATCAATGACCTGGAAGAAAATGTGAAATCATCACTAATAAAGTTTGTAGATGACAAAAATTGTGGGAGCTGTAAACAATGAAGATGACAGGTTATTGATTCAGAGTTATTTGACAGTGGTTCTCAACCAGAGGTCCGGGGAACACTGGGGGACCCCAAGCAGGTTTCTGGGGTCTGCCAAGCAGGGCCAGCATTAGAGTTGCTGTGGCCCAGGGCAGAAAGCTGAAGCCCCACCACATGGGCTGAAGCCGAAGCCTGAGCAACTGAGCTTCACACAGCCCCCTGTGGCATGGGACCCCAGGCAACTGCCCTTCTTGCTACCTCCTAACACTGGCCCTGCCTTTTATATGCAGAAAGACAGTTGTTGTGGCACAGGTGGACTGTGGATTTTTTATAGCATATTGGGGGGGCCTCAGAAAGACAAAGGCTGAGAACGCCTGTTCTAAAAGATCTGCTCTAGGAATTACTGTGGGGCAGTTCTCTGACCTAGTGTGATCTCCTGTGTAGACAGATGATCACAATGCTCCTATCTGGACTCAGAATAGATAAATCTCTTTCCCACACCTTTTGTCCTGCCTATTTTGATTGTAAGCTCTTCAATGCAGAAAATGTCTTGCTATAATCTACCTTTGTACAACACCTAGCAAAAAGGGGCTCTGATCTGGACTGGGGCTTTTGGGTGCTACCGTAATATAAATATTACTACGCTGCAACAACAGAGAGCTATGAGCCCCCCCAAACAGTTTCTATACCACACTGTACACGGTCTTGCTCAAGATAAAGCGGGACTGGGGTAGCTTCAATAATTCCAGGATACTCACTTTAGTGCCTCTTGCTGGCTCAGTCTATAGCTGTGAACTCCCCCATATCTGGCTACAGACTGGCTAACCTAGTGAGGAGGGCTTTAAACTAGGTTCGAAGGAGGCAGGTGACCAAAGTCCACAGGTAAGTCAGAAATATGGAGACCTGGGAGAAGGGTTGGAATCTGGGGGGAGCATGGGCTGTTATAGCAGAAATAAGGTAGACAAGACAGAATATTGGGGGGGGGGGGAAATCAAATCAGTATCTTAGATGTCTGTATACTAATGCCAGAAGTACAGGTGAATCAGCAGGAAGAACTCAAAATGCTAGTAAATAAACACAACTATGACATAGTTGGCATCACCGAGAATTGGTGGGATAATACACGACTGGAATAGTGGTACAGAAGGATACAGCTTGCTCAGGAAGGACAGGCAGGGAAAAAAGGGAGGAGGTGTTGCCTTATATATTAAAAATGTACACACTTGGACTGAGGTTGAGGTAGAAATAAGAGACTTCTCAAAAGTCTTTGAGTAAGGATAAAAGGGGTAAAAAACAAGAGTGATGTCATGATAGGGGTCTACTACAGACCACCAAACCAGGAAGAAGAGGTGGCTGAGGCTTTTTTTTAGAAAACAATTAACAAATCATCCAAAGCACAGGACTTGGTGGTGATGGGGGCCTTGGACTACTCAACCATCTGTTGGGAAAATAACACAGCAGCAGGGCACAGATTATCCAACAAGTTCTTGGAATATATTGGAGACAATTTTTTATATCAGAAGGTGGAGAAAGCTACTGGAGGGAGGCTGTTCTAGATTTGATTTTGACAAATACAGAAGAACTGGCTGAGAAACTGAAAGTGGAAGGCAGCTTGGGTGAAAGTGATCATGAAATGATGAGTTCATGATTCTAAGAAATGGTAAAAGGGAGAACAGCACAATAAAGACAATGGATTTCAAGGAGGCAGACTTTAGCAAACTCGGTAGGTAAAATCCCATGGGAAGCAAGTCTAAGGGGAAAAACAACTGAAGACAGTTGGCAGTTTTTCAAAGAGACATTATTAAGGGCACAAGAGCAAACTATCCCCCTGCATAGGAAAGATAGGAAGCATGGCAAGAGATCACACTGGCTTAACCGGGAGATCTTCATTGGTCTAAAACTGAAAAAAAAAAAAAAAAAAAAAGAGTCCTACAAAAAGTGGAAACTTGGTCAAATTACAAAGGATGAATATAAACAAATACCAGTATGTAGGGACAGAATTAGAAAGGCCAAGGCACAAAACGAGATCAAAAACAAGAAAACATTCTACAAATACATTAGAAGCAAGAGGAAGACCAAGGATAGAGTAGGCCCATTACTCCATGAGGGGGGAAGACAATACAGGTGAGTCTCATCTTACGCGGGGGTTCCGTTCCGTGGTTAGCGCGTAAAGCGAAAACTGTGTATAGTCAAAATTATATTGAGTTGAATGGCAGGAAGAACTGCCGCACTACAGTTACAGTACTAAAATCGTTATTTTTCTTTTTTTGGTTTTTGTCAACCGCGTAAAACTGAAATGGCGCATGTTAAATGCGTGTAAGATGCGACAGACCTGTAACAGAAAAAGTGGAAATGGCAGAGGTGCTTAATGACTTCTTTGTTTCGGTTTTCACCAAGAAGGTTGGTGGTGACTGGACGTCTAACATAGTGAATGGCAGTGAAAATGAGGTAGGATCAGAGTCTAAAATAGGGAATGAACAAGTCAAAAATTACTTAGACAGGTTAGATGTCTTCTAATCACCAAGGACTGATGAAATGCATCGTAGAATACTCAAGGAGCTGACTGAGGAGATACCTGAGCCATTAGCAATTATCTCTGAAAAGTCATGGAAGATGAGACATTCCAGAAGACTGGAAAAGGGCAAATCTAGTGCCTATCTATAAAAAAGGAAATAAGGACAACTCAGGGAATTACAGACCAGTCAGCTTAACTTCTGTACTGGAAAGATAACGGAGCAAATAATTAAGCAATCAATTTGCAAACACCTAGAAGATAAGGTGATAAATAACAGTCAGCATGGATTTGTTAAGAACAAATCGTGTCAAACCAACCGGAAAGCTTACTTTGAAGGGTAACAAGCCTTGTGGATGAGGGGGGAAGTGATAGATAGGTATATCTTGACTTTAGAAAGGCTTTTGATATGATCTTGCATGACCTTCTCATAAACAAGAAAATACAACCTAGGGAAATACAACCTAGATGGAGCTATTATAAGGTGGGGGCATAACTTGTTGGAAAATCATTCCCAGAGAGTAGTTATCAATGGTTCAGTCATGCTGGAAGGGCATAAGGAGTGGGGTTCCGCAGGGATCAGTTCTGGGTCCATTTCTGTTCAATATCTTCATCAATGATTTATATAAAGGTATAGAGAGTACACTTACAAAGTTGCAGGTGATACCAAGCTGGGAGGGGTTGCAAGTGCTTTGGAGGATAGGATTAAAATTCAAAATGATCTGGACAAACTGGAGAAAGGGTCTGAAATTCAATAAGGACAAATGCAAAGTACACCTCTACCCTGAGGTAACACCGCCCGTTATATCCGAATTCATGTTCTAATGCGATAAAGCACTGCTCGAGGGGGGACGGGAGGCTGTGCACTCCGGCAGATCAAAGCAAGTTCAATATAACGCGGTTTCACCTATAAAGCGGTAAGATTTTTTGGCTCCTGAGGACAGCGTTATATCGGAGTAGAGGTGTACTCCAGTTAGGAAGGAAGGAACAATCAGTCGCACACATACAAAATGGAAAATGACTGCCTAGAAAGGAGTACTGCAAAAAGGGATCTGGGGGTCATAGTGGGTCACAAGTTAAATATGAGTCAACAGTGTAACACCGTTACTACAAAGAAAAAAAAAAAGAAGCAAACATCATTCTGTGATCTATTAGTGAGAGTACTGGAAGTAAGACATGAGAAGTTATTCTTCCACTCTACTCCGCGCTGATTAGGCCTCAACTAGAAACCCAGTTGTGCCCAGTTCTGGGAGCCACATTTCAGGAAAGATGTGGACAAATTGGAGAAAATCCAAAGAAGAGCAACAAAAATGATTGACGGTCTAGAAACATGACCTATGAGGGAAGATTGAAAAAACTGGGTTTGTTCAGTCTGGAGAAGAGAGGAATGAGAGGAGACATGATAACTGTTTTCAAGAATGTAAAAGGTTGTTACAAGGAGGAGGGAGAAAAATTGTTGTTCGTAACCTCCGAGGATAGGACAAGAAGCAATGGGCTTAAATTGCAGCAAGGGTGGTTTAGGTTGGACATTAAGAAAAACCACTCTGACAGTTAGGAAGTTAAGCACTAAATTGCCTAGGGAAGTTGTGGAATCTCCATCATTGGGGATTTTTAAGAGCGGGCTGGACAAACACCTGTCAGGGATGGTCTAGGTAATACTTAGCCCTGCCACGAGTGCAGGGGACTGGACTAGATGGTCTCTTGAGGTCCCTTCCAGTTCTATAATATCTAGACTTCCTGCCCTATCGCATGAGAGACTTACTTAAAAGAGAACTAGATAAATTCATGGAGGTTAAGCCCATTAATGGTTATTAGCCAGGATGGGTGAGGAATGGTGTCCCTAACTTCTGTTTGTCAGAGGATGGAGATGGATGGCAGGAGAGAGATCACTTGATCATTACCTGTTAGGTTCACTCCCTCTGGGGCACCTGGTATTGACCACTGTTGTAGACAGGATACTGGGCTGGATGGACCTTTGGTCTGACCCAGTCTGGTCATTCTTATGTTCTTACATTGGGTGAACCTAGGGCAGAGGAAAGAGCTCCCCTGTGACTACTGCTCTACAATATTTTCCTGAATAACCTTCCCACAGCAAGGAGGAGACCAGCTGAACTGTACCCATAGATTCCTTGAGCTGATCATTGCACACTGCGTTATACAGCATAACCAGAGCCATGGGACAAGATGCCTTACTCAAGGAATATCTTTAGCATAAATGACTGCAACAAACAGGATACTTCTGCAGTAAAAAAAAAAAAAAAAAAAAGGCATCTAACCAGGCTATTTCTAAGACGTTCTTCAGCAGAAACTCATGCTGTCACAGGAAATAATCTGCTGTTATCCAGGATCACAAAATGATGCAGGATAGCCGTTAACTCATCCACTCCAAGCCTAGACTACTTCTTACCATAGGGCATGCCCCTTCCCTCCGACTCACTACAGCGCAGCATTCCTCCCACAGCGCGAACTGCTGAGCTAATACATTCTGTGTTAAAACGTCTCCTTGACAACTAACCAGGAAAGCATTTACAGCAGAAAGGCCAGTTACAGCTCTGAATAAGCAGAACAAATGCAGTGAAATTTAAAACAATGAGCTATTTTACTGTTTTAAATAAGTTGCATGGCTAGGAAGGGCTTTTCAGAGAGCTTAGCATGAACTGTATGACCGGTCACCTGGAAAATGAAACAAAAATCTAATCAAGAAGAACATACACAATACCCAATAGCAGAATACACTGCTCCACATTTAGCTGCATCATTATGTAATTAGTGGGATGTTCACACAGCTTTTCATCACTAAAGACGAAGTGGAGATTTTAACCAAAAATAGTATTTCTTTCCCCTTCTGCGCCACCTGTCATTGGAGGATTCCAGAGATTAAAGCAAACTTCCTAACACACCTGTGTAGTCACCAGTTTCCAGATGGGAAAAAACAGGTAGAGATGGGAGTGACTTCCCCAAAGGTCACCCAATGAGCCAGTGGTGAAGGAAGGGAACCCTTTTCCTAATCCTTGGCTTCCCATTACTACAACCTCCAAAATCAAGTGTTCACTATTGGCTGCCTCAAATTAGTCTGTACGTCAAAATCTGCCAATACCATTGGATATCCTTTCTCCCAAGATGACGGTGGTATAAGAACTGTAAGCTCTTGGAGACAGAAACCCATCTGCCTACATCTATGACATGTCCAATGCCCTTTGACAGACACACCTTAGCAGCACATTATACTGCCATGTAGATTTGTAGCAGAGGAAATAAAGGTCCTTGAACATCCCGCAAAGCATGTCTCCAGAGGTCAATCAATGTCATTCTGAATGCTCAAAAGCTATCAGGGTGGGGGGGGAGGGGAACTGTCCCACAAGACAGCAGACGGCCTATTCCCAACACTATATTGAAGCATGAGGCTCACCTGGAGAAGCCTGACAAGAGCCGATATATTCGAAGGCCTCAGGCCATGGCTACACTCACACTTTACAGCGCTGCAACTTTCGCGCTCAGGGGTGTGAAAAAACACTCCCCTGAGCGCTGCAAGATACAGCGCTGTAAAGCCTCAGTGTAATCAGGGCGGCAGCGCTGGGAGCACGGCTCCCAGCGCTGCACGCTACACCCGTAAGGGATGTGGTTTACATGCAGCGCTGAGAGAGCTCTCTCCCAGCGCTGCCGCTCCGACTACACTCACACTTCAAAGCGCTGCTGCGGCAGCGCTCCCGCAGCGCTGCTGGGGCAGAGCTTTGAAATTCCAAATGTAGCCATACCCTTAGAACTCAGCTCCAAATTAATTCCTCTCCCTGTCAGATCCACACACTTTAGCAAAGCACTGATACAGACGCTTCCTGGGTTACACAAACCTGACTTATGGAAAAAGGTCCGTAAGTGGGTCTGGATTTGTTTTGGGGGGCGGGGAAGGTTGTTTTTTTGGTGTCATTGAGTATGTCTACACTACAGGATTATTCCGATTTTACATAAACCGTTTTTTTAAAACAGATTGTATAAAGTCGAGTGCACGTGGCCACACTAAGCACATTAATTCGGTGGTGTGCGTCCATGTACAGAGGCTAGTGTCAATTTCCGGAGCGTTGCACTGTGGGTAGCTATCCTGTAACTATCTTATAGTTCCCGCAGTCTCCCCCGCCCATTGGAATTCTGGGTTGAGACTCCAATGCAAAAACAGCATCGCGGGTGATTCTGGCTAAATGTCATCACTCAATCCTTCCTCCGTGTCAGCAACGGCAGACAATCATTTCGCGCCCTTTTTCCCTGGATTGCCCTGGCAGACGCAACAGCATGCCAACCATGCAGCCCGTTTAGCCTTTTGTCACTGTCACCGTATGTGTACTCAATGCTGCTGACAGACGTGGTACTGCAGCGCTACACAGCAGCATTCATTTGCCTTTGCAAGGTAGCAGAGACAGTTACCAGCTATAGCACCATCTGCAATTGGAAATTGGCGATGACGGTTATCGGTCCTTTTGTACCGTCTGCTGCTGTCATGGGTGCTCCTGGCTGGCCTCGCTGAGGTCGTCGGGGGGTGCATGGACAAAAATGGGAATGACTCCCCAGGTCATTCTCTTCTTTATGTTTTGTCTAAAAATAGAGTCAGTCCTGCCTACAATATGGGGCAAGTGTACTAGAGACCCAGAGAGCACAGCTGCTCCAGGTCAGAGCCCCAGAGATCTCGCAGAAATGATGATGCCATTCTAGGGGGTGCCCCTGCAACAACCCCATCTGTTGCTTCCCTCCTTCCCCAACCCTCCTGGGCTACCGTGGCAGTGTCCCCCCCATTTGTGTGATGAAGTAATAAAGAAAGCAGGAATAAGAAACACTGACTTTTTAGTGAGATAAAATGAGGGGGAGGCAGCCTCCCACTGCTATGATAGTCCAGGCAGTACAGATTCTTCATTAGACATGAAAGGGGGGGGGGGGGGCTGATGGAGCTCAGCCCCCAGTTGCTATGATGAGGACAGTTTTCAATTCTTTTGCACCGTGTGCTGGGAATGACCAGGAGTCATTCCCATTGTTGCCCAGGCACCCCCGGCCGAATTCACCGAGGCCAGCCAGGAGCACTCACAGGATGATGAGGATGGTTTTCCACCATTTTGTACCATTTGCCATCAGGAAAGGAAGGGGAAGGGATGCTGCTGTTCAGCGCCGCAGCACTGAGTCTACCAGCAGCATGCAGTAGACATACGGTGACATTGAAAAAAGGCGAGAAACAATTTTTTTCCCCCTTTTCTTTCACCAGGGGTAGTGGTGGTGGTAAAATGACGAGATATACCCTGAACCACCCGGGACAATGTTTTTGACCCTTCAGGCATTGGGAGCTCAGCCAAGAATGCAAATGCTTTTCGGAGACTGCGGGGACTCTGAGATAGCTGGAGTCCTCAGTCCCCCCTCCCTCCCTCCATGAGTGTCCATTTGATTCTTTGGCTTTCCGTTATGGTTGTCACGCAGCACTGTGTTGAGTCCCTGCTGTGGCCTCTGTCTGGAGATTTTTTCAAATGCTTTGGCATTTTGTCTTCTGGAACGGAGCTCTGATAGAACAGATTTGTCTACCCATAAAGCGATCAGATCCAGTATCTCCCGTACAGTCCATGCTGATCAGCGCTCCATGCTGGGCAAACAGGAAATGAAATTCAAAAGTTCGCAGGGCTTTTCCTATCTGCCTGGCCAGTGCATCCGAGTTCAGATGGCTTTCCAGAGCGGTCACAATGGTGCATTGTGGGATACCGCCCGGAGGCCAATACTGTCGAATTGCGGCCACACTAACCCTAATCCGACATGGTAATACCGATTTCAGTGCTACTCCCCTCGTTGGGGAGGAGTACAGAAATCGGTTTTAAAAGCCCTTTAAATCAATATAAAGGGCTTCTTTGTGTGGACGGGTGCAGCATTAAATCAGTTTAAAGCTGCTAAATTCGGTATAAACGCGTAGTGTAGACCAGGCCATTGTCAGGTATACGTCTCTGCAAATATGGGGAGAGTCTGTAGTTTAAAACACCATGGATTCCTGGAGGAAAGCAAGGTATAAGCAGCTTTAAAGCCTCTGGGCAGGGAGAGATACTGAACTGAGCTGGACTCTTCCTTCTAACTTCAAACATATTAATAAAGGGGACAATTTAGTGAGTTCATGGAGTTCCACCAACCTACCTGACATCACAGACTGGTTGGGAAAGCAGTAACTCTCCCCTTAGCTACCACCCTACTCTATTTCTCCAGACACACCCCTTTTGCAATGGTACACGTTCCAGCGGGATAGGTGCACAAGGCTCAATTCCAAACCTCACAGCTTTGCACTGCAGAGAGGGGCTAGCGCTGGTTGAGGGTGTTTCCTCAAGCGACAGCAAATCAACCCATAGAGTGCCCTCTGAATCTTGACCACCAACAGCGTTTGAGATGGCGGCCAGTCCTCAGCTACAGAGTTAGCATGACAATATGGCTACAGCTGACCCTGAAGTTAGGAATGAACAAAGAATCTGCCCTTGCAGCCAAATCAAAGACCTCCACTCAACTGACAAAGTATCACTGACTGCTGCTAACCAGACGAACAAAGACCCTGTAGCCAATGGTCCTGGAGAGTAGCACCAGGCAACATTTCTCCATACTAACCAATCACTTTGAGCGCTATTACCGTAGTAATAACGTCAGTATTTCATGCTCTGCCTCAGTGGTTTAAGAGACATCCGGTGGGGCAGGGAGACCTGGTGCGCTGCTCACAAGGACACAGTAGCAGATGGAAAGGAGTAGGGAATTTAAGTGGGAACTGAAATACTGCGGATTTTCCCCCTTACGAAGTGTTTCACAGAATGATAAAATCAGAACCTCTGCACTGCGTGAGAAAGATGGAGGAGGGATAAATTAGACTGACATGTTCATTAACTATTTCCTTCATTACACTGTGTTGCTAGAGGGGACACCTCTAAGCATGGAACGAAGCAATCTGCTTACTACCAACCACTGTTCTAAGCCTAAAAGTTACATTTACTAACTACATACAAACTCCTCCCCCCAGACTGCTACAGACATTTTTCTACCATAGAGAAATATTCTGGCCTTCTGGAAGGGCAAAAGGTAGACACCAAGTTGAGAAACTAATGATTGCAAGAACTAAACGTAAGTATGTTGAAAGAGAGTCCTCTAATCCAGTGCTAGTGGGGAAGAGGAGTATATCCAGAATTTCACTGCCCTAGTACCAGAATACACTGGCACTACCACAGTCAAATTCAGCGCAGGTGTAAGCAAGTACAACTCTGATGTCAGTGGGAACTCAGCACCACAAGATCAGACCCCAAAGAGGTACACCCTTCGCTCACAGTAAAAGCAACTGTCTGAACACTAAGGCCATGTCTTATGCGTCACTCAGGAAACGTACCTGGATTTTTCTTAGCAGGTGGGGTATTTTCTGACCTGTTTTGTAGCAAAAGCTGCTTGTCTAAATCCTCTAAGATTTAATTCTGCTCTTGCTAATGCTGCACGACAGGGAGATTTTCCTGGGGGTGCTCGAAACAGCACAGACGAAAAGGGGATTTGTGAATGGGGCTGTGTAACAACATGTGTCACTGAACATGCTGCCCTTTACTCAATCTGTGAGCAGCCTAGCACAACTCCTCTCCTTCAGGAGGCACGTTCCAGTTGCCAGAGACTGGTGCTTACAACACTGAAGAGGCTGGGGGAGAAGGAGAAGAGAAGGGGACATTAACATTTTACCTAATTTGAGGTTAATTTCAAAGAGAACGTTTCAACTAGATTTATTGAAACTGTTTTTTTTTCCTGAAGAGTTCCTGTCCTGATAAATAACGTGCCCAACATTTTCAGACAAATGTGGTTTTCAAGTTGGTGATGGCCTTTTAAAAACGTGCAACAAATACAGGAAAAAGAGAGGATCAAAACGGTGGAGAAGAGGCATGTTATACTTATTGCTGAATATATCTCAGTGGTTTTCCTGAATTACTTACAACCAGGAGTTTGTCAAACTCCCATGGCTGTATATATGTCTCTACCTGCACCTAGAGAGACAAGGTGCTTCCACCTTGTACTCAGTGGTGACGCACTGAATTCATTTCCCAGACCTGATGAAGAGCTCGAAAGCTTATCTTTCTCATCAACAGAAGGTGGCCCAATAAAAGGTATTACCTCACCCACCTTGTCTCTCCTGGGACCAACACAGCTACCACATGCTCTTTGCAGGGCCTACACTAGTAGATTTTCGTGAAGTTTCATTCAAGATCACCTACTCCCAAAATAAGCTTGACACCTAATGACTGGCACAATCATGTAGTCCTACAACCCAAGCACAATGAAACCTCAGGGAAATCTAACACTCAGAAATTGAGCTGCTGATCACCAACACTTCCCGTGTCCCACTCTCACCCTTTGACTGGATAATGCCCATCGCTGTTCTAAGATACTGGAGTAGTTTTGCATGATGTCCTATTAAAAGGCACCTAAACTGCTAAAACAAAACAAGCTCAAAGTGAGCTGGCAAAGACCATAATGAACCTTAAAGGTGGAACTTCAGTAGAAATCCTATTTCCAGAGGAATCGTCAATGAGGTATGACACCCCGTGACTCAGCTATTAAGCTGAGAAGTATGTTGTGTAGCTAACACAGCCACTGTACACCATTCATACAGGCGCCTCTAACACGGCCAAGCCAACCCTGAGCTGAAGAACAGGCCCTTCCTGGTATAGATCTGCAAGTTTGCTCAAAAGCAGACTGATAAAAACAAGGCAGCTTCTCTAGCCCGCTGAGCAGCATTCTCTCTCATACTCCTAGCCTGGCATTTATTACTCCCATTTAACTAATACAGCTGTGTCAAATTTTCATTCGTAGATTCATATTCATAGATTCTACGACTGGAAGGGATGTTGAGAGGTCATCAAGTCCAGTCCCCTGCCCTCATGGCAGGACCAAATCCTGTCTAGACCATCCCGGATAGATATTTATCTAACCTACTCTTAAATCTCTCCAGAGATGGAGATTCCACAACCTCCCTAGGCAATTTATTCCAGTGTTTAACCACCCTGATAGTTAGTAGGGTGACCAGACAGCACGTGTGAAAAATCGGGACAGGGGTTGGGGGTAATAGGAACCTATATAAGAAAAATCCCCAAATATCGGGACTGTCCCTATAAAATCAGGACATCTGATCACCCTAACAGTTAGGAACTTTTTCCTAATGCCCAACCTAAACCTCCTTTGCTGCAGTTTAAGCCCATTGCTTCTTGTTCTATCCTCAGAGGCTAAGATGAACAAGTTTTCTCCCTTCTCCTTATGACACGCTTTTAGATACCTGAAAACTGCTATCATGTCCCCTCTCAGTCTTCTCTTTTCCAAACTAAACAAACCCAGTTCTTTCAGCCTTCCTTCATAGGTCATGTTCTCTAGACCTTTAATCATCCTTGTTGCTCTTCCCTGGACCCTCTCAGGTCTATTGGATGGAGGGCTCCCAGATGGGCTCAGGAGGGGGAGGGGGCAGAGAAACAGGAACTGGGTTGTCTTTAGAGTTTCTTTAACTCTCTACATCTGGGGGGAAACGTGTGTGCGTGTCTGTAACAATACAGACATACTTCCTGACAGGTATTTTGAAATAAATTACCAAAATAATCGAAACTGGCATGATTATAGAGTGTTGTTTTGACAAAATTTGCAGAATTTTAAAATATTTGTGTGCAGATTTTTTATTTTTTCGGCACAGAATTCCCCCAGGAGTAAGAGACTAGAACTCATCATCTTTTCCTGACTCCCAACCCAATGAACTTTTCTCCTCAGACAAAGGGAGTTGTGGCTGCTGTGATCCCTGTCTGGAGCTCTAGTTCTGTATCCACCACGAAAGAGGCTCAGTGGGGGCTTGCACCATGACCAAAGAAATGTTAATCAGCTCTGCTGAGCATGTGAAAGTGGATCCTGGGAGGGGGAAGCAAAAGGCAGTTATCTGACCCCAGCACTATCACCCTTTCAAGTTTCGTGATCTTACTTCAAAGGATGGGGATGCCAGAGCTCAAAGGAACAATGGAACAAGGTGTAATACTGGCAAAACTATTTTTCTTGCCCTCATTCTCTGAAACGGTTGAACCACTGAACCAAAAGTCAGCCTGAGGGAAAGAGCAAACATGGAAATGTCCAGCCCAAATGGTTAGCAAGCAACTGAAACCAGGGCTTGATATGGAAAGCGTCAGGCTACTTTAACTACAGACATTGGTGAACGTATTTCTAGGCAGAACTAGTAGCAATCAAATGCTCTTATAAACGATCACCCTCAATCCAGGTGCCTGTTACTCTTCTTTAACAACAGGCTCAGACACTCCCTATCACAGATTAAAAAGGTTTTCCACATCACCTTGGCACAGAAAAACTTAAGTCTGTCCCTTTAGTTGGACACAATCAAAGTGCAAATCCAGCTTAATTTTTATTGCTTCTGCAAATTCATACTGGTCAGTTTTAGCTTTCTGGTTACTGATTAACAGTCAGTCTCACATTTTGGTTTTTATGCACTAGTACAACACTGCAGAGGATGGTTTAAAAGGAAAAAAGATTCACAAATCCCAACATTAATAGAAGTGTTTTCATGAACTCTGAAGTTATTTTTTCCAAAAGTTAATTTCAGTCACTCAGCTTTTTTAAAAAGCAACTTTGTCCATCCATTGTACCTTTCCATCTGAGGATCTCAAAGTACTTTACAAACACGAAGCCCCAACACCTCGTGAAAGCTAGCTTTATGCCCATTTTATGAATGAGGAAGTAGAGGCAGAGACATTAAGTGACTTTTCCCCAAGGCCACGGAATCAGTAGCAGATTCAAGAACAGAATTCAGGAGTCCAGTCCTCTACTTTAACCCTCATCATTTCTTCTCCAAATATTCTTAAAATTAGCATTAATCTGGGGTTGCCATCCCAGCTCACCCAGAACACAATGATAGGTAACTCTAGTTTAGGATTTAGAAGCAAAACAGGCCTCCTGATTCCATTCCTTAGATTGGCAGCATCTCATAGCAATAACTTTTGTCTTGTTCAGCAATATGCACACAGTCAGGACTTTGATAATAAAAGCTCAGGTCTGGAGGGACTTCAGTGGCCTTTTGAAGGGTGCTGGGATGAGAAGGAAGGGTTATTTATAGTTACACATGATTAATAAGTGAACAAGCCACAAAAAGTAATTAGCAACATCTCAGGATGTTCTCCCCCCAAGATACTCATTTTCTTTAATAAGCATTTTCCAGCATTACTGCTCCAGAAGCCTCTCTCTTAGAAGAGAGCCCTAGAAAGTTAATCCACCAGTCACTCCCGTTAAAATTGAAGTGAAAAAAAAACAGCAGACATTCAACCCTGACAGACCGAAGTGGAGAAAGAGGCTGCATAATCAGTTTTCTTTCACAAAAGACAAACTGAAGACAGAAGAGATGCCCAGATGCTATGTCTAAGGGGAGATATCCTACAAACCCAATAAAAACCAACACCCTCTACACTGGAAGTATTAACTTCCCACCTGCTTCCGTGCAGAGATTTAATAAACCATTACTGGAAAAAGGAAAGACTGAGTGGTAGAGAATGGAACATAATTTGCATTCCACTAGAGAAGCTTAATTATTGATCTAATAATTGATGGTCTTAGCATTATGTAATAAAGTTAGGAATGCAACAAATCCTGGTTAATCTTCCAGATCTCAGCTCTGACAGCTCAAGAACAATCCTTGCGAACACAATATTACATATGTTTGATTTAAAACCAACAGGAGCCAGAAAACAGGATTCCAGAGTGAAACTTTACCCTTACTTCTGCATTCTGCCTAGACAAGCATTAGCCCAGCAATTCAACAGGACATCATTTCTTAACTCTCGAAAGCGTTAAGAGCCTGGAATAGTTGCAAGGCTGCTTTTATCCTCGTTCCAGCTTTGAATTTACATATTGTTTCTATAGTTTGCATTTCTGTCAACAAACTCTACTGAGACTTCAACACGGTGTCCATCAACACATATGTGGACAGATGGTGAGAAGGACCATTGTAGAGTAAATACAGGAAGGGAAGCTATCCCTTTAAAGGGACCTCAATTCGAAACTGACAGTTAAGAAAAGTACTTTCAGGTGTTCCATCTAACCTGAGTCCCTCGGACAATTTGCGCAGGTTTTCAATCACATTTCCTGTTCTTCCCCCTCCCCTTTTCTTTTTAGTTTAAAATTTCTCCTGTTATTGCATGAAGCACACAAACACACAGGGAACTGACTGACTTAACAGGGGAAGCCGTGAAACTGACTATACACAAAGTGCTCTTACACGCACAAGGTAAAACTGAAAAACATTCCTTTAATCTTTCAATCACGTTTATTTTGGAGTTATTTGTAACACTTGTAGGTAAGGAGTTTTCAGAAAGAAGGGTGGTTATTTAGTTGACTGACCCCCTTTAAAAATGGTGTCATAACTATAAAGGGAAGGGTAACAGCCCTCCTGTGTACAATACTATAAAATCCCTCCTGGCCAGAGACACCAAAATCCTTTTACCTGTAAAGGGTTAAAAAGCTCAGGTAACCTGGCTGACACCTGACCCAAAGAACCAATAAGAGGACAAGATATTTTCAGATCTTTGGGGGGGGGGGGGAGAAGGTTTTTGTTTGTGCTCTTTGGACTAAGAGGGACCAGACATCAGTCCATGCTCTCCAAATCTTTCTGAACCAGTTTCTCATATTTCAGACTTGTAAGTAACAGCCAGGCAAGAGGTGTTAGTTTTATCTTTGTTTTCTCAACTTGTAAATGTTCCTTTTGCTAACCGGTTTACCTCTGTTTGCTGTAACTTTAAACCTAAGGTTAGAGGGGGTTCCTCTGAACTCTTTAAATCTAATTACCCTGTAAAGTTTTTCCACCCTAATTTTACAAAAATAATTTTTACCTTTTTTTTTTTTAATTAAAAGCCTTCTGTTTAAAAACCTAATTCATTTTTCCTTGTTTTAAGATCCAAGGGGAATTGAATCTAAACTCATCAGGAATTGGTGGAGGGAAAGGAGGGAGAATGGTTAATTCCTCCTTGTTTTAAGATCCAAGGGTCTGGATCGGTGCTCACCAAAAAATTGGTGGAAAAGTCTCTCAAGGCTACCCAGGGAAGGGTTATAGTACTTGGGAGGGAAATATTGGAGGGGGGGGAGGTAAACAGAGTTTCCCAAATAACTCAAATAATTTGGGTGGTGGCAGCAAAACCAAATCTAAGCTTACAATTAAGCTTAAAAGGTTCTCATGCAGGTCGAAAAAGTTATGCAGCACCAGTAATGAAACATTACGATGCCTTATCTCAACTGCTGTAACCACAGAGTTCCTACCAATTTTGTTAATACAGCAAGAGTGCTTTGTATACAGGTTATTGACACCACTATTTCTATCACTACAATACATGCAGATAAGATTTAGCACTTCAAGGCACTGTGGCCTGTTGGGAGCTGTGTGACAAACTGATTTTACAGATGGGTCTTGAGTGATGAAAAGGTCTCAAGCCTGTTCGCTGCATGGAAGCGTTCATCTGACATTACAACCCACACACACACACAACACGAAGGATTTGGACCAACACAATATATAACAACATTACTCAATTCCCAAGCTCCCCAATTTGGCCTGAGGTGACCTCAATTACCTGAGCTTCTAGTGAGTCCTAAACAAAAGTGAAAATCCACACCCAATCCTTATTGACTAAACTCTCCTTGCTATAGACTTTACAGGACTGGTATTAAAAATATGGTTATACAGTTATTTCAGTGGTTGCTTCAGTTAACGCAAGGTTGCCTGGCTCACAACAGAACGCAAGACAAATGAATATTTACGAGCTTAGAAGGACACAATCAGCTTGAACTTTAATAGTCCCACTGCGTCTCTTTTAAATAATATGTCCTTGTCATGAAAAAAATCAAGAGTACCTTTACACTGTACACATACAGTCTTATTCTGCTCCACTGCTGAGAATTTTTTGGTCTCTAATAAGCTATGACAAGAGAAGGTTAGGGCTGCAAAGCACTCCACAGCTAGAATGTGATGGAACTGAGGTCCACGCATCCTTTGTTCAGTCCCCTTGTGCATCTACCTTTTTCATGGACTCCAAGGCTGAAGAGACCATTGTTATCATCTAGCCTGACTCCTATATAACACAGGCCAAAGAACTTCCCTAAAGTAATTTCGAGAGCAGATCTTTTAGAAATACAGCCAATCTGGATTTTAAAATGGTCAGTGATGGAGATTCACCCTTGAAAGCTCATGCTCCAATACGTCTGTTAGTCTATAAGGTGCCACAGGACTCTTTGCTGCAACCCATGGTAAGTTATTCCAATGGTCAATTACTCATTTAAAAAAAATCTACACCTTATTTCCAGTCTGAATTTGTCCAGCTTCAGCTTCCAACCACTGGATTGTGTTAGATTGAAGGGACCATTATTAAACATTTGCTCCCCATTGGGTACTGTACTTACAGACTGTAATCAAGTCAACCTTTAACCTTTTCTTCGCTAAACTACATAGCTAGAGCTCTGAGAGTCTAATGCTGGAAGGCATGCTGTCTAATCCTTTAATTATTCTCATGGCTCTTCTCTGAACCCTCTTCGATTTACCAACATCCTTCTTGATTGGAGGGCACCAGAAATGGCCTCTATGGCCAGCAGTGGTCACACCATGAGAAATACAGAGGTAGAATAACCTTTCCACTCCTACTCAGGATTCCCATTTATGCATCCAAGGGTCACGTTAGCTATTTTGGCCACATCATCATGCTGGGAGCTCATATTCAGCTGATTATTCACCATGAGCCACAAATCTTTATTATATTAGTCTGATCCACCACATGGAAGAGGCAGAGATGGGGGCAGAACCTAACTCTCCTCAGTCCCAGTGCAGAGCCTTAGGCATAAGAGGACATCATTTCTCTTCTTATAACCCTTTGTCTCCTTCACTGTCCATCCTTTGCATGGAATTAAGCAGAAATAGCATAATTAAAGGGTGTATTCTAATGCGTTGGCACAAGAGAGAAGAAAAAGCTACAGCTTAACACTAGCATTTCCTAGCTTCTGAATGCTTGACTTTGGCAACCTTCATGGGTTTTTTATCTAGTTTGTGTGAGAGAGATTTTCTAGTGCCCTTTTATTTTTTTTTAAATATATACCCTCATGTGGAGGAATAAAAAGTAACAGTAACAGTTATCCGCTGTGAGGACTGGCCACTATAGGGGGATGAGAGGCACATTTTGCCAGTGGCTTACACAGCTGTTTGCTAGGCAGAAGAGGAATGGTGGGAAACAATTCCGATTTCTATTCCTGGCCCTGTACAGAAATGGGGCCTAGTGGTTACAGACAATCCAATCAAGCACAGACTAGAAACATACATTTTGAAAAACAGTGTGATTCCATGGATTCATGCCATATTAGAGACAGGGTTCCAGCGTCAGCTCTGCCTTAAGTGTTCTTGTGAGATTTCTCAGTTACCCTGTCTGAAAAAAATGGTAAATATAAAACTTGTCTGCCTCTCTAAGAGCCATCAAGTACACAGAATTATGACCCCATCTACCCACCCCAGTAGAAGAGAAGGGACTAGAATTCATAGTTTCCTTCTGGTCCCCAGCCCAGCACTCCCCTCCCTAGGCTAAGTGAGCTGCAGCTGCACTCCTTTTCGAGCTCAAACTCTGTGGGGCTGGAGTATGTTCAGTGTAAATGGAATGTTCTGAGATTACAGCCTCAAACTTCTTACAAGCCCTTCTGAGCATGTGCAACTGGCAATTTCTTTCCCAGTGGCTTATACTGCCAAATCCAGATGGATTTTGATATGAGAAGCAAAAGGCATCTTTTACCCCAGGAATATCCTCCTGCCACGTTTAGTCTAAAGCATGGAGGAGCTAGAGCCCTTCAAAGAGAATATTGAGAAAAAAATTTAAACATTGACAAGACTATTTTCCCTTAACCTCATCCTCAAGCAGCTGATTAGGGTTTGCTGAAACTTAAAGAAATATCAATCTGAGGCAGAACAGGCAATGAAAAATTTCAGTCTCAATAGCTGAGCGTTTGGCAAAGTTATATAAGCAACAATAGGGTCTTATCAGGGAAAGTGCTGTCAACTTCAACTGTAGGTGATGCTACCGGCTCTGCATATAAGGGTCCTTTCTGCATAGTCTGCCTTCATGCTAAAGAAACAGTAAAACTGACAATACAAAAATGTTGCCAAAACCAAAGTAAACAACCTAATCTTTCAATTATACCCACTGTAAATTATACCAATAACTATCGCACGTACACTATTTTCAGACAGAAACGTGATGTCTTTCAAGTGGCCATGCCCCTTTAAATTGCGGGTTGCAATTTTGCAACAGAAAAGCTTCAAAAACAGACTCCAACAAGAAACTGCTGAGCTAGAATTGATATGCAAACTAGATACAATCAACTTAGGCTTAAATAGGGACTGGGAATGAATGGTTGAGCCATTACAAACATTGAATATTTCTCACCACTTCTTATCAAACTGTCTGTACTGGGCTATCTTGATTATCACTTCAAAAAGTGTTCTCTCTTACTTAACTGGCCTCTCAGAGTTGGTAGGACAACTCACACCTTTTCATGATCTCTGTATGTGTATATATCTCCTCAATATACGTTCCATTCTATGCATTTGAAGAAGTGGGCTCTAGCCCAAGAAAGCTTATGCTCAAATAAATTTGTTAGTCTCTAAGGTGCCACAAGTACTCCTGTTCTTTTTGTGGATACAGACTAACACAGCTGCTACTCTGAAACCTTTAAATGCTGTATCTCAAAAGTAACACACACACACACACACGCACACCACTTGTGCGCTACAGGAGAGTAGACTCAACAAGTGTTAGCCAATCATTGCAGTTAACCTGGTGCTGAAGATGGTTTAGCTGCACTCATTGCTAACACTCCTTATAACAATGGGCAGCTTTGATAGTGTAGACATGGGTTTGGTGAAATCCAAGTTAACACAATTTCCATTGTAAAAGCATCAAAGGCTGACTATTATCAGTGTTTGGATTTAAGGTTTATTAATAGTCACGCCTAATCCTTTCCATATGTTGCTGAAGACTTTTACAAGGTTATACAGTAAAGGAGGAAGATGTATTTGAGCTACTCATCTTTGAGTACAACACAAGTGCATTAGCAGTGCTTTATAAATAACAGATACAGTACCAAGTGCGTGCTAGGTATTAACAGACCAGAAAGATGACGATCATTATCATAGAAAATCCCAAAGGGATATGTCTCCTTGCAGATTGAGCACCACTTGGATTGACCTCTGCCTAGGTCCTTAAGGTGGCATGGCGGGATATTCAGTTTATGTCCAACACTGACAACCGTAGTGCCACCAAAGCTTTTTTCAACCATGTGATTGTCAGCCATGTAATGACTCTGCAGACAAGATGACACTGCCCTCATCTTGTGGTCCACTGACATCCGGCTAATTTAAGGTTAGAATAGTGTTCCATAAAATGGAAGAAAAAGTAGTTTGCCCTGTGTTCATGTTATCTGAAAAGTTCCCATGCTCAGCTTGTTTACAGATCACTTCAGAAGAAGCAGTGTGTTTGCCCAAGCCAATCTTGTGATACAGACAAGTCCATAGGCAGAGGATGTTTTTAATTTGTTGAATCAGTGTTTGCTGTAAGGAAGCATACAGCTACCCGCTGGTTTGCCAATAGTTAGCCCTGCTTTTCTGTGTAGCGTTTACAGACGAACAGATAGATATTCATTTGGAAGTGGGTATATTTCTTATATGAAGATTTTTTAAAGCCAATAGTCTCACGGCAAAGAGCAGATAAAGATTACTATTGCAGATACTGCTACTTCTAAATTAGAGACAAGACTGAAGAGCACATCCCCCATCCTGAATAGTCTGCGAAGTGACTTGCACTCTCGGCACTATAAAATACTATACAGATGCCTGTGCACTGTGATATTTCATTTATTGACATTGGGTCCCCAGTGACAGAAAAGCCATGCAACTGTACAGAGGGATAGTTCTAGGTGGCCCTGTTTATTACAGATGAAACTTGACTGCATGTGCAGTCAGAATACTATAAAATAAAGCTGTTCTTTTTACAGAAATCATTCCCCTTTCCTGTTCCACAGTAAATATTTAAGAACGCCATTTACATTACTCAGTCACTCCTTGGCTTCACTTATTTACATGTAACAGAGCCAGAAGGGAAATTGCATTGTGTTTTACTTAGTAATACTGTAGGAAAAAATTAGTGAGGTACAGTAAATAGCTCACTATGAACTGGAACTGCTCAGGGATGGGCAGTCTTCTCTAGATTGCCGAGGTGACAGAAAGAGGTTGGCTGAGCATCGCTGGCAGTTCCAAACAGCATAAAATTGATGGGAATATGTTGAATCCTCCAGATTTATCCACCACACAAACTGACTCAGTCCACTTATTCACCACAAGACAGTGAAGAAACTCACATGTAACCTGGAGAAGCCACAAGAACACACGACAGAAAACAACTACTCTACACCTAATTATAGGTTGAAGAGATTTTGTTCAAATATGTGGAAGAGAAAGAGAAAGTGAGAAAAGCTACTGTCAGTTTTGGCCTTTTCTTTACCACTAGAAATGTCTCACAGAAAGTTCTGAGGTTAATTAGGCTACCTACAACAGTGGAAAAACCCAACACACACCACACACCCCTGGGAGCAGAATATTTCCCTAAAGGAAGGCAAGGCAGCACCATTGGCTCTTAGGGCTTGGCTACACTGGAGAGTTGCAGCGCTGCTGGTGGGTTTACAGCGCTGCAACTTACCGTCCACACTTGCAAGGCACATACAGCTCTGCATCTCCCTGGCTGCAGCGCTGGCTGTACTCCTGGTCTGCCTGGGGTATAACAATTGCAGCGATGGTGATGCAGCGCTGCTCCGCCAGTGTGGCCACCAAAAGCGCTGTAATTGGCCTCTAGAGGTATTCGGAGGTATCCCAGAATGCCTGTTCAGCCACTCTGCTCACCAGTTCGCAATCTACTGCCCCAGCCTCAGGTGACTCACCCTTTAAATGCCCCGGGAATTTTAAAAATCCCCTTCCTGTTTACTCATCCAAGTGTGGAGTGCAATCAGTGAATCTTTCCAGGTGACCATGCCTCCACGCGCCAAACGAGCCCCAGCATGGAGCAAAGGTGAGTTGCTGGACCTCATCAGTGTTTGGGGTGAGGAAGCTGTGCAGTCACAGCTGCGCTCCAGCCGTAGGAATTACGATACTTATGGGCAGATCTCAAGGGCCACGCTGGAAAGGGGCCATGACCGGGACGCGGTGCAGTGCAGGGTTAAAGTGAAGGCGTTGCGGAGTGCCTATTGCAAAGCCCGTGAGGGAAACCGCCACTCTGGCGCTGCCCCCACGACCTGCCGTTTTTACAAGGAGCTGGACGCAATACTTGGGGGTGACCCCACTGCCAATCCAACGACCACGATGGACACTTCAGAGCAGAGGGGGAGGAGGGTGGAGAGAAGGAGGAGGAGGAGGAAACCGAGACTGAGGGTACTGGGGTGGGGGAGAGACACCCTCCGGAGTCCCAGGAGGCATGCAGCCAGGAGCTCTTCTCAAGCCAGGAGGAAGCTAGCCAGTCGCAGCAGCCAGTACTTGGTGAAGGACAAGCAGAGGAGCGGGTTACCGGTAAGCAGCTTTTATTTTCAGGATGGAAATGTTTCGGGAGAGGAGGGGGGGGGTTAAGGCTGCATGCATGCATGCCTAGATGTGGAACAGCCTATTGATGTGGTCTATCACGTCGCGGTAATCAGCCTCGGTAATCTCTTCAAAAGTTTCAGCCAGAGTGTGGGCAATGCGCTTGCACAAGTTTATAGGGAGAGCCACTGTGGTCCTTGTCCCAGTCAGGCTAACGCGTCCGCACCACTGTGCCGTGAGGGGTGGGGGGAGCATTGCTGCACACAGGCAAGCTGCACAGGGGCCAGGACAGAATCCACATTGCTGTAGAAGACCCTCCCGCTCTTCCCAGGTGACCCACAGCAATGAGATATCTTCCAGGATTAACTCCTGTGGAAAATGTTGGGAGACTGTTCACTGTAGGTGCTCCCTGCAGCACTTTGCTTTCCCCAACGCACAGTCCCCCTTACTCACCATTTCATGGCTCCTGTGGGTTATGTGCACTCTGGTATGGGAAAAGTATGCTAAATAGAAGACTGTAAACTCCTTCACTGTGTGGGAATAATTGTCTGGGTGAGATTATAAACAATGCTTCCTCTGTTAACTGTTGCCATTCGAAAAGTGTCCTTGACTACTCGACTGCCCTTATCATCAACTACTGCTCAGAGGCTACAAAACCTCTGGAAGAAGCCGCAAAAAAGCAAAGATGACATGCTGAAAACAGTTATGGATCACTCCGTCAGAGAGAGTAAAAAACAGCAGGACAGGAGGGAAAGGGAAAGCAGGATCCGCCAGAGAAAAGCAGCGGCTAAGAAGAAAAGCACAAAGCAGCTGATAAGCATCCTGGCGCGCCAAACGGATTCTATCCAGTCACTTGTAGCCATGCAAGCAGAGCACTACCATGCCGGTTCCCACCCCGTCCCAAAGCTCTTTCCCTTGTGCCCCAATGTCAGCTCCAAACCCCCTTCCCCAGCATCCAGGTTCTTACCACCACCAGCTGCTCCCAACACCTGTACGTTCACCAACCAGCCCTGAGAACTACGACCCTCACCCTCTGAACTCAAACCCCATCACCATGCAGTAGTACCATCCTGAAGTGCAGCAGTTATTGCACAGCACTCCAGACAGGACATATTCAAACTTGTGACTGTACAGTTCACCACCCCACCCCCCTGCCCTTTTAGGTTCCCAAAGTGTTGTGCGTCTGTCAAGAAAGTTATTTTCTTTTCAATAAATGAAATCTTGGCTTTGAAAACAGTCTTTATTATTGCAGAAAGTGAAAAATATCATAGGCCAGGAAAGAAACAGGCACTGCCAATCATTTTAGGAAAAACAGATTCCTAACATTGTAACCACTTCACTTCACTCCCGTGCAAGGCACCAAACATTACTGTTGGTTTTCAGCCTCAAATTCCTCCCTCAAGGCATCCCTAATCCTTGTAGTCCTGTGCTTGGCCTCTCTAGTAGCCCTGCTCTCTGGCTGTGCAAATTCAGCATCCAGGCGTTGAACCTCAGAGGTCCATTCCTCACTGAATGTTTCACCCTTCCCTTCACAAATATTATGGAGGGTACAGCACGCGGATATAGCTACAGGGATGCTGCTTTCCCCCAAGTCTAGCTTCCCATACAGAGATCTCCAGTACCCTTTTAAACGGCCAAAAGCACACTCCACAGTCATTCGGCACCGGCTCAGCCTGTAGTTGAACCGGTCCTTGCTGCTGTCAAGCTTCCCTGTATACGGTTTCATGAGCCAAGGCATTAACGGGTAAGCGGGGTCTCCAAGGATCACAATGGGCATTTCAACGTCCCCTACTCTGATCTTCTGGTCTGGGAAAAAAGTCCCGGCCTGCATCTTCCTGAACAGGCCACTGGTCCAAAAGATGCGTGCATCATGCACCTTTCCAGGCCAGCCTGTGTTAGTGTTAATGTCAATGAAACGCCCACGGTGATCCACAAGCACCTGAAGAACCATAGAGAAATGCCCCTTCCAATTAATGTACTTGGATGCTAGGTGGGGTGGTGCTAGAATAGGAACATGCGTCCCATCTATCGCCCCTCCACAGTTAGGGAAAGCCATTTGTGCAAAGCCATCCACAATGTCCTGCACATTCCCCAGAGTCACGGTTCTTCTTAGCAGGATGCGATTAATGGCCCTGCAAACTTGCATCAACATGATTCCAACGGTCGACTTTCCCACTCCAAACTAGTTCGCGACCGATTGGTAGCTGTCTGGAGTTGCCAGCTTCCAGATTGCAATAGCCACCCGCTTCTCCACTGGCAGGGCAGCTCTCACTCTCATGTCCTTGCACCGCAGGGTGGGGGCGAGCTTAGCACACAGTCCCATGAAAGTGGTTTTTCTCATCCGAAAGTTCTCCAGCCACTGCTTGTCATCCTAGACTTCCATGATGATGTGATCCCACCACTCAGTGCTTGTTTCCCGAGCCCAAAAGCGGCGTTCCACGGTGCTGAGCATTTCCGTGAATGCCACAAGCAATTTAGTGTCATACACGTCAGGCGACTCGATATCATCGGACTCCTCACTGTCACTTTGGATCTTAACGAATAGCTCAACTGCCAAACATGATGTGCTGACGAGACTCATCAGCATACTCCTCAGCAGCTCGGGCTCCATTTCCCACAGAAATCGCGCTGCACAGAAACCGTTGGAAGAGTCACAATGGCGCCAAACGTGGACGGAAAAACAGTGACTGCTGGGATGTGAAGCGATGCATCACGGGGCGTTGGGACAGGAAGCGGAATGACCCGCACCCTTCCGTCCCCTTCCCACAACCCACGGCGCCAAAGTGGGATGAGGTGCTCTGTGGGATAGCTGCCCACAATGCACCCCTCCCAACAGCGCTGCAAATGCTGCAAATGTGGCCACACTGCAGCGCTGGTAGCTGTCAGTGTGGCCACACTGCAGCGCTTTCCCTACACACCTGTACGAAGACAGCTGTAACTCCCAGTGCTGTACAGCTGCAAGTGTAGCCATACCCTCAGACTGTTCACAGGATTTCAGTGTTGGTGGAAGGGGCCGGATTAGTATCTTCTGCAGACTAAAGGCCTCTACTTCTCAATAGGTCAGACACAGAAGGAAAGCCTTTCCACTAATGTGTCTCAACCCTGATCTCTGGGTGTGCAATCTTTGAGCTCTCTGCTAGGAGCACTAGTCGTGATATAGATTGAAGCTAAACTCATTTTACACACACCACCAAGCAAGTTACAGCCTTTTCCATCACCTCCTTTCTTGGACTTTTGTTGTTTAATATCAGCATCAAACAGCCTTTTGTTTGACATCACTAACAGACGGACTTATCTTTGTACTGGGTTACTGATGTTTTGCCATCATAAAAGTGGAGTTGTAAAAGTTGTAAAGCTGCAGGTGATTGGCCTGTTACACATCTACATTAAAGAATCTTCCACGCCACAAGAGAGAACATGTGGGTGCTTGTGTGTGTACTGAAAGAGTACAGAGCAGGTACACAACCAGTATGCTGTAGATGCAGGGTGGATCTGTGGGGCAAGCAGTTTGCTTTGCCAAAGACTTACAGAAAGTGAAAAATTTTGTTTCTACAAGTCTCTTCACCTGGATTGAGGAACAGTGACTATCATGCAGAGGTACCTAACGTAAGTTTCTTATTGGGAGCACAAGCCACAGAATGAATATATCAAATTAGTAACTTCATATTCTGCTCTGTGAACATGAAACTGAACAAGCTCAATACTCTGGGCCTATTGAGTGCCTCTGAATGTGGCTAAGAGTGGAGCAAGTTCTGCTCTCAGTTATATTCATGCAGGCTGCACAGCTGTAGGGAGACCAGAACAAGACATGGCAGCTCATGGGAAAGCCATGTGTTTGAATGAAAACGACAGAGTCAACTAGACTTTTAAAGATTAAGTAAAAATAACACTGAGAGTCTCCTTTAATACATATCACCTTTTTGAAAAGACTCCTTTGTAAAAAAATATATATATTTATATATATATAAATAAATTGATAGGATTTCCAGGTGCCCTGCTGATATTTATAAAGGTCCAAACGTCTTTAGGCTCACGCTTGCTTCTTCAGGAGTATCAAGACAAGGCCTCTCTTCTAACCTCCTCTCCAGGACCTGCAAAGAACACCTGGGAACTGAAGTACTACTTCTCCCACAGTCCCTGCCCAAACTCTCATTGCTCCACAGCCTGGAAAGAAGAAAGGGGCTCCCTGGCACCCAGATTTTATATCCCCCAGCATTGTAAGAGTCTAAAGAACAAAGGGGGCTCTGTGACCCACCAAACTCTCATTGCAACCCACCACCATAAAGATGTCTTGAAGAAAGTGTTTCCCAGCTCCTACTGTTCCCCACCTCAGTGCAGGGATCCTATGAACAGGACACAGGCTCCCAGAGCTAAACTCCAGCTGCTACTGTGTTACTGGTAAATACTGGGGAAGAGAAGGCACCAGACAAGAAGTCAACAAATCAGAGTGAAACTGACTATGCACCAAGTAGAGACACGGACACAAAGAAAAAAATGTTTTCCCTCTAATTTCAGTTTTAGCCATCTCTGCTCTAGTTACACAAGACTAGGGCAGAGGCAGCTTTTTCAGTCAAATGTGACTTTCAAGTTTATTACATCTTGAACTACTCTTTGTTCCCACATGCACAGAGAGCTGGGAACTAATCATGTGCTGGAAAACAAGCCTCTTAGAAAATATTAAGGCGCAACATCACGCTGGCAAAAGAAAGGCACCTGCCAGGCTCCTGCAAAGTAATTCTGGTCTGCAGGAACATGCAGAGAGATGGATGGGACTAATAAGTGACAAAGATGTAAGTGGCACCTGATGAGCACTGTACTCCAAATCTTTGTCGGAATATCACATGACCATGTCAGATCTATTTCTGGATTTAATTTGTTTCAGCTGAAAGATGCTTTCATGGAGAGCGAGCACTGTAATTTGGACTTTGTTTTTATACTGCAAGATCTGTATATGGGAAAATTCATGTTTTAATCAGATTATGGGCTTTTGCCAGATGCACATAGGTCATGTGAGTGAACTGTTTTAATCACGGAGCTCAAATTATACGCTACTCAGTCTCAGATCGTTTCCTAAGGAAGACTTCTTCAGAGACCTATAAGAAAGCTCCCTGAATGGAATACAGCAGCAGCAATTTACTCAATCCTATCAGTACTGGATTGGGGGGTATGAAACAGTATTCACGTCGCACTCCCAGTTGGTACCCAGTCTGGGACAGGGAAACTAACGATCCAACCAGCAGACCAAATTTGGCAATGAATCCTGGTCACGTGCCATCTGAGGCATTTTGCACATATCCTAAGTAGTAGTACTGGATTATGCGACTAGCTGTTACATACAGATCAGTGTTGGCTAGATCAAATGCTAGTAAAAAAAAAGTCCAAAATATTTTAAAGTAAGAGTGGCTAGAATACCCAGCGCTAAGATGGAAAGTATCTAGTTCTTACTGTCTTTCCTCAGCTCTCAACCTCCATTAGAAATCCTCCTGCCCTCCCTGTTCACTTCCTGCCTATTCTCATTTAAAGGGGCAATTAGTTTGCTAAGCCAGTCTTTGAACTAAAGTTATAACTTCTTTCTAATTCCCCACAGATGGGCTATGTACTGGGTTGACTTAGGGAGAAGCTATTGCAGAGGGTCTTTAAAATGTCAATGGGTCTGGGGGTGAGGGGGTGTCTTCTGACTAGCCACCATCAGCTTAAGTGGCACAGTTTCCAAGGGCAATGGGCACGCACCATGCTTTAAACCTTCATCACACCTGGGATGATGCGTATATTTGATTCTTCCTCAAGCTGATAAGATCTTTCCATTCCCAGAGTGATCTCTCCAATTTCCTTTTTCATCACATTGGGAAAGACTGAACTGTTTCTGGCTTGCAGATAGACTTCTTGTCTCAGCTTTTTAATCTGCTCACTGGATAAAACCATTTCCCACATCCCTTGTGAAGTTATTTATGATTTTATCTTTGGGCTGAGGAAGAAATTTTCCACCAATGAGCACACACTTCATTGTAATATTGTTCTAATCAGCACTCGTAACGTCAACACTTCAGGACTGGCATTACAGCTTCAGTCAACGTCCATGGAGGCTGAGGGTGAATGCCTAGGAGTGAACAGACTTCACCCTGCACTCTCCCTTTGTCTCCAGGGCTGGAATAGCAGACAGCGAGATGCACTGTACTGAGCCAGAGAATGGAATCCAGCTATTAGATCATCTAGCCCATCTCCCTACAAATAGAGGGCTCACCCTCTAGACACTGGAGGATTCTAGTGTTTTGCCCAGTCTAGCTTTTAAGAGTCACAAGTGATGGGGCAAGACTTGAAAAACTGACCAAACACCAACTAGACAGAGAGATCAGAAATATGGAGTGGGGTGTGAGAGAAATCCAGGCCTCACCACCTCAAACTGCTGTGATTCCTACTAGTATGTTGCCCCTGGATCCTGCTTGGGGGCATCACCTTTTGTAACACCAATTTATGTAGTTGGGTCTCCGATAACTCCGAACCCCACTCCCTACAAGGAGTTTTTGGACTCTTCTCATTCCCTCAGAGCTTCCTAGCTGCTGCTAATAGAGGGAGGAGAGAAGGATGAGGTCACTGCTATTCACCCTTCCCAACCACTTTCTGGGGACAAGTACTCCATTCTGAGTAATTCCAGGGCCTGCCACTGCTGCTGCTTACCAGAGCTTCCCCAAAGACCAGCCACGTGAAGATAATGAGATTTTCACCAGTTTCACTGCCGCTCACAGCAAAACTGAGCAAAGTTCTCAAGTGCTGCTTGGTAAAACTGCATGCAGCTGTCCGGGCTAGACTGTCTGCAGATTCAGGAAGATGGTACTGCATCAGTTTACATGTGATTCAATTTTCAAAACTGTTCTTTGCAATCATAACGGCTAAAACCATGGGGGAGGGGGCAGAAGAAGAAAGATCAGACTCTGCAGAAGTTGATGAATTTGACCCTTGTGCTCATGAATGAACACTTCCTGCTTGCCATGTCAAGTGTGATTTTTTCCCCAAGGGACATCATGAGGCTTCCAAAATTCCCCTTGGGAGATCCCTCCACAATTTAATCCATCTGACTGCCAGGAAAATGTTTCTGATCTTCAGCCCAAATTTCCTCTTACTTCCATCTAACGACTTCTAGTTACATCCCTGAGCATGCTAAGTGAGTCCTCTCTTTCCTTGAAGTTCACATCATGCCATTTCTCCCCATGCGTTCTGGAGGCCTTTACTGACATGGACAAGGCCCTTAATGAACTCTGTCAAGTTCATTTAAGAAGAAAGCACAGCTCTCAGTCAACCCAACTGCAAAATCTTCTATCAATGGTAGCAGTGATGGGTGCTGTTGCAGCGAGTCTCCAAAGCTTTAACCGCCACGTCAACAAGCGTTTGTGTACACCAGCTACAACGATGGGAAATGTAGGAAAACTGTTAGTGTAGAAACAGAGGGTGAGCAAAGGAGAAGTTCTATTTGGGAGGAATCCATCCCAAAATATGCCTGGAAGCAAAGGAACAGTGTTCCCATTCACAGGAATGCAAGTTCTCAAAACACATACCCACCCTGCTACATCACTCACTGCCCTGCCCTCAGGATTTCAGTGTGGTCCTTATGGTGACAGTGTGCCATAACCATGCTTTTGGGAATACACCTCTACCCTGATATAACGTGACCCAATATAAAACGAATTCGGATATAACGTGGTAAAGCAGTGCTCTGGGGGCGGGGCTGCACGCTCCAGTGGATCAAAGCAAGTTGGATAAAATGCAGTTTCACCTATAACACGGTAAGATTTTTTGGTTCCCGAGGACAGCGTTATATTGAGGCAGAGGTGTATTTCACAGAAGAATGCATGAAGTCAGGCTTAGGTTAAACTTTCTTTTGACAATCTTTTTAAAAAGCTGCCATGTGCTGCCCATCTACCCCAATTCCCTGTTGCATATTTTAACAATCAGCACAGGGCAGGGACCTGTCTATAGCTAGTCATGTGGCACACTTGGAACACTATGTAAGTAAAGAGTAAACAGTTTTTCAAATGAAAACACTGACAACATTATTCTTTGCCCTGTATCTGCCTGGTGCTAGTCAAAGGAGTCAAGATCTCCTACGGCTTTAGTTCAGCCAGTGTGCTTTTTTAGGAGAAGGAAAAAATTATGCATTCATTGTTTTGTTTTAAGTCAGCAGCTGAGCCAGAGCTTCCACAGACTCCTTGCTGCACCCTAAGCATCACAATAACATTCTGCCGTCCTCCGACACTCTTAGAAAACCAAAGTTATTTAAAAAAAAAGTGATTTTTTTTGTTGCTTTGTGAAAAAGCGTTTTCTTTTTTCTACTCAGCATCAAAAACCATAAAGCCTGCTGCCTTTACCGCATCTTGCTAAACAAGCATCATACTGTGCTCCAGCAAAGGGAGCCTCGAAACTCTCTGATCTACTTTTCTAGAGCTCTCTCGAAGCAAGCCACATGCAGGTGTTCCCTCTACTATCTAGCAGTACTGACCAACTGAAGCAGAAAGTGCACAGCCTGGCTGGGATTCTCCAGAAGTGTGGCTACCACCACCTCTTATAACATTTGGCTCATTAAACACTGCCAAACCCATTATATGGCATCTTCACCAATTTCTGTAGCAGATTATTTAAGTTCTACTGCCTCTAAAAACCCTAAAGAAAAATCAGATCATTGTGTTGTGACAATCAAAATTTGGCTGGCTCAGTTAAATACTATGAATACACTCAGTGTTCAGAGCCACAGATACTCAGCATCTCTCTGAATGAGACCCACAACGGGACTTGTAGTCCACTTAATTTGTAATAGTTGCACCATGGTCATATGCAAAACTGAACCTAAAAATTGTAAAGTTACAATGAACTGTAAGTTAGCAAGCAAGGACAGATGCACAGGGGTTTGCCTAGCAATGTGTTTCTGATTTTGTCAGTTTGAGATTCTCAAATTCCTTTAATATTATCAGTAATAGCCAGGTCAACTCATGAGCTTGTTTCCAGCCTTATAATCACTTTCAAGCAGCCTTGAGTCTGCTTTTTGATCTCGCTTTGGATAAGATGAACTGATAACATGATAGAAATATTTTCCTGTGACTGGAAAAGGTCCTCACAGCTTGTAAGGGCTACATGGGGGAGGTCACACAAAGAACTGGAGTTACTGGAGAAAGCAGGGGGTTGGACTAGATGACCTCCTGAGATCTCTTTAGTTCCAACCCTCATCTAGAATTCTATGAAAGCAATGAAGACCAGGGATGCAAGAGGGGAGACCCGTCCCATCCCATTCTCTATAGGAACGAATATGAACATAATATCGTAGTTGGAGCACTTATTCAATCCTGTCCTTGTTCGAGCCAAAAGGACGTACACTTTCCAGAGAAAGTTGTGGTTGGTGCACAGGACTGAAACTTGAGATCCCAGACTTGGTGTGTAATACCTGGGCAGGTCATTTAAAAGCCCGTGTGTCTACAAAATGAGGTTAACCATCCCCCTACTGTTCAGGGGTGTTGCAAGGATAAACTCAAAAATGCTCGTGTGGCTACTCAGATATTACAAGGACAGGAGAGCTGAGAAAAGCCAACAAAACTCAGTGATAGACTTGTCTGCTCAGATGTCACCAGATTGGGGGGCTCTGCCTGTCACTATTTGGTTGGGAGCAGAAGAGTAATTTTCCCCTGAGACCCAGCACACTGCTGATATTCCAGCACTCTGCTTTCAGGGGAGATGCCAGAGGAAGACTATTCAGTCCTATCTAGTCCATCTCACTGGGGACTAATGAAAGACTGTGCCCTATTCTCCAGGGCTTGGTCCCGTGTTGACAAGGCACCATCCCCTGATGTCCTACTGCTAAGCAAAGGGGCTCTCACCTCTCCCACCCCATTAGCTGATGCACTGCATTATTCTCTCTTCTCCCCCCAGGGGCAGACCAGATTGCCCCTTGCATTAGTACATGACCTTCCATGCACACAGCCCCACACCCAGAGCTGCAGGGGCTTGCCCACCACGCAGAGCGCCCAGCTCCAGGGGCTCCCCACCCCAAGCGGCCCCCTTCCCGACTCCTGAAGAGTGAGCACCAGGGCAGGCTCAGAGCAGTGCACCCTCAGAGAGGAGCAGCCTCAGGCTCGCTTCTTTCTGGAGTGGGGTCCTATGCATGGAGGGGCTCTGCCCAGGAAACATTACTGGGGGGCGAGGGGGCTCATCCTGGACAGTACCATTAATGGTGTCCTGTGAGACAGCAGGGGGGAGGGGCACACAGCCAAGGCTGGACCATGACGGGCGGCCCCCCGGGGACGGGCAGGGCGTTCAGCCCGGCCGGCTCCATGACGGGCGCCCCCCCCCCGGGGACGGGGAGGGGGGGGGCAGGGCGTTCAGCCCGGCCGGCTCCATGACGGGCGCCCCCCCCCGGGGACGGGGAGGGGGGGGGCAGGGCGTTCAGCCCGGCCGGCTCCATGACGGGCGCCCCCCCCGGGGACGGGGAGGGGGGGGGCAGGGCGTTCAGCCCGGCCGGCTCCATGACGGGCGCCCCCCCCGGGGACGGGGAGGGGGGGGGCAGGGCGTTCAGCCCGGCCGGCTCCATGACGGGCGCCCCCCCCGGGGACGGGGAGGGGGGGGGGCAGGGCGTTCAGCCCGGCCGGCTCCATGACGGGCGCCCCCCCCCGGGGACGGGGAGGGGGGGGGGCAGGGCGTTCAGCCCGGCCGGCTCCATGACGGGGGCCCCGCGTGGACGGGGGGGGGGAAGGGCGCTCAGCCCGGCCGGCTCCATGACGGGCGCCCCCCCGGGGACGGGGAGGGGGGGGGGCAGGGCGTTCAGCCCGGCCGGCTCCATGACGGGCGCCCCCCCGGGGACGGGGGGGGGGGGGGCAGGGCGTTCAGCCCGGCCGGCTCCATGACGGGCGCCCCCCCGGGGACGGGGAGGGGGGGGGCAGGGCGTTCAGCCCGGCCGGCTCCATGACGGGCGCCCCCCCGGGGACGGGGAGGGGGGGGGCAGGGCGTTCAGCCCGGCCGGCTCCATGACGGGCGCCCCCCCGGGGACGGGGAGGGGGGGGGGGGCAGGGCGTTCAGCCCGGCCGGCTCCATGACGGGCGCCCCCCTGGGGACGGGGAGGGGGAAGGGCGCTCAGCCCGGCCGGCTCCATGACGGGCGCCCCCCCCCGGGGACGGGGAGGGGGGGGGCAGGGCGTTCAGCCCGGCCGGCTCCATGACGGGCGCCCCCCTGGGGACGGGGAGGGGGGGGGGCAGGGCGTTCAGCCCGGCCGGCTCCATGACGGGGGCCCCGCGTGGACGGGGGGGGGGGAAGGGCGCTCAGCCCGGCCGGCTCCATGACGGGCGCCCCCCCGGGGACGAGGGGGGGGGAAGGGCGCTCAGCCCGGCCGGCTCCATGACGGGCGCCCCCCCGGGGACGGGGGGGGGGGAAGGGCGCTCAGCCCGGCCGGCTCCATGACGGGCGCCCCCCCGGGGACGGGGGGGGGAAGGGCGCTCAGCCCGGCCGGCTCCACGACGGGCGCCCCCCCGGGGACGGACGGGGGGGGGGAAGGGCGCTCAGCCCGGCCGGCTCCATGACGGAGGCCCCCCGGGGACGGACGGGGGGGGGGAAGGGCGCTCAGCCCGGCCGGCTCCATGACGGGCGCCTCCATAGGGAGAGACTCACCCCGCCACCCCCGGGGTCCGCCGCCCATTCACCTGCTGCCGAGTCCGCTCCCCCCCATCCAGCCTCCGGGGTGACGGCTCCGGCCTCGGCGGCTGCCGCGCTCTCCGCATCCTCCGGCACCTCCAGCTCCATGGCCGCCGAGAGGAGGCAGGCTGGGCAGGCCCCGGCAGCGCCGCCGCGCTCGCTCCCCCGGCTCCGGCCGACAGCAGCAGCGAGGCGGGCGCTGAGGAGACTGGGGAGCGCTCCGGGCCGCGCGGACCATAGAGCCGGGAGCGGCGGCTAGAAGCGCCCCTGTGGGCGCTGGAGGCGGAAGAAGATCATAGAGACCGCAGGAAGCGCAGGTAGAGGGGCCCCAGGCGCGGAAATGAACCGCCCATTGGGCTAGGCGGGCACAGAGAGCCTGGGCGGCGCGGAGGTCAGAGGCTATAGAGCGGCGCTCTAGTGGCTAGAGCGCCGCTGCAATCGGAAGCCGCGGATTGGCAGTTAGAACACACGTGCACCTGCTCCCTCCCACGGGGGACCGGAACCTCCTCTCTATGGCTGGGGCGCGGCCGGCGGCCCCTCCCAGGGTGTCCTCAGAGCGGGGTGAGCGGCTCCAGCCCCGCACGGCTGGGGGGCGGGGCCTGCCTGTCACCATGGCAACACGGCCCAGCCTGCCGCTGGAGGCTGTCATTGGCGGGGCGGCGTGCCGGCTTCACTGAGCCACGCCCTCTGCCCTGCCGTGGGGGGGGGCCGCCACACGCTCCCGCCTCCCTGCCCCGACGCGGCCGGCACCGCGGCGCCATGGGACCGTCCCGGGCCGGAACGTGACACGGTCCCCCACGGCCCCACGGCCCCGGGCCGGGACAGAACGCGACACGGCCCTCGACGGCCCCGGGCCGGGACGGAACGTGACACGGCCCCACAGCCCTGGGCCGGGACGGAACGTGACACGGCCCCCGACGGCCCCGGGCCTGGACGGAACGTGACACGGCCCCCGACAGCCCCAGGCCGGGACGGAACATGACACGGCCCCCGACGGCCCTACGGCCCCGTCCCGGGACGGAACGTGACACGGCCCCCGGCGGCCCCGGGCCGGGACGGAACGTGACACGGCCCCACGGCCCCAGGCCGGGACAGAATGCGACATGGCCCTCGACGGCCCCGGGCCGGGACGGAACGTGACACGGCCCCACAGCCCCGGGCCGGGACGGAACGTGACACGGCCCCTGACGTCCCCACGGCCCCGGGGGGCGGGACGGAACGTGACACGGCCCCCGACAGCCCCAGGCCGGGACGGAACGTGACACGGCCCCGGGCCGGGACGGAACATGACACAGCCCCCGACGGCCCCACGGCCCCGGGCCGGGACGGAACGTGACACAGCCCCCGACGGCCCCGGGCCTGGACGGAACGTGACACGGCCCCCGGCGGCCCCACGGCCCCGGGCTGGGACAGAACGTGACACGGCCCCCAACGGCCCCGGGCCGGGACGGAACGTGACACGGCCCCACAGCCCTGGGCCGGGACGGAACGCGACACGGCCCCCGCCGGCCCCACGGCCCCCGGCAGCCCCACGGCCCCGGGACGGAACGTGACACGGCCCCCGACGGCCCCACGGCCCCGGGCCGGGACGGAACGTGACACGGCCCCCGACGGCCCCAGGCCGGGACGGAACGCGACACAGCCCCCGACGGCCCCGTCCCGGGACGGAACGTGACACGGCCCCACGGCCCCGGGCCGGAACGGAACGTGACACGGCCCCCGACGGCCCCAGGCCGGGACGGAACGCGACACGGCCCCCGACGGCCCCACGGCCCCGTCCCGGGACGGAACGTGACACGGCCCCACGGCCCCGGGCCGGGACGGAACGTGACACAGCCCCCGACGGCCCCACGGCCCCAGGCCAGGACGGAACGTGACACGGCCCCCGACGGCCCCACGGCCCCGTCCCGGGACGGAACGTGACACGGCCCCCGGCGGCCCCGGGCCGGGACGGAACGTGACACGGCCCCACGGCCCCAGGCCGGGACAGAACGCGACATGGCCCTCGACGGCCCCGGGCCGGGACGGAACGTGACACGGCCCCACAGCCCTGGGCCGGGACGGAACGCGACATGGCCCCCGACGGCCCCACGGCCCCGGGCCGGGACGGAACGTGACACGGCCCCACACCCCAGGCCGGGACGGAACGTGACACGGCCCCCGACGTCCCCACGGCCCCGGGGGGCGGGACGGAACGTGACACGGCCCCCGACAGCCCCAGGCCGGGACGGAACGTGACACGGCCCCCAACGGCCCCGGGCCGGGACGGAACATGACACAGCTCCCGACGGCCCCACGGCCCCGGGCCGGGACGGAACGTGACACAGCCCCCGACGGCCCCGGGCCTGGACGGAACGTGACACGGCCCCCGGCGGCCCCACGGCCCCTGGCTGGGACAGAACGTGACACGGCCCCCAACGGCCCCGGGCCGGGACGGAACGTGACACGGCCCCACAGCCCTGGGCCGGGACGGAACGCGACACGGCCCCCGACGGCCCCACGGCCCCGGGCCGGGACGGAACGTGACACGGCCCCACACCCCAGGCCAGGACGGAACGTGACATGGCCCCCGACGTCCCCACGGCCCCGGGGGGCGGGACGGAACGTGACACGGCCCCCGACAGCCCCAGGCCGGGACGGAACGTGACACGGCCCCCAACGGCCCCGGGCCGGGACGGAACATGACACGGCCCCCGACGGCCCTACGGCCCCGGGCCGGGCCGGAACGTGACACGGCCCCCGACGGCCCCACGGCCCCGGGACGGAACGTGACACGACCCCGCCGGACCCACGGCCCCGAGCCGAGACGGAACGTGACACAGCCCCCGACGGCCCCGGACTGGGACGGAACGCGACACGGCCCCCGACGACCCCACGGCCCCGTCCCGGGACGGAACGTGACACGGCCCCCGGCAGCCCCGGGCCGGGACGGAACGTGACACGGCCCCAGGCCGGGACAGAACGCGACATGGCCCTCGACGGCCCCGGGCCGGGACGGAACGTGACACGGCCCCACAGCCCTGGGCCGGGACGGAACGTGACACGGCCCCACACCCCAGGCCGGGACGGAACGTGACACGGCCCCTGACGTCCCCACGGCCCCGGGGGGCGGGACGGAACGTGACACGGCCCCCGACAGCCCCAGGCCGGGACGGAACGTGACACGGCCCCCAACGGCCCCGGGCCGGGACGGAACATGACACGGCCCCCGACGGCCCCACGGCCCCGGGCCGGGACGGAACGTGACACGGCCCCACACCCCAGGCCGGGACGGAACGTGACACGGCCCCCGACGTCCCCACGGCCCCGGGGGGCGGGACGGAACGTGACACGGCCCCCGACAGCCCCAGGCCGGGACGGAACGTGACACGGCCCCCAACGGCCCCGGGCCGGGACGGAACATGACACGGCCCCCGACGGCCCCACGGCCCCGGGCCGGGACGGAACGTGACACAGCCCCCGACGGCCCCGGGCCTGGACGGAACGTGACACGGCCCCCGGCGGCCCCACGGCCCCGGGCTGGGACAGAACGTGACACGGCCCCCAACGGCCCCGGGCCGGGACGGAACATGACACGGCCCCCGACGGCCCCAGGCCGAGACGGAACGTGACACGGCCCCACGGCCCCGGGCCAGGACGGAACATGACACGGCCCCCGATGGCCCTACGGCCCCGGGCCGAGACGGAACGTGACACAGCCCCCGACGGCCCCGGACTGGGACGGAACGTGACACGGCCCCGGCCGGCCCCACGGCCCCGGGCCGGGACGGAACGTGACACAGCCCCCGACGGCCCCATGGCCCCGGGACGGAACGTGACACGACCCCGCCGGCCCCACGGCCCCGGGCCAAGACGGAACGTGACATGGCCCCCGACGGCCCCGGACTGGGACGGAACGTGACACGGCCCCCGACGGCCCCACGGCCCGGGCCGGGACGGAACGTGACACAGCCCCACGGCCCTGGGCCGAGACGGAATGTGACACGGCCCCCAACGGCCCCGGGCCGGGACGGAACGTGACACGGCCCCCGACAGCCCCAGGCCGGGACGGAACGTGACACGGCCCCCGACGGCCCCGGGCCGGGACGGAACATGACACGGCCCCCGATGGCCCCGGGCAAGGACGGAACGCGACACGGCCCCCGACGGCCCCACGGCCCCATGTTGGGACGCAGCGTGACAGAATCTGGCATCGTCCCGATGGCACCATGGCGAGATGTCTCAGGATGGAACGTGGCATAGCCCCTGATGGCTCCATGGCACCAGGCTGCGACGTGCTGGGACGGAACATGGCATCACCCCAATGGCACCATGGCCCCATGCTGGGACGCAGCGGGACGGAATGTAGCAGGCCCCCGATGGCCTTATGGCCCTGTGCTGGGATGCAGCGGGACGGAAGGTGACATGGCCCCTGGTGGCACCATGGCCCCAGGCTGGGACGTGGCGGGATGGAACATGGCAGGCCCCCGATGGCCCTGTGCTGGGACATGGCGAGATGGAATGTAGCATGGCCCCTGATGGCTCCATGGCCCCGTGCTGGGACACGGCGGGACGGAACATGGCATCGCCCCGATGGCACCATGGTGGGATGTCTTGGGATGGAACGTGGCATAGACCCTGATGGCTCCATGGCCCTGTGCTGGGACGCGGCGGGACGGAATGTGGCAGGCCCTTGATGGCCCTATGGCCCCGTGCTGGGACGCAGCGGGACGGAACGTGACATGGCCCCCGATGGCCCCATGGCCCCATGCTGGGACATGGCGGGATGGAACGTGGCATTGCCCCCGATGGCACCATGGCCCCATGCTGGGATGCAGCGGGACGGAACGTGGCATGGCCCCTGATGTCTCCATGGCCCTGAGCTGGGACATGGCGGGATGGACCATGACATGTCCCCTGATGGCCCCATGGCCCCGTGCTGGGATATAGCGAGACAGAATGTGGCAACGCCCCGATGGCACTATGGCCCCGTGCTGGGACGCGGCGGGACGGAACTTGGCATGGCCCCTGATGGCTCCATGGCCCCGTGTTGGGATGTGGCGGGACGGAACATGGCAGGCCCTCGATGGCACCATGGCTCCCTGCTGGGGCGTGGTGAGACAGAACATGGCATGGCCCCCAGTGGCACCATGGGCCCATGCTGGGATGCGGCAGGATGGAACATGGCATTGCCCCTGATGGCTCCATGGCCCCATGCTGGGACGTGGCGGGACGGAACATGGCATTGTCCCGATGGCACCATGGCCCCATGCTGGAACACGGCTGGACGGAACGTGGCATAGCCCCGGATGGCCCCATGGCCCCATGCTGGAACGCGGCTGGACGGAACGTGGCATTGCCCCCGATGGCACCATGGCCCCGTCCTGGGACGCGGCAGGATAGAATGTGGCAGGCCCCCAATGGCACCACAGTGGGATGTCTCGGGATGGAACGTGTCATAGCCCCTGATGTCACCATGACCCTGTGCTGGGAAGCAGCAGGACAGAACGTGGCATCGCCCCCAATGGCACCATGGCCCCATGCTGGGACGTGGCAGAACGGAACGTGGCATAGCCCCTGATGGCACCATGGCCCCGTGCTGGGACACGGCTGTAATGTGGCTGGTTCTGGCGGGACCCAACTGAGAGTGCCAATTCAGGACAAATCGCTTAAAACAGGGCAGTTACAGCCCAAGGCTGAGGTTTTTCCACCCGTAAGGCAAACCAAACTAGCGAGACAAAGAGGACTTTGGTCTCACCCCACTGGCTAACCACAGGTCACACAAGCAATTCCCTTAGACACTCCAGTCTTCCAGTATCACCACCTGTGTCACTCGTCCTGGGGATGAATGGTTATGAAAACCAACACCCCAGTAAAAGAAAAAGGTTCTCTCGATCCCAAAGAATCAAGCCCCAGACCCAGGTCAATATACACATCAGATCTTACCCACAAATCACGCTGTTGCCAATCCTTTAGAATCTAAAATCTAAAGGTTTCTTCATAAAAGAAAAAAGATATAGAGGAGAGCTAGAATTGGTTAAATGGAATCAGTTACATACAGTAATGGCAAAGTTCTTGGTTCAGGCTTGGAGCAGTGATGAAATAAACTGCAGGTTCAAATCAAGTCTCTGGAGTACGTGCCCCACTGGGATGGGTCAGTCAGTGCTTTGTTCAAAACTTCTGTTTGTAGCAAAGTCCCTCCAGAGGTAAGAAGCAGGATTGAAGACCAGATGGAGATGAGGCATCAGCCTTTTATAGTCTTTTCCAGGTGTAAGAATCTCTTTGTTCTTACTGTGGAAAATTACAGCTAAATGGAGTCTGGAGTCACATGGGCAAGTTCCTGCACACCCTGCTGAGTTACAAGGCATATCTGCCGTCTTTCAATGGGTCAGTTGTGTAGCTGATGGTCCTTAATGGGCCATCAAGCAGGCTAGTCAGAGCTAACACCAACTTGTCCGGGATGTTTCCCAGAAGCACAGCATAAGTTTGAAGTACAGTCAGTATAGAGCCAATATTCATAACTTCAACTACAAAAATGATACACACATATAAACGCCATAATTATAACCAGCAAACCAGAACCTTGTCTTAGACACATCATTTGATCCTTTTTATACAAGATTCGGTGCCACTACAGGATTTTGGTTGCAACCATGTTCTATATGGTCCCAGATTATGTCAATAACGTCACAGCAGCAGGACGGAGCATAGCATGGTCCCTGATGTCACCATGGCCCTGTGCTGGGACGCGGCAGGACGGAACGTGGCATGGCCCCTGATGGCACCATGACCCCATGCTGGGACGCGGCAGGACGGAACGTGGCATGGCCCCTGATGGCACCATGGCCCCATGCTGGGACGTGGCGGGATGAAACCTAGCATGACCCCCAATGGCACCATGGCCCTGTGCTGGGACACGGTGGGAGAGAACCTGGCATGGCCCCCGATGGCCCCATGGCACCATGCTGGGACGTCGCAGGACAATGTGGCATGGCCCCCATGACACCATGGCCCTGTGCTGGGACGTGGCAGGATGGACCATGGCATTGCCCCCGATGGCCCCAGGGCTCTGTGCTGGGACACGGTAGGAGAGAACCTGGCATTGCCCCTGATGGCCCCAGGGCCCTGTGCTGGGACGTGGCAGGACGGACCATGGCATTGCCCCCGATGGCCCCAGGGACCTGTGCTGGGACGCAGCGGGATGGAATGTGGCATTGCCCTTGTGCCAGGTGTGGTAGAATGGGACATGGCATTCATGGCTTGGACCTGCAGCACCTGGGTGCTTCGCACATTGGACTGCATGTTGCCTAATGCAATGAGCCCTGATCCTGGGGTCTCCCTTGATATTACTGTGATATATGTGATACTGACTAATAAATGTTTATCAGCAGCGCCTCTGTCACCCTCTCCTCTCCCTGGTGGAGTCAGTTGGTTTCTGCTGTTGTTTGTGTGGGGTTTTAATTCAGCAGCAGAGGAGAAGAAAATCTTTTTAACTAGAGGGTCACACTGCGGTATCTGTGCATGCGGTGTCCATTGCACACCCCAGGGGTTCTCTGCATCCTTCCATTCCCCCCTCGAGCACCCTGTGTGCCACCCCCCCAGTCCCTTCTGTTTCAGGGACTCCTTGCAATGCTCCCACCCTCTCCCTCATTCCAGCAGCTCTCTGTGCCCCTTCCTATTCCCCCTTCTCTCTATACCAGTGGCCCCTCTTTCTACCTCCCCCTTCCAGGGATTCTCTGTGCCCCCATTCCCATCTTTGCTCCATTGTCCCATCCCATGCCCCCCACCATTCTCCTTATTTTTGTTCTGTCTGGAAGAGAAGGCTTTCAAAGTGCCAACATTTTAAACCAAGCCAGAGCGGAGCTGAGGGATGTTGTTGTGCTGAAAGGCATTAATTTCTGCCATTAGCTGGTTCTTTGATCTACAGACAAAGGTGGTAGAAGCAGACACTCTGCTAACCAGATGGCAGGGGCTCTGTGTGTGCCCCATTTCCCACTCCTCCCCTCCCCCCCACTTTTCATCACCATAAACAGGTGTCTGACCATTGATACCATTCCGTGACATTTTAGCATTAATCGGATGCAGCATTCAAAAGTTACCGCATTACGGACACACACAACAAGGCAGTCAAGTTATCGTATTACCAACCTACAGACGGAGCAATGCCGCCAAGTGGAGTATTAGACCTTGCTTTGTTTGTGCACAGATAGGGAAATGTAATTGTGAAAAGAATGGGGACGAGGGGCAGTCAGGAGCAGGTGTGGAACCTGCAAGTATTTTACAGCATAGTTGAAATCTGACAGAACAAGGAGCAATGGTCTCAAGTCGCAGTGGGGGAGGTTTAGGTTGGATATTAGGGAAAACTGTTTCACTGGGAGGATGGTGAAGCACTGGAATGGGTTACCTAGGGAGGTGGTGGAATCTCCATCCTTAGAGGTTTTTAAGGTCAGGCTTGACAAATCCCTGGCTGGGATGATTTAGTTGAGGTTGGTCCTACTTTGAGCAGGGGGTGGGACTAGATGACCTCCTGAGGTCCCTTCCGACCCTGATATTCCATGAAATTGACTAGATTTGAAATTGATGCTCCCCCTTCCAGTTTAATCAGCAGCTCTGTGACCAAAACCCTTAGGTTCCAAAGTCCTTTTCTCTGCACTCTTTAAAATTCAGCCCTGATATAAATGAATGCAACTGCATTCCAGTCAATAGAAGTTTGTTCCCTCACATAAGGGCTGTACCGGGGTGAGGAAGTCATGAGAATGCCACTGTCAGGCTGGCTTGGTCAATCTAACTGATGACGTTAGGATGTTTGGTTTCTAAAGAGCCACTAACAGTCCCTTAGGAAGGCTTTGTTGTCTGAAAGGAGCTCTTCAAAGAAATTATCCCCAGGACACACTTTGGCCTTGGATTTAAAGGTGAGATGTCAGACCACATTCTAACGAACCCACTCTGAAAAGCCTAGTGTAGATAAGGCAGCAAAGACATTAACACGTTACACCGCTCGAAAGTCTACGCTCCCACCCATTCGACCAGTTTATTGTGTTAAAACAGTGGTTCTCAACCTTTCCAGGCCACTGTACCCCTTTCAGGAGTCTGATTTGTCTTGTGTACCCCAGGTTTCACCTCTCTTAAAAACTCGAGCTTTGACTTCAGCCGCGTGTGGATTTCTGCCTGGGCCCCAGCAAATCTTATGAACTGATCTGCAGTTTGAGAACCGCTGAATAGCATAAAGAGCACTATGAACATGTCAGTGTCTGTGCGAAATTTTAGTTGGTACTGACTTCACTAGTGCTTTTCATGTAGCCTGTTGTAAAACTGGGCAAATCTCTAGATGACTACCCCCGGAAGACCTCTGCGTATCCCCATGGTTACACATACCCCTGGTTGAAAACCACTGTGTTAAAATGTAAACTGCCTTGCCTGTACTACACTTCTAATATGTTAGCAAGAACAGGTTAGGCACATTTTAACAATACACTTTTAAATCCTAGTCTAGATTCTAGACCAGGGGTCCGCAACGTGGTGCCCGTGGGCACAATGGCACCCGCCGGGGTGTCTAAGTGCGCCCACGGACTGGCTGGCGGACAAGCATCTGCCGAAATGGCGCCAACAAGCAGCGTCATCCAGAGGTGTCGCCACCGACGCCTCTGGATAATGCTGCTTGTTGGCGGTATTTCGGCGGCGATGCCTATTGACTTTGCTGCTTGTTGGCGGCATTTCGGCGGATGCTTGTCTGCCGCCACAGTCCTCCGTGGCTTGTCGTCTGGCACCCCCAGACGAAAAGGTTGGGGACCACTGTTCTAGGCAAACCCAAAGTGGCCTTCGGGCTACACCCTGCCCTCCTAGGGAACTGGATCAAAACAATATTCTTCCCCCCTCTCCCTCTTATTTTTCACCCACAGGGGCCCAAGCTTTACACTCTGTTACCAGTTGTGGTTGGCACATCTTCTTTTTCTCTCATGTAACAACCCCACCTAGTGGTCGAGTTCTCCTCTGCCCTGACCCAGGAGGATCTAGTAGTCCTGTGTTGTTACCATCATTTATTCAACCAAATACAGCATATGAGTCTCACCTTGGATGACAAAGCAGTTGCAGTTGAACATTATGAAATACATCACCCCTTCTCCTCTCAAGGAGAATACCTCTCGTGCATCACAGCCAGTCCCTGCTTGATCCCTGGAACAGCCCACCGAACTGGAGCCTCCAGTATGGCAGTGTGAGATGGGTGCGTCCTGATTTTCATGATATTTCGCAGAGGGCAGGGTTCAGGTTGTCTGGCTATGCCCTTGGTGACTCTGGTTGGTTGCATGAGGGATTATTGTAGAAGATGGTGTAGGTAGATCTATAGCTTTATATTACATTGTTCTGGTGATTCTGACTCCAAAGGAAGAAGGGCAGTGCGAGCCCCTGCCCTCCCCCCTAAGGGCCCCATGAGGGGGGCTCTGCTTCTGCAGAGCTGTGTGCCCACTTCCTCCCCAAGCACCACTCTGACATGACCTAGCTTCAGAGCAACAGAACTGTCACCCTGTGGGATGACTGTCCCACCCGCATTTCACAGTGTGTGGCAGGATGGCGCAGGGTATCAGGAAGATGGTGGCACACACAGGTGCCTGGGCATGGCAGGGCAGCACATGGTGTGTTCTCCCCTGCGTAGGGGATATGCTGACCTTGCAAAGGCACCTGCATGCACCACGTTCTCTGTAGCAAAGTCGTCACCCACTCCTGCCTGGAAGGGCTTAAAGCAGCCCAAGAGAGGGCTGTGGCAGAGAAAAGGGGGGCTGATTGGGGAAAGCAGCCTCAGCTGGGGGCCACACCCCAATCAGGCTGAGGCTGGCATAATGAGGGTCAGCTGAGGGCTGGCACCAGAAGCCAGAGAGAGAGTCTCTCTAGCTTTGAGACGGAGGGACAGTACTGCAGGGAGCTGAGAGAAGGGACCTGGAATGGAGTAGGGCTGGGGGAAGGCTTGGGGAGCTTTGGTCTGGAAACCCTCCAGGCTGTGGCCTAGTGGAAGGCCAGTTAGGTAATGGGGTTGCAGGGGCAACCCATGGGTAGGCAGAGGCAGCAGGTCCAAACCCCCTTTGCCTATGATAAGTGGCTTTTACACTGCAGTCTGCCCCAGTGAGCGGAGGCTAGAGGGTGACTGGCAGTAGCCCACAACTGAGGCAAAGTGGGGCTAGAGGGTTGGGGGTTCCCCTGGGTGGGGAGACTCTGAGACTGCTGGGGTATTGCCAGGGGGCAGCACCCCAAAGACAAGGGGCACTGGGTCCTGGGAGGGACATGTTGGGGGACAGTGGCAGCAGGACACTGGCCTGCAGAGGGCACTCCAGAGCTGGAAATGCTAATTCCCAGAGACGACCAGCAGGAGGTGCTGCAGGGGTGAGTCCTGCATGTTTACACTCCCCCGCCCCATAAGTGCTGGGAGGTGGCTGGACATTACATGGAATCTCTTCTGCTCCCAGTGCAGGAGCACCCCCTCTAGTGCGGGGCCATGGCAGGACCACACGGGGTTCGGGTGACTGGACTCAGTTCCACACGGATGCTTTGTACGTTTGATGGTACTTTGTGTCTCGTCAGTGTGGCTGCCCCCGCCCCTCGAGAGTCTGTCACTTCCTCTTGTTATTGGGAGCTTTTCCATACAGCAGTTGAGGGAAGAGAAACCTTCTAAACCAGGCAGATGTGATGGTAAAGCAGGCAGGAGAGGGAGCCATCAGAACCTGCAACTACTGTTTACAGTGGACTAGACTGGAAATAGACTCTGGTCCCTTTAAGTGTAAATCAGCCATGAGTCCTTCTGTTCCAGCAGCCTTTTCCATCTCTCCACTGCTCCCTAATATTGGGTCCCATTCAGCCCAGCTGTAAGTGCACCCAGCCCCACTGAAGTCAGAACTGTCCCCCCCTTTACACCGGGGCTGTTGGTCCATTGAGAGTGTGTCTGTTTCCCTCCATGTTCCCTTCCTGTTCTCTCTTTACAATACTTGCCATTGCTGGGAGGCTGCCAGCTGGCCATGCTGCTGCCAGTGCTTGTTTTCTGTGGTGGCAACATGAGGTTCCCTCCAGGGGTGAGGAAGTCACAAGGATGCCACTGCCAGGCATCATTGGCTGATCTAGTTGATGGGCACTTTGCTTGTTAGCAAGAAGGAGGATCCCAAAGCAGCTCGTTACAAATGCGACATCCTATCAGCTGCCTGGTAAGAACGATCCCCTTCTGCCTGGTAATAAACCATTTCTCCAATATTGTCCTATTAGGATACTGGGCTGAGAAAGTGCTGTCCTCCCCAACCCATTATGTCCTGTTTTCAGCTCTCATGAGCCCAGGACTTCACAATAACTCATGGCAGGCCATCTCTTTTCCCTTACAATGGCAGCATCTAGTGTAGAGATCTGCCCCGGGCCTCTGATTTTATATTCTCTCGGCCTTGTCTTCATTATGAGGGAGGGGAAGATGTGTTTTTAACATGTGTTAACCAATGGTAACAGCCTAGAGAAAACTAGGAAGGCAGTTGTGGTTTTAATCTGTTAGCTGGTGTGGTATATTGAAAACTTGTTAAAATAAGTTGTCACTTTAATTCCTGCTTGCAGATGAGCGGGCTCGAGGGAAATGTGCAATTCTGCTCCTCAGCAGTGAGTCTGCAAGAGCCAGTCTGGTGCAAGGTGGGGTGAGTTGTGCTTCTCTGCCTTAGAGAGCAGCCTGCTTTGACTAGCTCTGTTTGCTTGGTGAGTATTAGATTTCTGGATTCTGGGAAATAAAGTTAGGTTGCAGCCTTCCAGCAAGAGCACTTCTGTTTTGTTTCTAGCTCTGTGTGTGCTGTGAATGTAACAGCTGGTGCAGGTTTATCTTGCTAGCTAGGCCATGTTAAAACAACAACTGCCTTTTCTTTACCAGGATAGTAACATTAAAAATACCCCTTTTCTCTTTAATGCAGACATAGCCTCACCCCCTACACACAGCACCTGAATGGCCAATGTTGTCATCACTCATTCAGCCAAATACAACCAAATCTCCAGAGAGCAGCTATAGGCTCCCTCTGCAGCCTTTTCTGCTCCCAGCTTCCTGACTTTGTACTAGCCCTGCCTGTTCCTTCCCAGCTGGGTTCCAACATCAATCCAGAGTTACCAAATTCCCTCAGCTGTGGCCTAGCCAGTTAATTGGCCCCTACCTCAGTCTTATTAGCCCCTGCTTGGATCTGATGAAGTGGGTTCTAGTCAACAAAAGCTTCTGCCCAAATAAGTGTGTTAGTCTCTAAGACGCCACAAGGACTCCTCATTGTTTTTGCTTGGCTAGTGTGGAGTGAGCACCGCATCACTTGGTCAGTTGCTAAGCAACATAAAACTTTTAAGTGCTTCCCAATTAGCTCCTGTATTCCTTGATGGGGGTACTGTAAACCCTTATGTACAACTGGGGGCTGGGAAGAGTAAGGTGTAGTGCAGCCTTAATCTGCAGAGATCAAGGGCCCCATCCTACAAACACTTACACCAGGGGTTCTCAAACTGGGGGTCAGGACCCCTCCGGGTTTGTAAGGTTATTACATGGAGGGTTGTGAGCTGTCAGCCTCCACACCAAATCCCGCTTTGCCTCCAGCATTTATAATGGTGTTAAAAAGATAAACAAGTGCTTTTAATTTATAAGGGGGGGTTGCACTCAAAGGCTTGCTGTGTGAAAGGGGTCACCAATACAATCGTCTGAGAAACACTGACTTACATACATGCTTGATTTCACTGCTGTTAGTAGTTCCACAGATATCAATGGAAGGACTTGTGGTAATGAAGTTAAGCATGTGAGTGTTTGCAGAATTGGGGCCCTGGATAGATTCCACAATAGGAACACCTCAGCTTTTTTTAGTAAATATTACCTGGCATGCCAATATGGCACCTGGGGAGTCAGAAAAGCTCCCCTGTGGTCTTGTACCTTTAGTTATTCTTTGATTATACAGATTTGATTAAGGGAGGGAGGGAATTTAGTGATTCACGAACTGGGAATCGGAGACATGGTCTGGGAAATGAAGGGAATCAGGAGACCTGACTCTGCTACTGACTTGCCGTTTGACCATAGCCAGGTCACTTAACCTATATGTTCCTCAGTTTCTCCATGTGTCAAATGGGAATTATAATCACTTTTATAAGGAGCTGTGAGACCCTCTGATAGAAAGTGCTGTCTAATATCGGTCACCATGATATGCATAACGTATTGGATCAGTGTTCAGCTGTGTCTCTTTAATTTGGGAAGGCATGTGGAAGTTACCTGTTACCCAGGGACTGTCAAAAAGATTCCTCACTGGGAGAGCCAGGTGCCTGCAGTGTTGAACTGCCTCTGCCACTGTTCAGTTTTATCTGTATCTCCAGGGAGGAGATCTGCACTCACTAGGCAATCATCCGCTTGTTTAAAAATAACCCATCTGATATTAGTAAGGGGCTAGGTGAGATTTCTACAGCTCCGAAGGGATCTGGTCTGTGGGTTGAGCAGGGAGAGAAAAAGCACATGGGTGGTTGGTCTGTAATTTGGAAGGATCAGTGCTTTAAGGAAACAGCACCTGAGTGACAGTGTTAGTTCAGCATTATTCTCAAAGCAATGGAAACCTGATTTCTCAAGACAACTCCTATTCAGCTGCATCATGTGGAGTCGAACACTAGCTAGTGAGAATATTTAGCCTTCTGTATCATCTGACATCTCCAAAGTGCTGTGCAGACATTGCCCAGTGAATCCTCCCGACCCCCCATCAGACAGAAATATGATGATCTCCATTTCACAGCCCAGGAAGCTGAGCTATAGAGGAACTTTCCTGCCTTGGTCCCCAGAGAGAATTCGGGTCAGAGATAGGATTAGAGCTGAGAAGTTCCTCCCTCCTCATCTTGTGATCACACCACTAGGCCATGCTTGATTTCAAACAAAGCACAGGACAGTTCCATGAGCAGGGATGAAGTGGGTGGCCCTGCAGGCTAAGATTATAGCGTAATCCTGTCTCGCGCACTGGGATGGAACGAAGTGGATCGCTGCTGACAGTAGGGAAGAATTTTTTCTCCTTGTTCAATATTGTGCAATCAGGCTGCTGTCTAAGGTGACTTTTATGCCTCCTCAATAACACCAAACACTGGCCACAGCCCTAGGATCACACAGCAGGACATGGACTGTTGACCTGGTTGGGGATAGCAAATGGGCCAAATTCCACACTGGTGCAGGCAGGCACTGCTCTATGGAGTTCAGTGAAGAAAAACCAGCAGCCCAGCACTGTGCCTTAGTGCTACTGTTCTGCATTGGCCCCCCGGAGAGTGGAGTAGGGCAATTCTTCTTCTTCTTGTTTGTATTATGGTAGCACGTATGCAGCTAAGGGCCAGTTGAGGATGGGGCTCCATTGAGTCAGGCACTGGCCAGCCAGAGTACGAGAGTCCCTGCCCTGGAGAGTTTCCAACTGAAACAGACCAGCCCCAAGGAGGGAAGGGGGGTAACAGATGAGCCGAGTGACAGGTGTAAATGTCACTTAGTGCTGCACGTTTTGTTTAATCGTTCAGATGGACTCTTGGGGGTGCAGGGGGATTTGCTAGATGAGACAAGGGAGGGAGCGGGGCCATAGAAGGTCGGGGAGATGAGGGATGGAGCATGCGGGGCAGGGGGGGATTGGAGCTAGCAGCCAGTCAGCACAGGGGAGAGAATGCCCCACTCTTTTGCTCCCTGGTGCTGCAGAAGAGAGAGGCCCTGGTGGACAGCGAGGGGGACTCTCATTGCTCAATAGCAACCCCTCTGGCTGATTGAGATACATCTTGCCCACCTTGGCCAGAGGCTTGTGGTACTAATGCAGGTGGGAAGGTGCCCTCAAAACCTCAGAGTCGTAGCAGGCTAGGGAGGAAGAGCTGTTTGATTCCCCCTTGCAAAAGTGCCATGCCAGTTTCCCATCCCAAGCACCCAGCCCCTCACCTGTCCTTGCTAGGGAGATGCTAAGGAAGAAACTCACCTCCCAGGTGAGTGGGAGAAGGTGAGAAAGAAATGTGCAAGGCTGTCTTAGATCAGCCCCATCGCCTTGCAATACAGAGGCTTAGAATCATAGAATATCAGGGTTGGAAGGGACCTCAGGAGGTATCTAGTCCAACCCCCTGCTCAAAGCAGGACCAATCCCAACTAAATCATCCCAGCCAGGGCTTTGTCAAGCTGGGCCTTAAAAACCTCTAAGGAAGGAGATTCCACCACCTCCCTAGGGAACCCATTCCAGTGCTTCACCACCCTCCTAGTGAAATAGTGTTTCCTAATATCCAACCTAGACCTCCCCCACTGCAACTTGAGACCATTGCTCCTTGTTCTGTCATCTGCCACCACTGAGAACAGCCGAGCTCCATCCTCTTTGGAACCTGCCCCCCTTTCAGGTAGCTGAAGGCTGCTATCAAATCCCCCCTCACTCTTCTCTTCTGCAGAATAAATAACCCCAGTTCCCTCAGCTTCTCCTTGTAAATCATGTGCCCCAGCCCCCTAATCATTTGCATTGCCCTCCGCTGGACTCTCTCCAATTTGTCCACATCCCTTCTGTAGTGGGGGGCCCAAAATTGGATGCAGTGCTCCAGATGTGGCCTCACCAGTGCCGAATAGAGGGGAATAATCACTTCTCTGGATCTGCTGGCAATGCCCCTACTTATACAGCCCAAAATGCCTTTACCCTTCTTGGCAACAAGGGCACATTGATGACTCATATCCAGCTTCTCGTCCACTGTAACCCCTAGGTCCTTTGTCTCTCCTCCTCCTCATTAATTTTTTAGGGTTCTGCCAGGTATAAGGAGTATTTTCTGGCCTGCTCTGTCTTCCTGTGTGTTTAAATGCAGCATAGCTGCCCAAGTCCTGTTTCCCAAAGGTTACCTTTTCTTTCACCCTCTGCCTTCCAGTTTCTGGCCCACAAAGGGTTACGTGAGCCGCCTTGAAATGAAATCTGCTGCTGCATATTTAAAGCAGGCTCTACCTGGGGAGTGGAGAGTTGTCTTCTTCCTGGTAGGGGAGCACCAGGGAGTTGTCTCTATGTGTAGCTGAATCCCAGTGAATTTCTGCGTCTTTGAGGAGCAAACACCTCGCACGCCCCCAAGGTGAGTGTTTAATGTGGTGGGATCCGTTGCTTTGATTTAACTGGGCTGTGGTGGAGGGAGAGGGAATTCCTCCAGGCTGGCACAGAGCTGAAAAACAACCTGCTATTTCAACTCAAAAAATACAGTCTTCCCTGTGATTTTTGTCAGCACACCTCCCTAGAAGCCAGGAGAGGCAACAGAAGTGCCTTTCAGACCCTGCTGTGGTGGGAGTGTCTGAAAGTACCCAGCGGTCCCCTGGAATAGGGGGAGCAATGTTAAAAAAAGTCCTATTGACTTTTACAGGTGCTGCTTAAAGAATCAGACTTCAAGCGCTGAACTGAGGGAGGGCAGCTCTGGAACTGAATTTTGCAATTGGAACCCATCTCTAATGGCAATTTTGTAAAGAAAACTCACCTTTCACTCCTGTCAGCACTAAGTCACTGACCACAGCTAATGATTAACAAGGGCTGAGCCCAGAGCCTGGAGGCTGAGACTTGAAATGTTGGAGGGTTTAATTGATTTTATTTCAAATCTGAGCTCTGAAGCGTTAGGCTGACTTCCCCAAAGTCTGATTTCACAGGTTCCTCATCTAACCTCCACCACATTGGTGTGTCTCGGGAGGCCTCCCTGCCCGGGCAGTGAAGCAAACAGCTCTTTGCTGTAGCCGCAAAACAGTTTGCTTGGATGTAAACAGTCTTGCTGATGACCCTGAAGCATGTTGCTGAGCAGAGGGAGGCAGAAGTAGGTGAGCTGCAGACAACAAAGGCGCTTTGGTGAAAAACAAGTTTTAAGAAATAGGCAGCTTTATGCAGAGAATGATCCAGGAGTTACTCTGGATTTACACAAGCGTAATTTAGAGCCAAATCTGCGAATGTGACAGGATACGCTCTCAGGGCCAAATCTGTGCTGCAAATAAAACTAAGTCAGATGATCTGATTATACCACGGTTCTCACGGGTAGCGTAGATGAGACCTGATCTGAATTGAAGCCCTGTGGAAAAGTGCATGTTTGTTCAGCCACATCTCTGCTGGGCAGTAGGACAGGACAGGACAGGACACGTGTTTGTAGTGCGCCCTGTGCAGTGTATACAAAGCAGGGGGCAAGCTCCCTGCCTCAGTGTGGAGCCCTCACGGCCTGTTGAGGCCTAACTCAGAGCCTGGCGGGAAAGGCACTGGGAATGGATGGTTTTTAAGAGAAGCCCCAAGACCAGATCCTCCCGGCCTCTGGTTTCCCCACAACTGTTTGTTTGCACTGTGAGCTGTCAGGGTGGGACTGGGGCTGGGCTCAGAAAGTGCTTAAAGCCCAGTGACAATACTGGGTGGTGCTGGCCCCTTCCTTCTGTAGGAGCCCTGTGCCGTGGGCTGCAGTGGGAGTCAGGCCCATAGGGGTGCTGCGGGGAAGGGGGCTGCTGACCCCCCTGGCTTGAAGTGGTTCCATCACAGACCGGGTTTACAGATCGGTTCAGTGGCTCTCAGCCTCCCCCCACGCAGTGTACACACTGCTCCAGCACCGCAGCCAGGCCAGGCTGTGGTCAGTGCTCTCGAGATGCTGCTTGACTAGCAGGCTGAGAGGGTGGGGGTGGTTTCTGCAATGAAACCTGCCAAACCAGCTTCTCTGGCTGTTTGCTTGGGTGTCTTTTCTCCCTTAGCGCGGGCACCACTGCTGGTTAGTGCTTCAGTGCCCAAGGGTGGAGCAAAACTCCATCCACCAGGCCTAGGAAAACCTTTGCAGGCACTTGAATTGCTCCTGTGATCTTGCTCATCAGAGGAGGAGGAGGGGGGCAGGGGGCTGCAGATCCTTTCCCAAGGGGGGATGGGGAGGCCAAGGCTGGTCTAATTGGAGGGGGGCTGCAGGTCACCAGTAAGGGGTGGTGGTAGTGCTTTGAGGTAAGCTTGCTCTCACTAGAGCTAGCAATCTGAGTGTAGCCTCCTTGGAGTCCCTCCCTTGGACACTCCCATGTGCAGTGACAGCAGAGAGCCCTTTCCTGGGGACTGCGTGCACCGTCCCCTCTGGGCCTCCCTTCCTCAAAACCACCGGGCATCTCCGAGCTCCCTGTGCTCGGCAGCCAGAAAAGGAGAGACTGGGGTTAGGGGCAATAGAAACTGCTCCTGACCTTGGGCAATGTAGCAGGGTGGAGAATTCTGGATGGCTCAGATGCCATTAAAACTAGCCTGTTTTAACTCCCACTGTCCCACCCTGCAGAGGAGTTTCGGGTCAAAGACTGCAGCCAGTTCAGACCTACGCTAAGAGCCTGTTGTTTGCATCTGCTTCAGCGGTGTCTAAGCAGCTGGGCTCAGTCACTAGGCAATCTTTCTCTGTGCCACTCCCCACTGCACTTCTTTCTGGTTCCAGTCCCCCACTAGCCACAGCCAGGGAGGGCCCAGTTCCCCAAAAGGCAAGGTGATTCTGGGGAATTCCTGCGCACCTCCTGCAGTCCTCACCCCGGAGCATGCTCTGCAGCCTCTCTATGGCCCTATGCTGGGGTTAGAACAGAGGCACGCAGGGCCCAGCCTCATAGGATTTGGCCCTGCCTGCTCCTTCCTTTTTTGTTTTTAAACACCACGGTCTGCTTCTATGGCTCCTCTCTCTGATGATCAAGTGTTTTACAAAGCCTCCCTGCCCCATTTTACAGGGCGGGAGATACTCACCCAAGGTCACGGGCAGAGACGGAACTAGTGCAGGAGTCCTGACCCCAGGCTCCTGCTCTAACCACCAGACAATGCTGCCTTTGTGTCTGTCTGTGAAAAGATAATTCTGTCTAGAGTGCAGCTACCCCCTCCCTTAATTTGTCCCTCTCCTTTTTGCACATCTTGCTTTCCAAGCAGTTGGCACCCCACTGAGAAGGCTTGTGGCTTTGTGGTGGACAGAACTGCACAGCTGGGATTCTAGAGCGTTTAGCCCAAACGTTCTGGGGCGTGTTTCTTTTGAAGTCAGGCTTCTGTATAAATTGGTACCCAAACTGGCTGCTTCTCTGTGCGTCTCTCCCCAGGTAGACGTGCCATCGCGCACCCGGTGATGGCTAGCACAGCAGGGCTCTTGCAGTGTGGAAATAAAAGCTCTGCTGAAGAGTAGAAACCAAAACAAAAATGCCCCCTGCCGGTTGCCCCACAGAATATCAAACGCTAGGGAATGTTCCCACTGACAAAATCAGGGAGAAAACTGGCTTTGTGGCTAATGTGCCAGATTGGGTGGTTAGGTTCTAGCTTTGGCTCTGCCATAAACATGTGAAACCTGCTCTGTGCCTCAATTTCCTTGTCTGTAGAATGGGGATAAAACAATGGCTTACTTCACAAGGATTTAATGAGACTTACTTAATTCATGTTTGTAAAGTGCTATGAGAGCTGTGGGATGGAATTCATTAATAACAGTGAGGCTACATCACTGCCAGTCCTTATCCCTATTGTACAGATGGGAAAACAAGCAGAGAGAGAGAACAGCTTGACCCAGGTCATGCAGCCAGTCAGCAGCAGAGTTACAAACAGAACCAGGTCCCTAGGAGGGTAAACTAATACATTACTATTGTTTGGGTAGAGAGACTCTGTGGGACTGTAAGTGGGGTCTGAAAAGAAAAGATGTTGAGGTCCCTGCCCAAAGAACATCCTGATGATGTCTGGCTTAGGTATGGGTCTGTCACCTTAGTGGAATAGTGTTTTCATTGTATGTATTGCAGCAACTGTGTTTTGTATCTTGTATGCATACCCGACCTGGGGACAGAGCATTTCAGCAGCTGGAAATTGAAGCTAGACCTTTTCAGTCTGGAAATAAGCCGTAAAAAGTTAGATGGTGATTAACCATTGGTACAGCTTACCAAGACGCACGGTGGATTCTCCATTACTGAGAATCAAGACTGGATATTTTTCTTGCTGGGAATTACTTTGGGGCAATTCTCTGGTCTATGTTATACAGGAGATCCGACTAGATGATCACAATGGTCCATTCTGGCCATGGATTCTATGGATCTATGAAAAGTTCTTGAAGTGAACAGGGGGTCATGTCTTGATTGCAGAGACTAGAATAGAAATGAAATACTTGTGTAGGGCCTGGGCAGAAAATCCCCAGGGCTCCCTAGAAATGAAGTGTCTCTGAAATCCTCCTCACTGCTCCAGGTGGTGATCAGATCCTGACAGTTGATAAGGCCTGTGCAGTACCCATGAGCTCAGAACAGATGCAGGGACTCCAGATAATTATTAAACAATCCATAACAGACACAGACAGACAGGACTGACTCCTGTCGGAATAACTGGAGTCCTTTTTGGTAAAGAACTGGTGGTTCATCCTTTTGTTGACCTGTGATCTTGTTTCTTACCCTGGCACCACCTGTGACTGATTGCATGCACATCTCATCCATGGCTCTTCTCCCAGGAACCTGCCTGTGGATTTTCATGCAGGCAATGAGAACCATCTTGTTGGTTGGTTTTATTTATAATTTTGTATTCAGTTTTTCAAATACAATAAATATACCAGATCCATCATAATACAAAAGTAAAGCCAGTTAGGATAAAAGCGGGGAAGTAACATATCTATGGTCAGAGTCTACATTAATCATAGACCTCTTAAAGAGTCATTCCAAATTGCTTTGAATTTTTCAGGCAACCCCTTTCTGCAGTGCCAGTTGTTCATTAGCTGTGAGGTCAGCTGTATCACTGAGCCAGGAATCAATATTTGGTGAGGACTGACCATTTTTGCAGGATTAACTTTTTAGCAACCATGCTGCCTTGTTACCAGGTAATCTCCGTGTATTAGGAATATATACAAGAATGAAACTTAAGGGGGAGGGTTCCAATTTAGCATCCAATATCAGATTGGTTCTTTGACCCACCTCATACCAGAAATTCTTGATACAGGGCACTCCCAAAACATATGAGCTAATGTAACCCCAAGGGAGTTACATTTCCAACAGTGGTCAGCATTTATGAGATCCATTACCATTAGCCTATGTGAGGACAACTATATTCAAAACAGTGTCTTTTGGTGAATAAGCTGTAGTCTCAGGTCTATAGTCGCTTTTTAAACATTAGATAAAATTGTGTTCCACTGGGCCAGAGCTAGCTCCGTATCCAAATTTCTGTCCCAAGCAACTCTCAAATTAGCAATCTTTGGCAGAGTTCTTTGGACCAGACAATCATAAAAGGATACCACTGGCTGAGAAAATCCAGGATGTTTCCTTCAAAATGTTCTGAAGCTCTCAATACATCCAGTGCAAATATATGTACAAGTCAATACTTTAACTGAAAAGATTTCCATGCTACGGAGCAGGGCTTGCCAAATTGTTGCTGAAGATCTACAAATGGTTTCAATTTATCATTGTGACAGTCATAATTCCTGTGGCCATCCAGTCCCTCCACGGCAAAGTTTTGCTGCTGATTTTTAAAGATAGGATTGTTCCAGAGTAGATTACTACATCTACATGGAAAAATAGGTGGAAGTAGAATGTTTTAGCTAAGTTTGACCAAGCTTGCCTCACAAATGCTATTGTGAGAGCTCTGGAGCCAGCAAATCTATAATAACTTTATCCTACAATGCTTGAAAGTGGGGGAGAGGATACCAATTCTTGTTGTGTATGAACCCGGGGTAGTGACCCCTGGCAGTGGTCCCAGGGGCAGGCAGAGAAGCAGCAGGTGGCTTGCCCCCCGGAAGCAGGTACTGCTGGTGTTCCTCCAGAGAAGCACCCTCCCCCCTTGGGAGCCTCCCAAAGCAGTGGGCTCCCAGCCAAGATTTAGTCAGGGGTATTTATAGTACAAATCATGGACAGGTCACGGGCTGTGAATTTTTTTGGTTATTGTCCGTGACCTGTCCGTGACTTTTACTAAAAATACTCATGATTAAATCATAGCCTTACCTATTACCAACAGAACCTTGGTACACTTAGTCCATAAGGAAGCACCATCTAATAAAACAATAATATATAATTAATCAAATGGTGGATTTTACATTGACGCTCCTTTCCCATGAGTTAAGGCAATAGGAAGTAAATTGATAATAACCCTTCAACCCCAAGGGCAGGGGGCAGGGGAGAGGAACTAACATATCAATATCAACTAGCACCCATCAACGTGTTTAGTGCATATTAGTTCTAAGCGAGCAATACATACATTCCATACTGTCTGATCATTCCATAGATGTCTTCTCCTCTTGCAAGGGAGAAGTTTGCAGATTTTTGAGGTATTTTCCTGCCTTCTGCAGGGAATTGAATGATACTGTCTTCTCGCCATTCTTAATATGGAGCACTGCTGGGAATTTAATACATTATTTCAAGTCCATCTTCCTGGCCAATAGTTTTGCCTGGTTAAAAGCATCACAGGCATAATCTTGAAAGAGCAGTATTTTAATTGCTGTGTCTCCCCATAACAGCTCCTTTTTTCCCCTCTGGATTTCTGCAGTATAAGCTCCTTGTTGTTGGTAAACATCAGGAACTTCACAATCAATGCTCTAGGCTGACGTTCTGGAGCAGGCTTGAAGGCAAGAGCCTAGTGTGCCTGTTCTGCATCAAAAGAAAAATCTACTGCCAGAACCAACAACTTAGTTAGCAGTTTAAGGACAAATTCAGAGGTTTTATCTTTCTCTGTTCCCTCAGGGACACCCACAATCTTGCTGTTACGTCGTTTGAGTGGCTTTCTGGATCCACTAGCTTGGTCTTAATAGTCTTGATATCATTAAAATTCTTCATAACCTGTAACTTGTTCTCCTTGAAATCATCTTCCACTTCAGAAATTCTGTATTGTCCATCAGCCCTTCATCTGGAAAGAGCTCGGAGTGCTCTCTGAATCTGCCTTGCTGGTGGCAGGGTGGAAGCTATAGAGTTAATTTCAACGGTGTCTGCGGCCACCTGCTGGAGTACAGCCATCAGCCGCATTCCATCAGGCTCAGGCACCATTTTGTTTCAAGAAGCTGATCCCGTAGGGTTGTTGTTTTTTGTGCTTTCAGATTCGGAGAGGAAAATGCAGAGCTAGAGGGGCTCTTGGGGGTTTCAGTGGTCAAGCACAGTATTTTGGGGGGTTGGATGATTGGTTTTAGGGGACAGTGTTTAGGGATTCCCCGTGGGCTGCGTTAGAGCCCAAGCAACCTGCATCTGCCTAGGTTACATCTCCCTCTGGTGTCCAGTGAGAACCATCTTTGATCCACGTCTAAATGAATGGACCATTTCTTGGCAGTTGCTTTTCTGATCTCTGACAATGCTTTTGATCTGGCCCTTCTGTGAGAAAGTGTGTTCAGAGCACTGTCCAGTCCCACCGATCCCCAAGCACTGTCCAGTCCCACCAATTACTCAACTACTGGGAATGTAGTTCATACCCAGTTCTCCCCCATACCAATGAGTGCATCCCGAATCAGATGAACAGAGCTAATCCAGAAGCTGCGAGACAGGCAGGGTATCCCATCATACCAATGTGCTGCACTCTACTATTGGCAGCCAATTCCAGGCACATTTCAAGGATCTGGCCCTCAGTGGTCCACATCTCGCTATCTCTGAAACAGTCTCTAGCTAACTCTGCACTCTACTGCAGCAGCTGCATTCAGTGAGCATGCTGCCTGGTGGACACTTTCTGGAGGGTTTTGGCTGTGGAATCAATTCCCGCCAGAGATCTGCCTCAAGCTATGTCTTGCCACCTTCAGGGCACATGGTGAAATTCCTTATTTGTTAGACCTCAACAACCGAGTGCATCCTCTGCTGAGGCCACTGCCTGCTGTGTCCTTCCCAGTACAACAGGATCCAGACATCCGACTGGAGCACGGCATTCCACTGTCCCTCATCCATCTTTGCAGCATGAGGTAGCAGAGAGATGACCCATGGGACAGATCAAAGGGAATTCTGGACCTTTGATCCCAGAGTCACCTATGACACCAGAGCACATCCCTACAATGCACAATGAAAATTTCCCTTCAGGCAGTGTGGAGAACACTGGGACGCCTTCCCCCAGTGCACCACACTTCTAGTGATACAGCCTGCTGCTGTCCGGACACCAGCATTGTGACATGCATCAGCACAAGCAGCACATATGAAGGCACTCCTCTGAACATGTTTTGTTTTGCTTTGGTAGCACTATGCCACCAAATCTTATCCCGGCCTAGCTGCTGTGTGCAACAAGCCCTTGGGGTCACTAATAGGGTTGCCAGGTGTCTGGTTTTCGACCAGAATGCCTGGTCGAAAAGAGACCCTGGCGGCTCCGGTCAGCACCGCTGACTGGGCAGCTAAAAGTCCAGTCGATGGTGCAGCAGGGCTAAGGCAGGCTCCCTGCCTGCCCTGGCTCCATGTGGCTCCTGCAAGCAGCCGGCATGTCCAGCTCCTAGGCGCAGGGGTGGCCATGGGGGGCTCCACACGCTGCTCGTGCCCTGAGTGCCAGCTCCACAACTCCCATTGGCCAGGAAGTGCAGCCAGTCAGAGCTGGAGGACGGTGTCTTTAGATGTGGGCAGCACATGGAGCCCCTGTACCACTTGACCTAGGAACTGGATGTGCCAGTTTCTTCTGGGAGCTGCCTGAGGTAACCGCTGCCCAGCCAGAGTACGCACCTCAACTCCCTGCCCCAGGTTGGAACATCCTCCCACACCCTAACTCCCTCCCAGAGCCTGTACTACTACTGTACTACTGAATATTTTTATTAATGACTTGGATAATGGAGTGGAGAATATGCTTATAAAATGTGTGGGTGACACCAAGCTAGGGGGTTGCTAGCACTTTGGAGTTAGAATTCAAATGACCTTGACAAATTGGAGAATTCAGCTGAAATCAACAAAAAGAAATTCAGTAAAGACAAGTGCAAAGTACTTCACTTAGGAGGGAAAAAAATCAAATGCCCAACTACACACTGGGGAGTAACTGGCTAGATGGTCGTACTGCTGAAAAGGAGCTAGGGGTTACAGTGGATCAATATGTAATGCAGTTGCAAAAAAAGACAGTGATTGCACATGTACATTGCTGCACACAGTCACTGGAAATTTCCCCCTCAGTGGTACCCATCAGAGTGGTGTGAGCAGCCCCTGCCTTCACACACCACTGTGGCCTGGACCAGATGTGGTGGACTTGGCTGCCACGACTATGGCTTCTGTGACTTCTAGGTACAGGAGGTCTTGGCTGCCATCCTCAGGGCTTCCACACATGGTCCAACAAACATTCAAGTCTTGCACCCCCCTCCCCCCGAAGGGTCCTTGTTTTTCTGGGAAGCAAATAGACTCTAAGCTCCAGGGGTTGAAGGATTCTAGGGTGATTTTATAGTCTTTGGGGTTGTATACTCCTGCCCTGCCCACAGCAGACTCACCATTACTCTGCTCCTGCTCCTTGTCAGATAGGGGCTATAAACGCAAACCACCATCTCTTCCTGCTTCTTCATCAATGCCTGCCCAGGGACCACTCCAAGGGGTTCATTCTCTCCGTTAGGTAGGAGCCACAGAGGAGGTAATGCTGTGTCTCAGAGGGAAGGGGCTCTATTCCCCTTGTATCCTAACCGCAAAAGCAAAGGGAGGTCTCAGACCAATTTTAGATCTGCACCAGCTCAACAGTTATCTCCAAAAGAAAAAGTTCTACATGACCACCCTGGCTTCCATTATCCCTCCCTGGATCCTGGTAGGCCGTCCTCAACTCAAGCCACCTACTGTCATGTGGTGATTTATCAAGATCACGGTAAGCATCTCAGATTTGTAGAGAAGCACTCTTGTTACCTGTTCGCTGCACTGCCTTTTGGCCTCGCAGCAGCTTATTGGGCTTTCACAAAAGGTATGACAGTGGTAGCTGCTTTCCTGCGCAGGCTCTGAGTACAAGTCTACCCTTACCTGGATGACTGGCTAGTCAAAGACTGATCCAGGCCTCAGGTACTGTCCAATCTTTCTCTCACTCAGTCAACTTTTAAAACCCTAGGTCTGCTGATCAACTTAGAAAAATCTCCAGTCCGCCATCCCCTCCCTGCATTTCTGTCATGGAGCTGGATGTCTGGGCTTGATCTGGGTCTGTCTTCTCTGTGGCATGCTGTCACGGAGTCCCCGGGCGATGCTCTGGAACTGCTCCACACAAAGCCAGACAGGACTTTGGGGAGCCTTCTCTCCCTTGGAGCAGACTGTCTGCAAGGAAAGAAGCTCACACGGCTTCACCTCCTGGGTCTGACATTGGAGCATTCAGCATCCTCTGCCCCTCCGTGCGCTTCCCCCAGCAAGTCCACCCAGGCGGGGTCCTGGGGAAGCCAGAGGGTCCTGCACCCCCACTTTGCAGTCAGACGTGACTCTTAGCCAGCCAGTAAAACAGAGGTTTATTCGATGACAGGAACAGGTCTAACACAGAGCTTGTAGGTACAGAGAATGGGACCCCACAGCCGGGTCCATTCTGGGGCCCAGTGAGGCAGACCCCCACGTCTGCCCTCGCTCCTTGTCCCCAGCCAGCCCCAAACTGAAACCCCCTCCAGCCCCTCCTCTCTGGGCTTTGTCTCTTTCCCGGGCCAGAAGGTCACCTGACCTCTTTGTTCACCTTTAGCTGTTTCCTTGCAGGGGGGAAGGGCCCTGGCCATTTGTTGCCAGGGAGACAGAGTGTCAGTGATTTATGCTCACTAGCCTTTATCCCACCACCTAGAGACTTAAGAAATGCACAGGGGAAACTGAGGCACCCACACAGTATTCAGAGGAAACATTAAGAACAGTCCCACTTTGTCACACATGCTGCTTTGGGAAGACTGGTTGCTCTAGGGTTTTGGTGCCAGACCTCAACCTCATGCACAGGGCTGCCTTACTCTAGCCCAGCTATTTTGTTGCCATAAAGCTAGAAAAAAAATGAACTGCTTGTTGGACTCCCTGGCTTTGCAGGCTGAACCCTTTGCATACCTGGTCCCCCTCTTCCAGCAAAGGAAAGAAGAAAAACCTCTCTGGCTTTGCCGGCTGCCAAAAGAAAAATGTGTCCATTTAAAATCCTGATGTCTGTGCTTCTGGTTCAAAATGATCTCATCACTGCCACCATGTCAAGGCTGATTCCCTACTCTGGCACTTTGAGTGCAGAAGGTGGGGCCTGCAAGGGCTCTAAAAATAAATACTGGCCACTCCAGGCTTGTATTAAACTCCCAAGGTTACAACTTCTCCCTGACCTTGGATTGGTAGATGCTGCCACCAGGCAAGTGCAGAACCCCTTTGAGAACACAGGAAGGCACACTTGGGAATTCCTTCCTGTGGGGTACCCTCAAGCCCTTTCACCCCCAGCCCCCGGGAAGAGCTGAGAAAGGGAGTGGGGGCGGAAAGAGAAATCAGAATTAAGCATCAAAAATAGATTTCTTGAGGTCCAGCTGAAAGGTTACAAGCAGAACAAAAGCACCTGGGGTTAGCACAGAGGAATCCACAAGCCATAAAGAAATAAAAGGGACAAAACTAATTGTGTCTTCCTAGACATTTCCTGGTCTACTTACATAGCTGGGTAGTTGCATACTTACATAGATGAGTAGTTTCTAAGTATGATACTGATGGTTTTTTCATACCTGGCCCAAGCTTCTTACAGCATAGCTCTGTCTTGTCCGCCTCTCCCCGCGAGAACAACCACAGACAGACAAAAGGGGAGTCTTTTCTCCATTTAAAAAAGTTCTAGCCTTCTCATTGGCACTTTTGGCCAGGTGTCCACTCACTTCCTTTTACCTGTGCATAGCAGTGAAACTTTTTAACCCTTTACAGGTAGAGCAATTAGAGAACAGCTACTAAGAGGGATTTTATAGCTGCTGGCTGTCCAAAAAAGGGAGCTTTACCCCCCACCCCAATTTATCACAAAGGCCTGGAAAGGTACCTGCAAACATGAGAACCTGTTCCTCCCTGGGACTTGAACTTAGATTTTTCAAGGCTTATGAGGTCGCTGTTTGAGCCTTTAGCAATGTGCTCCTTACTACACCTATCACTGAAGGTGGCATTTTAGTAGCCCTCGCTTTGCCCAGAAGGGTGGCTGTGCTGCCTGCTCTGATGTCTGAACCTCCTTATACTTTGTCCTTAAAGAAACTGTGTATCTGTGCCCCATGTCCAAGATTTTGCTGTAAAGTGGTTATCTACCTTTCATATTAACCAGTCGATTTACTTAGGTACATTTTGCCCCAAACCACACACCAATAGAGAGGAGCAATACCTGCCCAGCCTAGATGTTAGAAGGGCTTCGGTGTTCTATGAATGTAGACAGGACTAAATAGTTCCGTTTGTGAGCCCAACTACTCGTGGCCATCCCTGGCAGGATGCAGGGTCTCCTAGTATCTTCGCAGATAATTTCATAGTGGATAATCTCCTATAGTTATATATGTTATGATCTGGGTGCCATTTCCCGACTGAGCAAAGAAACTGCGCATTCGATGAGATCACAAGCGGCCTCAGCAGCATTTCTTGTGCAAATCCCTAACCAGGATATTTGTAGAGCTCCAACCTGGTCTTCAATCCACACTTTCATGTCCCATTATGCCATCACTCCGCACTGTAGAAACAATGGTAAATTTGGGCAAGTTATACTCCAGTCTGTGTGTACATAAACTCCATCCCTCTTCCTACCCCACACTTGTGAGTCACGGAAAGTGGAATGCACATGTGCAATCACTGAAAAAAACCCAGCGTGATTACTAACCTTCCATATCTGTTCTTTGAGATGTGCTGTTGTCACGGACTCACAGGTCGCACCCATTCTCAGCCCTGTGTGGTCCCTGGGCGAACCCCCTTCAGTGCGACAGCCCTTCTCGGGGGTCCACTCTCTCTCGTGGGTTAAGCCCCTCTGCTTCCTGGAACCACACTCTCTGAGCCTTAGCACACCTGTCTCTTGCCATGGGCCGCTCAGGGATTCCACTCGCTCTGGACCCCCAAGGCCTCCACTCCCAGAGGGAATAATGCAACCCTGAACTCTAGACCAGAGCGACTCTCAGCCAACATAAAACAGGAGGGTTTAGTGAGCATCTGAACCCAGCCCAGGAAGCTCTCAGGGCCCTCAGGCCTGGCCTCCCTCAGTCCAGCACATCCAAGTCTCCCCTGCATCCAGTGGGCTCTGCCTCCTCCCCCTCTCCAGTCCCGAGACCCTGTGCTTCCCAGCTGGGCATCCAATCTCACCACCCCCCAACAGCTCCTCCCCCGTCCTTTGTCTTCTGTCCCAGGTAAAACGGTCGCTTGGGCCCTCTGTCCTCCATCCTCTGTCCCCCTCTGGCTGGACCTGGCTGGTCAAGTCACTGGGGTCCTCCCACTCATAGGCGCTGACTTCAGCTCCCGCCGGTGGGTGCTCGACCCCCCCACCCCCAGCCCTGCCCCGCCTCCCCCCACCCTTACCCTGCTGCTATTCCGACTCCTGCCCCAAATCCCTGCCCTGGCCCCACCTCTTCCCTGCCTCCTCCCCTGAGCGCGCCATGTTCCCACTCCTTCCTACCCCTCCCAGCACACCACCAAACAGCTGTTTGGCAGCAGCAAGGTGGAAGCGCTGGGAGGTCGGCGGAGGAGCAGGGACGCGTGTGCGCTCAGGGGAGGAGGTGGGAGCTGAGGGGGGCTCTGGGTCGCCTGGGCCCTTTATACCGGTGCACTGTGACATGGGATGGCAGAAGGTGCCTGATAGGGTGGGGAGGAGGGCTAGCTCAGTGGTTTGAGCATTAGCCTGCTAAACCCAGAGGTGTGAGTTCAATCCTTGAGGAGGTCATTTAGGGAACTGGGGTAAAAATCTGTCTGGGGATTAGCCCTGCTTTGAGCAGGGGTTGGACTAGATACCTCCTGAAGTCCCTTCCAGACCTAATATTCTATGATTGAGCCACCCTGGCAGGTACCACTGAGGGGAAAATTTCCAATCACTGTGCATGGGATTGTGCACACACTCAGGAGTGGAACAGACATGTGCAAAACACATCTGTGACAAAGTGGGAATGTTCTTAATGTGTTATGTAAATGCTGAGTGGGGAGTAATTAACCTGGAAAGGCTGCAGGGGAGTTTTGCTGGGATTGTTTGCCTGCATTGGGGAAGGGAGGATACCTGAGAACCCAGGAGGGGAGTTGGAGTCCAGATGACACCTCTGCCCCGGAAACTGAACAAAGGACACAAAGGCGGGGGGGGGGAGGCTGAGTGAGAGGCTGGAGGGAGTTTCAGGGTGGAGCTGGCTGGGAAATGGAGAGGGGCACCCCAACAGGGCTGTGACCTCCCTGGGGGCCCCAGATGGTCCTAACTAAAGGGGGTCCTGTTGTCTGTATCGGCAAGACCTGTTTTGGACTGTGTTCCTGTTGTCTAAATAAACCTTCTGTTTTACTGGCTGGCTGAGAGTCATGGCGAATGGCAGGAATCCGGGGGTGCCAGGCCTAGTCTCCCCCCACACTCCAAAGAGCAAAGTTAATAACAGTTTTTATATCATTTTGGGTGTATTAACAGGAATGTCATAGGTAAGACATGAGAATCATAGAATCATAGACTATTAGGGTTGGAAGGGACCTCAGGAGGTCATCTAGTCCAACCCCCTGCTCCAAGCAGGACCAATCCCCAGATTTTTATCCCAGTTCCCTTAATGGCCCCCTCAGGGATTGAACTCACAACCCTGGGTTTAGTAGGCCAATGCTCAAACCCCTGAGCTATCCCTCCCCCCAAGACAGTAACTGTCTTGCTCTACTTGGCACTGGTGAGGCCTCAGCTGGAGTATTGTGTCCTGTTCTGGGCACCTCATGTTAGGAAAGATGTAGACAAATTGGGGAGAGTCTAGAGAAGAGCAACCAAAAAGGATAAAAGGTTTAGAAAACCTGAGCTCTGAGGAAAAATTAAAAAACTGGAGATGTTTAGTCTTGAGTAAAGAAGATTGAGGAGGGGAACCTGATAAGTCTTCAGATACGTTAAGGGCTGTTAGAAAGAGGACAGTGATCAATTGTTCTCCATGTCCACTGAAGGTAGGACAAGAAGTATTGGGCCTAATCTGCAGCAATGGAGATCTAGGTTGGATATTAGGAAATAACTATCCTTAGAATTAGAAAGTTAAGTACTGAAATAGACGTCCAAGGGAGATTGTGGAATCCCCATGACAGGTGGCTTTTAAGAAAAGGTTGAACAAACACCTGTCATGGGTGGTCTAGGTTTACTTGATCTTGCCTTGGTGCAGGGGACTGGACTTGATGGCCTCTTGAGGTCCCTTGTAGTCCTACATTTCTATGATTCTGTGTGACGCAGGGCAAGCCTGTCATATTGCACACCAACACCGGCCGTAATTTTAAGGTTGAATGGGTAATTTTAAGGTTGAATGGGTAATCCTGGCCCTGGCACTTCTGAATTCTTGTGTGCTTGGCTTTGCAACTTTAATGTTCTCTTACCATAGATGTTTGGGTGTAATACACCATACTACTTCGCTCCCTGTTTTGTAATATTCTTTTGTGATGTAAAACAGCTGCCATGTTCCACCCAGGAGCTGGCTGCATTTTAGTAATTCCAGCGGTGCTTATCATGTTGGTATCTAAGGAAGGTAGGGTGTATGTGTGTGTGTCTGTGTGTGAGACATTATGTAAATGTCAAGTGTTGTTACCATATAGCAATAAAAGCAGTATCAATCTTTTAACTGCCAACCGGCTAGCTGTCACGGAAAGCCTGCAAATGGTTGCATTTGTGGATCCAGCGGGGGGGAAATCTTCCCATACATTTCCCCAGGCTCCTTAAATGTGGTTATCCCTTTCTGACTCGAGTGACTAGACAAAATATGGGGCCCGCGGGATGTTCCAGCTGGGACCAGACATTTAACAGTGAGGATAATTAGCCATTGGAAGAATGTACCAAGGGTCGTGGTGGAGTCGTCATCACTGATTATTTTTAAATCAAGTTTAGATGTTGGTCTAAACTACCTGCTCTGGGAATTATTTTGGGGTAGTTCTCTGGCCTGTGTTCTGCAGGAGGTCAGCCGACATGATCACAGTGGTCCCTTGGGGCCTTAAAATCTATGACATTGATGATTGCCTGGTACCTTGTTTATTTACAAGGAATGTACAAAGTCCTGCTTCTCCAACTGCAAGAGGAAGCAAAGGCACAAAGGAGCAGTTTCTTAGCTTACTGCCCCAGGCCTCTTTAGCTGACATCAGCGGCCAAAGCTGTCTCAAAACTTCTCCCAGGGTCACATTGTGCTTACAGGATCCTGCTTGACTTCCTTCGGGCATGTTTTTGTGTGTGTGCTCTGCCTTCCTCTCATACACACCCAAACCAGTACTTGGAAAACCCCCTCCTCCCAGTCCTGGGGGACTCCTTACCACAATCCTAGGCCAAGAGCTTAGCAAGATTCAAAGAGAGGCTCAGACATTTTCAACTAGATAATAAGAACACTCATAGTTAAGATAAAAATGTGTAAGGGATGTAAACCTCCAGCTTCAGGGTGTGAACCAGCCTCTAACTGATAGGGGTGCAATAACCCAGGCATGGTGGCCAGGCCTACTGGTCAAGAGTCAGGCTTAGTGCTCAGAGCCAAGGGTCACAACAAAGGACAGTGTCAGGTGTAGGAGCAGGGGCTGGAAGCAGATGGAAGGCAGGAACCCAGAGCAGCCAGGAATGGAGGGTTCAGGAGCAGGAGGGGGTCATAGTAGCAGCCAGCCAAGGATTCCTCTAGTTCAGTGGTTCCCAAACTGGGGTTTGAGAACTATTGGGGGTTCACGAAATGTTACAGGGGGTTCTTGGAAAAAAATTCCCTAATGGCGGACAGAGCTGTCCTAGGGACCCTGGGTAGCATGGGGCCAGCAGCCTGGAGCCCCTGGACTTCCAAGAGCTAAGCAGATCAAAGCAAGCGTATCTATCACACTGAGGAGATTTAAACTTCAAGACTCCTTAAAAGAAATTGAAAGGGAGGTGGATATTTTTTGCTGTTTTTAAAATTAAATAGGCAGCTAGTATTGTTTTTAAAATTATTATGATGAACAAGTGTAAGCTTTGTTGTAACGTGCGTTGTTTGTCTGGACTGCTCAAGACCTGAATGCTTGTGTAGGAGGAACTCTTTGAGTTGGCTTCTAAAATACCTTCCTGCTGTTTCACATCTGATAGTCTTTGATGAAACATAGGAGCCTTGTCTTATAACAGGTTTATTCAAAGTGATACAAGCTACAAAAGTGAGATCTTGGAAGACTGTTGCCATTTTCATAATGTAATAAAAATACTGTAATGATAAATAAGAACATAAGAATGGCCCTACTGGGTCAGACCAAAGGTCCATCTAGCCCAGTGTCCTGTCTACCGACAGTGACCAGTGCCAGGTGCCCAGAGGGAATGAACAGAACAGGGAATCATCAAGTGATCCATCCCCTATCGCTCATTCCCAGCTTCTGGCAACCAGAGGCCAGGGACACTTACTAATAATTAGTATGTAATAAGCATGTCATAAAACAAATTTTATATTTCCAAGATCAGTGCTTTTATAATTTATACTCAGGGACCCTGAACGAGAAAATCCCTGGAAATATTCATTTTTAGGGGGGGGTTGCGAGACTTGACATTTTAGTGAAAGGGGTTCACAGGCTGTCAAAGTTTGGGGACCACTGCTCTAGTTGTTCAGTCTCTGTTATTTCCTGGTTTATATAGAGCTCCTCAGCCAATCAGGGACACTGGATGTTCCCCCAATTGGGAGCTTTGGGGGCGGGACCCTCTGCTAGCTAGCACCTTGCTGGTTCCCTTTTCTGGTTACTCCGGTGAGCTGTCGGGTGGTGGTCATGGCCCGAGTACCCGTGGGCATGGATGCAAGATCAGTGATCCCTCACAGGGTGTTAGGGATGAACTTCCCCTCGGGGCAGGGGTTTCTTGCACTTTCCTCTGAAGCATCCGGTTCTGACCGCTTTCAGAGACAGGACGCTAGACAAGCAGAGGAATTGGCCATGTCTAAGAGATGGAGCTTAGGGTAATTGTACACAGCAGTGTGAGCTCGGGCTCAAGCCAAACCCACCTTGAGTCCACACTGCAAATGCCCTAACCTAGGGCTCGGAGCCAGGGTCCCAGGAACCTGCAGGGCTGGAGGGCTGTGTTAAGCTGGGTCTTAGGGTCTGAGTCCTATTGCTTTCCTGTGTGCACGCAGCCCCACCTAGACTCAGGTCCCAGAGAAGCAGCGCTGCAAGCAGCCAGCGCAGCGGCCACAAGTGCCATTACTGCCTGGCCGAGCACGCAGCGGAGGCAGCAGCTGCTGCTCTGGCTCCTCCTCGCTGCTGCACAGAGCTTGCCAGGGCAGGGAGCAAAGCTGACAAGTGGAAGGTGGCTCCCAGATGTTGGGGGTCATCCCTCCTCTGGCCATGCTGCTGCCCCACCCTGCAGGGCAGCACTTGGTCCCTGCTCCATTCTGACCCTTATCCCCAGCCCCAGGCCACTCTCCCAGTGGCTGCGTGTGCAGAGGCACCCAGGCAGCGTGTACTGTCAGGGCGGCGAGTGGGAGCCAGCCCCAAAACTTCTGTACAGCCTCCCAGCACTCCCTTATCTCTGCCTCCTGGAGTGCGGTGGGAGCAGGGATAAGGAGGGGGTGCTGGAGCACAGTGCACACCACACACCAAGCCCTGGAATGGGGGGTGTGTGTGTGTGTTTCCTCTGAAAACTACATTTTATGTCAAACTTCAGACTGACAAAAATAAATTAAAAAACCAACCAAACCCCTTCATTGAACAGCCCAGGTTACAAGTGAAGAATTGCAGAGTTTCACTGTAATAGTTTGATGGCCCTGGAGCCTGATGTCCTAATTCTTCTCAGACCAGGCCCACACGGGCATTTCCCTGCCTCGAGCTGGAGAGCCCAGTTCTCCGATTAGATGGCCGTTCAGTATAAGTCTTCTCAAGCTGCAGTCGTTCTACAGAGACAGCCACCAGAGTCATTGTGTGGTTTGGGTACTAACGCATCTCATGAGAGCCTGAGTTCCATCCATGCATCGGCACAGTTAGGAAACCGGGGGGCAGTAGCGTTTCCCCCAGTGCACCGTGTCCTAAGGCTAGAGCAGGGGTGGGCAAACCTTTTGGCCTGAGGGCCACATCTGGGAATGGAAATTGTATGGCGGGCCATGAATGCTTACAAAATTGGGGTTGGGGTGTGGGAGGGGGTGAGGCTCCAGGATGGGACCAGAAATGAGGAATTCAGGGTGTGGGAGAGAGCTCTGGCCAGGGGAGTGGGGCACGGAGGGGCGGGGGTTTGAGGGATCAGGCTGGGGATGCAGGCTCTGGGGTGGGGTTGGGGATGAGGGGTTTGGTGCGCAGGAGAGGGCTCTGGGCTGGGATCGAGAGGTTCAGAGGGCAGGAGTGGGACGCAGGAGGCGGATCAGGATTGCAGGCTCTGGGCAGTGCTTACCTCAAGTGGTTCTCGGAAGCAGCATCATGTCCTTTCTCCGGCTCCTACGCGGAGGCGCATCCAGGCAGCTCTGCATGTTGCCCTGTCTGCAGTTCCTGGCTAATGGGGCAGTGCTTGGGGCAGGGGCAGCATGCGGAGCAGAGTCCCCTGGCTGTCCCTACATGTAGGAGCTGGAGCAGAGCCATGCCGCTGCTTCTGGGAGCTGTGTGGAGCGGCCCCCAACCCTGCTCCCCAGCTGGAGCGCCGGAGCAGGTCTGTGCCGCTACTTCCGGGAACTGTGTGGAGTGGCCTCTGACTCTGTGCCCAGGCTGGAGCATCAGAGCGGGGCAAGCCCTAGACTCCGCTCCCCAACGGGAGCTCGAGGGCCAGCTTAAAATAGCTGGTGGGCAGGATCCGGCCTGTAGTTTGCCCACCCTTGGGCTAGAGTGTCAACACTGGTAGGAGGTGGGGGCACTAGGCACATGTTTTCTTTGACTTGGGCCTGTGCACCGCAGTGTGGATGCCAGAGCACTTGGTCTGACCACAGATTAGACAATCCTTAGCCTAGGATTAAAATGCAGTGTGGACACTCAAGCCCAGGGTTCCCTGACACAGGCGAGCTGACTCGAGTCCCACTCCCCTTGGGCTTACGGAGCTAATGACCATCACAAACCTCCCCACCTTCTGCACCAAGAGCATGCGTGCGTGTGTGGAAATTACCCACAACAAAACACTCCACTGCACACCCTTCTGCCCCTGGGGAGAGGAGGAGAGAACAAACACATGACAGCTGTTAGTCACGTTGCTTAATGCATGACTTGAAGGTGCCCAGATCCTGTGGTGATGAGCCTGGTATAAGAACCTAAACAGAGGAGAACGTGTTAGGACGGTTCCCTTTAAACTCTGGGCTGGCCGTGGGGCTGTTTGCCGTCCTGTGCCCTGTGCCAGGATTCTCCTGTTGCCTTTTCCAAATGTAAATGTTTGTGGCAAGGTTTCAAAAAGATGCAAAGCAAAGAGCAGAGTTACTGTGAACGGAGGCAAAAGCCCAGATCCCTGCGCTGCCCTCTGCGTACGGCAAACAAGGTGCTGAGTGTAGGATGTCAAATGAAGCTGCACAGGAGAGAGAGGAATCCTGCAGGTGTCCTGCAGCGCTCAGCCTGACACAGAAAATCACCACCAGCTTGGTTCCTTATGCACCTCGCCATCTTTTGGCCAGCTAAAGCTAGAGATAAAGGAACATCCTGGGAGGCTACAGGGGAGGTGAGCTAATCTAGCCGCTCCCAAACAGCAGTTTGTAGAGAGCTCCCATGGAACCAGCTTCTCCATGCTTCCAGTTGCTAAAATGCATCAACAAACCCTAAAATATCCGGGATACTTTCCAAATCGCTGTCATTTGCCACAGGGAAGTGAGGCCACATGCGCATGAATGGCAAGACAGATGGCTCGTGATCACGAATAGGAGGGGAGGTGTCCACCAGCCAAGGTGTGGTCCATGCTGCGAAACGTGTGAGGATGCAGCCTGGGTTGAGCCACCGGGCCCCCCTCGCCAGAAGGATACGGATGCTTTGTGCTTGGATAGCTCCCTTCAGCTGGGAGGGCACAGTAGCTTACTCCTGTTAATGAGCATTAATGTGATCCTGGCCATGCCTCGGATACTGCAGTACTGTGTATAGCGGGTGGGCTCACTGTGCAGCCCGTGGGGGGAGAGTAGGCAAGTGGCGGGTGAGGGAGGGGGGCTGAAGAGGCAGGTGGGCAGTGGCGGGGTCTGAGGAAGCAAGCAGGGAGGTGGGGGCTAAGGAGGCGAGCCGGGGGGGGTGGGCAGTGGTGGGGGGTGAGGAGGCAAGCCGGTGGGAGTAGGGGGCTGAGGAGGCAGGTGGGTGGGCAGTGGCAGGGGGTGAGGAGGTGAGCCGGGAGGGGTGGGGGGCTGAGGAGGCGAGCTGGGGGGGTGGGCAGTGGCGGGGGCTGAAGAGGCGAGCCGGGGGGAGTAGGGGGCTGAGGAGGTGAGTGGGCGGGCAGTGGCGGGGGGTGAGGAGGTGAGCTGGGAGGGTGGGGGGCTGAGGAGGCGAGCCGGGGGGAGTGGGCAGTGGCAGGGGCTGAAGAGGCGAGCCGGGGGGAGTAGGGGGCTGAGGAGGTGACTGGGCGGGCAGTGGCGGGGGGTGAGGAGGCGAGCCAGGGGGAGTAGGGGGCTGAGAAGGCGAGTGGGCGGGTGGGCAGTGGCGGGGGGTGAGGAGGCGAGCCGGGGGGGGGTGGGGGGCTGAGGAAGTTCTTATTCTACTTCGAGCAAAAAGACATTTTTTTACACCTTAATTATACTACCTCAGGGGCCCGCTATAAGATATTACCAAGGTTCAATAGTTCTGTTTCGGTGAGATGGCGCTAGGGAAGGAGGGTTTGTTTCCACGGGGCGGGCAGTGCTGGGGGGGGGGAGTGTTGTTTCAGGGGGGCTTGGCGGCACTCGGGGGGGTGTCAGCAGAGCCAGGGGGGTTCGGCCTTCAGCTGTTTTCTTTGGAGTAATATGGCCCTTGCCGTCTTACGAGTTGTGCAGGCCTGACATAGCATGAGGATTAGGGGTCCCATTTTACAAATGGGGAAACTGAGATGACTTGCCCAAAGCAGTGCAGAGTCAGTGGCTGGAGAAGGAACCCAGGAGTCCTGACTCTGGGTCTGCTTATGCAGTGAAAGCTGGGCACAGGCTCACCTACCTGAGCGAGCTCGAATTCAGCCAGCTCCAGTAACAAAGCAGGAAGGCTTCAGAGCGGGCTAGTGAGCCCAGGACGGAGCCAGAACCTGTGCTGGGCTTGTACTGCCTGCTCTGGTGCCCAGGCTGTGCTCTCTTCACTACTGCTCCTGGAGTTAGCTGGAGTCAAGCCAGCTGCAGCAGGTGAGCCCAGGCCTACATTTCACTGTGCAGACAGACTCTCTGCCCCCTGGCTTTACCAGGAGCTCCCATCACTCTCAGAACCCTGGAGTCCTGGTGCCATTAAATCTCATCTAGCGCAAATCCATGTTATAGTGACGGGGAATCATTCTCTTGTGGATATCTCCTGTCTGTGTGTTCCATTCTATGCATCTGATGAAGTGCGCTGTAGCCCACAAAAGCTTATGCTGAAATAAATGTTAGTCTCTAAGGTGCCACAAGTACTCCTGTTCTTTTATCATTAATGTGATGGTGGGGCAGCAGAACCGCTCTGCTCGGCATTCTCCTTCCTCCCAAGAGCGCAGAGAGGCTCCCTGGGCAGGGCAGCTGGAATCTGTGTCATGCCTCTTACCTGTGTCATGCCTGCACCTAACCTCCTGCAGCTCTGTTCCCCTGGGCCAGCTGCCAGGAAATCCTGGCCTGGAGTCTTGTGCCAGATGAGATCGAAGTGCAGGCAGGAGACTGGCTGGAACAGGGCAGCTGGCTACCTGCAGAGCACCTGAGCGCATGTCAGCCTGGTCTCTTGGCATAGGTGTGTCCCACACCTGGCTGTGTCAGCAGGAGGCGGACCGAGGAACAGGGAAGGAGGCGGAGCAGCAGGTGTAAGCCCCCATCTCCTTGGGAGAAGGAAGAGCTGATTGTAAAGTGCCTGAACCTTGCAGCTGACCACAGAATCTCTCGGCCTTTGCACACCTGCACCGCATAGATCGTCTCCCTTGCTCCTGGGAGCTCCTGCACCCTTTCATCCCCAGGGCCAGCCCTGCCCATGGGAGCAGCCAGCAGCCTGGGGCTCTGTGGAATATGGCTGTAAGATTTCAGGCAAGTCTCTTTCCCCAGCAGCTGTGCACGTTCGGTGAGGCAGCTCCTGGGCCAGTAGCTTTGCGAGGGCGCGGTAACAGCTGTCGTGGGACAGGGGAACAATGTGAAGGGAGAAATGGGGTTTATCTTGCGCCAGTTCCGCAGCAGCCTGTTCAAAGGACAGCAATTCTTGGCTAAGAAAGCAATCTTCTCCCAGCCAATGGCAGCAGCTTTTGCTCACTCCCAGCCTGGCTGAGATCTGAACCAGCACCATAGTTCAAGAGGGAGGGAGATGCAAACATCAGGATGATTGTGAGGAGAGTCTGCACACAGCCCATCCTGCTCCTGTTAAAGTCAATGGCAAAACCCCCGTTGACCTCACGGGACCCGGACTGGCATTGTGAATGGTTCAGATATGCTCTGCATGGAGCTGCACCATCCTATCGCTTCTCGTGCTGTAACCTGCAAACATTGATATTTCAGGCATAACCAGACTTGGGTGCTGATGTATTTTGCTTTCTTTTCACATTGTGTTTACTACTTTGATACACCAGCTGTTCTGAGAAATCCTGTGCTGGGGGGAATGCTCTGTCTGCTGAACCTAGGGATTCCACCTGATGCATAATTTGCCTGACTCAGAGCTCCCTCAAACTTTTGGGGTATTTTAAATATGGCTTGTTCCCTTCAGTGCAGCAACTGCAGGGCCTGGTCTGTTCACTGTTGAAGATCCTAGCTCTGCAGAAGGAAGCAAGATGATCCAGGCCTGGGAATAACTGGCTTGATCAGTGTCTAAGCTTGTGGATTTCAAACCCTCTCTCCAGTTCCTGGAGACTTTTGTCCACCTGTCCTTTTGGTTTACACCATGGTTTGGCTGTTCCCTTCTTTAGGCATCTGGATGTCTTTCCTGCTCAGGATTTCTCCTCTTGGGTTGTGGCATGCCTCTTGTCCTGCCAACAGATACACTTTCAGCCCAGCTGATCTGCTTGGGTTGGGGGGTTGTTTGTGAGTGGTTTTCTCGACACTGATAAGGGCTTTCAGGCCTGAGCCTCCACTCTTACTCTGGTTCGGTGTTGGTGTAATTCCACTGACGCAGTCCTGGGGCTGGGGTTGCCAGTTTTGGTTGGATGTATTCCTGGAGATTTCATCACATGACATAATCTTTAATTCCTGGAAACTCCATGCCAATCCTGGAGGGTTGGCAACCCAACCTGGGGCAGAGTCAGGGCCTTGGTAGTCACTGAAATGTGACCAGTCCCAGGTGATGCTGCTGGTGTTTTTTTCACTGAGGGGACAAAGGTGCTGGGAGGGTGGTGCCTGCTGTTCAAAAAACTGCTGCTGAGGGGAGCAGGGACTGGGAGGTCTCTAGACTTCACCCCTTTCTGAATTGGTGGGGCGGGGGGCTGGTGGGGTTGGTGGCGGCTGGAGCTGGCACAATGAGAGAGCATTTTCCACACAGCTCTGCCAATGTACCCCACCTCTGTCCTGACCTGCAGCGCCCCCTGCTTGTCTGGTCTCCAGCCTCCTGACAGACGGTCCTACCCTCGGAGGGGGTATGGTCTGGGTTACTTGATCGATTGCTGATCCTTTCCTACCTCTCAGACACCAGGCTGTCCATCAAGATCTGACCTGCACGGTTTTGAGACTGCAGGTGCCTAATGACCTTGGCACATGGCCTGCTCACTCAGAATCTACAGTCTGCTCAGTACTTGAAACCAGGCTGAGAACATGCAGGTTTCTGCTTTTCCCTTTCTTGGACCACAGACCTCACCCTGCTTAATTGTGCATCAGTGCGCTGGGGAGCAGGGGCTAGCGTATGGGACCTGAGTTCTGTTCCTGGCTCTGTCACTCCATGTGCTTTGGGATCAGTCACTTCAGTGCTCTGTGCCTCAGTTTCCCCATCTGTAAACGGGTGATATTATTATTTATTATTATTAAAGTCTCTAATTGGAAATTGCTGTATAAGCACTTACTATATATTGTGAAATGGTAAATTATAGGTTATTAAATGTTGTACCAGTGCTCATCATATGTTGTTCTTTGCTAGACCGACATGTAGTAGGAACTGTCGTCTGTCCTTGCAGATTGGCTGACCTGTAGATAAACTTGATTCCCTTCCCTAATTTGAATAGATACTTTAAAGTCATGGACGCGTGTGTAAGCTGGTGGACTGTCTTTGGGGTGGTCTGACCCCTGGGCAGGCCAAAGAGGAGGTCTGCAGTAACCCGATTGGTGAGGCTCATAACATAGAGTGTTTCTAAACTCTATGGGTTACCATAACTGCAAGCACAGCATTTGTGGGTCTTTGACTCCTAGTCGCTCTGTCCCTGGAAGGCAGGTGTTTAATTTTGGCTAGAAGCCCCTCTGCTTCCACGTGGACGTGTATTGCAGACGATTGCACTTGAATCCCCAGAGAGGAAAGGCTGGTGAGGTGACTCACGTGTCGCCTGCCTTGGGCTCTGATGCTGCTTCATCCCCTTGAGCTGGGTTCCTAACTGGGGCAGTTGCGGGGTGTACTGCGTCTTCTCCAGCATTTGGCAGCCGACTGACTCAGAACAAGCTCCTGTCTGGTTCTCCAGCTCCCCAGAGGGCAGGCCGTGGAGGTGGTCAGGGTGTGCCCTGCTCTCCGCGCCATGCCAACCCCACTTGCCTCCTCCAGGGACTCAGCTTGCTGGGCTGGAGTGTTTAAGACCCTCTGTAGGAACGAAGGGGAGGCATGAGCAGGGATAGCAAGGAGTGGCACCCACCGTGTGCTCTGCTAGCTAGTCGCTCGCATTGCCTCCTCGGAGTGGCACAGCTTCATTCTCAAGTGCCTTCATGAATTGTTTAGCAATAAGTAATCATGCAGCTTCTGCTCTTACCGGTTCTTGGATCACTGGCCTCCTCCCGCTGCTTAATACCGTGCTGGAGCTCTGTTCTGTGGGGCCAGGGTATGGGGCTAGGTTCTGTACCGGGCTCCATCACTCCATGTGCTCTGGCGTTAGTCACATCTCTGCCCTGCACTTCAGCTTCCCCAGCTGTGACTGGTGATATCACTAGTAGTAGTGAGCTCTGTGAATGGAAAAGGTGGTATTCGCACTTATTGTTGTCTTTTGATAGGCAACCATCCAGTAGGAACAGCCAGAGGGCCAGGCATGTTGGCTGACTTGCAGAAACTAGGTTCTTCTTCCTAATTTGAATTGACATGTTCAAATCATGGACCTGCGTGTAAGATAACTGAGTATCTTGTGCAGCTGCTGGCTCAGGGGAGGCAAGGCTGATTTTCACAATAAGTAGACACAGTCCTGGTGGAATTTGCTGGTCTCTTTCCTCCTTCAGCTTTCTTTCTCCGCTCCCACTGTTCCCTTCTGATGGAAAATCCAGATTTGCAGGACTCTAATCCTGAGTCTGTCTCAGCAGGTGTAATCCACAACACAGACTAAACTGGGCCCTTTTAAACAGAACCATTATGGGTATCAGGTTCCAGAAATTAATGATGAAGCTTTCTCCCTAAAAGCTCGAAAAACATCAAGAAACCTCCCTAATCCCCTGTTGATGTAGACTGTTATAATCCTTGTTCAGTTTGGGGAAACCGAGGCGCGTGTTAATGACGAGATTTACAGTGTTTCAGTCCCTTGCTGTAACTGTTACTCACACTGCCTCCCTGGCTTCATTCGATCTCATTGCATTCAGATGAGCCTGCTGGTGACCTCTCTGCTGAGAGCTGCTGTCTGTTTGCAGCGCATTTAGCCCCAGTGGCCTGGACACACCCTTAATGGGAGATGCTCTCTCTGCAGCTGCAGAGGCAAGTCTGTTATTTAAAGGGTGGGTTTAGGCGGGAGGAGGACATGTTACCTCGTTAGGAAAAAGGCAGCTTGTTTCTTTGCAGAGTGATTTGTAGTATGCCCAGATCTCTGGGGTCTAGAGAAGTGACAGGAGCAAATTGGCCACCCCTCCCCATTCTCTGGAGACTGGGGCAACAATCTGATTTTGTTAATTGACCGTCCTTTCCCCCCGGGCTCCCAGGTTACAGCCATGGAGGAGATGGTCATCTGGGAGCAGCACACTGTGACGCTGAGCAAGGTGAGCTTGTGCACTGTGCAGTCTCCATCTGGCACGGTGGGCGTTGGGCCTTTAATCGTGAGTGGCAACACTACGGTTCAGCCAAGCTTCCTGAATGGGGCCCTCTGTCTTCTGATGTGACTGGGCTCCTGGCAGCGTGAGCTGTTCCCAGTGGGGTCCTGCTAACGCCAGCCGAGCCTGGCAGCGCAAACCAGCTGGAGTGACCCTAGAAGTCTCTGGCCAGGGCCAAGCAGCCCCCCTTGTGGTATTGTGCCAGCTGGATCCCGCCGTTCATGGCAGCGAAGTGACTGGCCTGCCAGGCAAGCGACTTATAGCAGTGCCATTAGCGATGCTTAGCAGCCACTCAGAAATGCCTGCCTGCCTGCCCCCCGTGCCCGCCCCTCTTCCATTTGCAGCCGGCATCCTCTGTGCAGAGCCTGACCTTGTATGTATCTGTCGCACTAGGACCCTCGAAGGGGCTTTGGCATCGCCATCTCAGGAGGCAGGGACCGTCCCAGCGGCTTGGCTGGGGACCCCTCTGTCGTTGTCTCAGATGTGGTACCCGGCGGACCAGCAGATGGCAGGCTCCAGTGAGTGGCAGACGGGTCCGGAAGGATTCACTGAGGAAAGGGTTGTGAGCAAAGACAGGATCCAAACTTCCCCAAGTTCGGGGGTGTCTTGGAACCGGGTCCCCCTCTACCCAGGAGAGGAAGCAACACATCAAACACTTGGGGAAACTGAGGCACAGAGAGGGGCATGATTGGCTGAAGGTTGGAGAGGGAGTCAGATAGAACCTGGGAGGTCCTGGCTCCAGTCATATGCTCAGAACGTGCCTCGTGGGGGTTGGGAGGAGCGTCTGCTGGGGGGTCACTAGTGTGGAAGGAAGAGGAGAGTTAGCAGCTGCTGGGAAGGTCCCTGGTGCACTAGCGTCCTGAGGGGACCTGCCTTCCCAGCTGCTGGCTCCTGACCTGGTGTCAGGAGGCAGACTTGGGGGTGGAGTTGGGGAAGGAAGAGGCCAGTGGGAGGTGCAGACTGAAGGACATGGGGACTTTGAACTTGGGAGGGTGTCCTGCCGTTTCTGGGTGGGACCTGCAAATGAACGTGCTCCCCGGGGGTGAAGCGTGGGTTAGACTGTCACGGCAGAGGCGTTTGCCTAGGCTAAGAGGGTGCTCCTAGCCACTCGGGAGCCTTATCACGCTCTCCTTTGTTCCCCGGCAAGGGATCTGCCTGACCTGAGTCTTTCCTTTCCAGGATGAGAGATCACATTGTGATGGTGAACGGCCTTTCCATGGAGAACGTGTCCTCCTCCTTTGCCATCCAGACGCTCAAAACCTGTGGCAAGTTAGCCAACATCGTAAGCATCCTGCCCAGGAGGGGCTGACTTGGCTTGGGTGGGAGGAGAGATAACAAGGGTCCAATGTAAAGCCTTGATGTGGGACAAGTTTTCCTGTTTCACTTGTCTGTCCTTGGGTTAAACGCAGCCCTCATGGAACTGGCTGCAACTCCCCAGCACAGTTAATTCCAGTGAGAACATTTGATGTGCCTGGGCTTGAGTCCTGTTCCCACACTCTGTCCTTAACTCGACTGTGATGATGCTACTAACTCCAATTGTCTGGCCCATGACAGGGTATAAGCTAAAGCCTAAGTCAGTGCAGGCTAATGCTCGAGTTCGTACAACTTGTCAGCTGCTAACACCACTGCTCTGCAGTGTAGACGCAGGCTTGCTCCACTCGAGACCTGCTGGTCCTCCAGTGCCGGCCCAAAGGCCCCCTATGTGCCCAGAGAAACAAACAAGTATCGGGGGAGGGATAGCTCAGTGGTTTGAGCATTGGCCTGCTAAACCCAGGGTTGTGAGTTTAATCCTTGAGGGGGCCATTTAGGGAACTGGGGCAAAAATCTGTCTAGGGATTGGTCCTGCTTTGAGCAGGGGGTTGGACTAGATACCTCTTGAGGTCCCTTCCAACCCTGCTACTCTATGTCCTGTCCCCTCTGTGTTTAATCTGAGACAACACAGCTCCTCCTTTGCTCATCTCCTTTTTTCTGTGCCTGTTGAACCGTGGAACAGTCTGGATCCCATTAGTTGGCATAATCAGTCGCCTCCAACGCACACGCTTAGGACTTCGAGGAAGAGACTCGTGGGGCTGATCTTCCCTTCAGTTTTACCGGTAGAACTATTTTGGCTCGGGGTGTGATCACTGAAATAGTTACACCAGGCTAAGCCCCAGTGAGGCTGCAGCTCCATCAATATAAGAAGCGACAGAGAGTCCGGTGGCACCTTCTAGACTAACAGACGTATTGGAGCATGAGCTTTCGGGGGTGAATCCCCACTTCGTCAGACGCGTGTAGTGGAAATTTAATATAACTTAATATAAAGGTGCCTTGTCCTGGTAGAGTTATTTCCCTTCGCTGCACTAGTACAAAGCACCTTTCTATCAGCATAACAGCGTCCTCGTGAGGGGCACTAACCCGGTGCCAGCCTAGTTAAAGGGCTACAACTTTCTAGTATAGAAACCAGGGGGCTCTTCTGATTTGCTATGAGGCCTTGGGCAAATAACATCTTGTCTCTATGCCGTGGCTTTCCCCATCTGATAATGACACTCTTCTCCCTCTGTGAAGTGCTCTGAAATCAGTGGTGGCTCTTTCGGGAGTGCTGTTTGTGTCTAGCAGAGTATGTGTCATTTGCCAACCAATTCTTCTTCCTTCCCACCTGCAGACAGTGAAGAGACCAAAGAAAATTCAGCTTCCTGTAACCAAAACCAGCCAGCCACTATCCAGCGACTCCTTGCACTCTCCCAACACCGTCCGATACGATTCTGATGAGGAGTACGGGGACCAGGGAGATGAGCCATCGCCGCGAAGCACCGGGAAAGGATACCGGTACAACAGTTACAACAGGAGCCAGCCTCAGGATGACGTGGATTACAGTAGAGGCTACGACGGAGACTCCTCCAGTGAGAGGAGCTCCGGCCACTCTCGAGTGAAAAGTGACAATCGAAGACAGGTGTCCAGAAGCAGAAGGCGGAGCCAAGACAGCGGCTCTGAAAGGCAGAGTTACCACAGACAACACTCCACCAATGGCTATGGCCACGAAGAGGATGCCAATGGGCTTGCGCTAGTGTCTGGATTCAAGAGACTGCCGCGCCAGGAGGTTCCAATGAAACCCATCCGCTCGGTTCTGGTGAAGCAGAAAGAAGGCGATGGTAAGAGGCAGCTTCCCCATTCTCTCCCCACCAACATCCTCCAGCATGAATGAACCATCCTTCTTCACTGCACAGTCTGGTGGAGGCTGCCCGGCGTGCGGGAGGGACAGAACAGGATGACTTCGGGGGCTCAGAGATGACAGGCCTTTACCACCAGCAAGGCTGAGCAGTGGTGCATGCGTTTCACTGGCTGTTGTCTTCACTGCTTTGCCCCGGAGGGGATGCCTTGTGGGGTGGAACAGGAAGGTTCCGCCCCACAAGGCATCCCCTCTGGGGCAAAGCAGTAGCTTCATTTCGACACACACTGGGTCTGTGGCCACATTGCACTGAGTTAACAAAATCAGTTTAGAAACTGAACTGGGTGCAGTTTGTGTATGCGCACCAGGCCTGAGCGACTGGCGTTTATGACCTGGCTAACATGACAGCTGGAGCCGTAGGGGAGGGCAAGGGTTTCCACTGGGTACTGTGGGCTCCTAGCGAGGACCTGTCTCCCTGATACCCCAGATCTGGTATTTCTCTAGTTCCATTCCCTGAAGCTGACTTGTCTCTCTCTCTCTCTCCTGTGGCGCAGAATACGGCTTGAAGCTGGGAAGCCAGATCTTTATCAAACACATAACGGAGACAGGCTTGGCTGCCAAGGACAGCTCGCTGCACGAGGGGGACCTCATTTTAAAGGTAGGCAGAGGTCTGAAAGGATTGGTGCACTCATCATCAAACCTGATGCTGGGTTTCAGTGTAGCATGTGATGCTGTTCCTGGGCCATGTGGTCTTGAGATTCTCGGGAGCTCTCTGCACTAGGAAGATGAGGCTGTTTTAATAACAGATGTTAAACTACTTCTGCTGGCCCCAGAATGGCTTTGAAATGTCTGCCCTGCCAGTGTAGACGGGGTAACTGTCTTCAGCATCACTTGAAGGGGGCTGTTTTGACCCCTACCATCACAACAGGTTCCTTTCCTCGGTGCAGATGCAACAGCAGAAACTCCTCTCCAATCTGCTCGTGACTTGGGCATTGCTGCCATGTGGTTCAATGGACCAATATTAAAAATCGGTGGGAGAGAGCCAGTAAAAGTTAATCAGGCCACGCCAGCCTTAGGAAATATAGGGTGAAACATGGACACACAACCCCACGGCTTGAGAACAGAAGACGGAGCCAGGACCTGATCAGTCTCCAAATACGTTAAGGGCTGTTACAGAGAGGGAGGTGATCAACTGGTTTCCATGTCCATTGAAGGGAAGACAAGAAGTAATGGGCTTAATCTGCAGCAAGGAAGATTTAGGTTAGATGTTAGGGAAAACTCTCTAACTCTCAGGGTAGTGAAGCTCTGGAACAGGCTTCCCGGGGGGCTGTGGAATCCCTGTCACTGGAGGATTGTAAGACTAGGCTGGACAAACCCTGTCAGGGGTGGCCTAGATTTACTGGTCCTGCCTCAGTGCAGGGATCTGGATTTGATTGCCTTTGAAGGTCCCTTCCAACCCAATATTTCGATGGTTCTATCAGCAAGAACGCTCAAACTCACACTCTGTTCCCCAAGCAAATCAATTCTACTTGGACACTCTCTCATTTGCAGTTCAGAGTCTAGCCTGCTGATTGTGTGTCTTGCCATAGCAGCAAGGAGCCTAGTCATGGTCCAGGCACTAGGTGCTGGACAAACCCAGACCAGAGACGCAGATCCTGCCCCAAAGAGCTGACAATTGGAGTAACGTTACTGGGATTTATTTCTGACAGCATGTGGCGCTTGGAGCTGTGTAGTTCATGTTCTGTGAGAGCTGAAGATGAGCAATCGGTGTATAATGATGAGTGATGTCACTTACCTGAGAGCATTGAGCTGTAGATATGAACCGATACTTGTCAGCTGATCAGTTGGTTTGATTTTGTAGCATATTATGGGAGGAGAACTTAATTTCTGACTTTTTATTACTGAGATCCCACCTCCAGGAAGTTATTACATGCAAATATTCCACAATGTCCTGTGCCTGTTTATTTGATATTAACAGGTAATCAATGGTTTGCTCATTGGCTCCAACGGTTACATACTTTTTTTGGCTGATGACTTGGTTTAGCTGGTCGAAGCCATGTGACACAGTGGCGTGGGGGTGGGGCTCACTGGCACGTCGATTACTCTGGGCTCTTTCCTGGCCAGGAGATGTGTGTATTCCTCCTCCCGCCTTGGGAGAATTCAGGCTGCCTGGGTGTGACCATGGTTGCATTGCAGAGGAGTGGACAATGTGTCTTTGTGAGTAGCTGTGGGGTGTGAGCGGGTGCTGATAAACAGTTTCACACTGAATTTCCCAGTTTTGTGTGAGAAACAGGTCACATTGCGCAGGACGGCAGGGTGTGGTGGGTGGGTGTTTTGAGGTTTGAGTTTCTGTATTTTAATGTTTAAATTACAGCGTTTGCTCCCTGTCTCTTCTCGCTCTGAAAGTTTCTAAGTAATTTCTTGTTCCATAAGATTATCCAATTCACCTCCCACACCCAATGTGGGTGGAGCCAGCCCCCTCAAGGGGGCAGTCGGGAGGGGATGGGAGCAACAGCTAGTTTTACTAAATGGCACTTCACCCCCAGCCATTCTCTGCTGGGAGAATGCCCTTGGGGGCTATTAGAGACACAAGGAGGGGGAGGGAATCTCGTCTATTGGGCCAACTTCTGTCGGTGGACGAAAGCAACTTGGGAGCTCACACAGGGCTTGGCTCTTCTTCAGGTCTGGGAGGCCAGGGAAGGTGGGAGCAGAGAGGAGGCACAACTTAGGGCCGTGCTTGAGCTGTTCTAACCTATCCCTGCATTGATCTTCCTCTTGCCAGCCCCAGCACAGAGATGGGGCAAAGCCTCCTCAGTTGGTCCCTGCCCCCGGAAGGACTGTCCGCGACGCGTGCCTGCTCCCAGGTATCCTCTGGTCTCTGAGACTCTCCTCCTCAGCGCTCCCCCCAGAACAAAGGGAGGCGGCTACTCTCCACTCTGCTCCATTGTAACCGTGGGGCCGTGGGCTCAGACCTGCCATTCTGGGACGCGAGGAGGGAGCCTGTCGGGGCCAGTGAGGAGCTGGGCTATTGCGTCTGCTCTTGTGGCTCCTCTTGTCCTTTTGTTCTCCTGATCCTTCTCTCCCAGGCCCTTTTCTCACCTCTCTGGTTGCTGGTTCAGCCATCATGGCTTTGTCTAGCCTGGGACTTTACGGGGTTATTAGGTCGCGTTCGTTAGGTCGGGCTAGCTAACGTGATCTATCTTAGCCCAGACAAAGCCTGCGTGTTGTTGGATCTCCAAAGAGGACTTCAGAGGAGCCTCTTAAACCTTCTGTCTCTCCTTTGTTGTGACTGACACTCGCTCTTGTGAGCGTTTCATGCTCAAAACCTCCTGTTATAATGCTGTGCTCAAAACTCTGTTGTGTTTATTGCTCTGCACGGACACATCTGCTGTTTTCACCCCTTTGCTCTGGGCAGCCTTAATTTTGCTCACTGATGTTAGATGTTTTTTTTCATCTAAGACCTCAGCTGGAGTACTGGGTCCAGCTCCGGGCCCCACGCCTTAGGAAGGTTTGGGGGGGACACTGGAGAAAGTCCAGAAGAGAGCAACAAAAATGGTGAAAGGTCTAGGAAAGACAAGCTAGGAAGAAAGATTGGAAAAGGTTGGGTTTGTGTAATCTGGAGAAGGGAAGACTGAGGAGGGAAATAGCAGCCTTCAAGTATGTAAAGGGTTGCTCTGAAGAGGAGAAGGATAAATTGTTCTTCTCATCCACTGAGGACAGGACAAGAAGCACTGGGCTTAAATTGCAGCAAGGGAAATTTTGGTTGGACATTAGGAAAAAGCCCTTAACTGTGAGGGTGGCTAAGCACTGGAACAAATTACCTGAGGAGGGTGTGGAATCTCCATCTCTGGATCTTTTTAAGAGCAGGTTGGACAAACCCCTGTCAGGGGTGGTCTAGATAATACTTGTCCCTGCCTCGGTGCAGGAGACTGGACTAGAGACCTCTCGAGGGCCCTTCCAGGCCTGCGTGTCTGTGATTGAAATGTCTCTTTTTACTAAATGGCATGAATTCTGTGCTGTGTGGTGCATTCTGAAGGGTCTGCACCATGGCTTGGAACCCACAGAGCTGCGAAAAAGACACATCCTCTGTCTGAACAGCTGGAGCAGGTGTTGTGGGTTTGGGTGTTTTGGGGACTAGATCGTCTTTTACCGACAGAAGTGTTTTGGTAGGGTTGGGAGGTAGTTAATGGCACAGTCCCTAGTGTGGACACAGCAACTCGTGTCGTTTATTGCCACATGCACCTCAGTGCCAGAATAACTGCACCCACACTGAGGGCTTGTACCAGCATCGCTGTGTATCTGTTCCTAACCACTGTAGCGACGTGGTGCTGTGTGTGTACATGCCAGCTGGAAAACCGCCATTTAACAACTACCTCATTTAAACCCCAAATCACCATAGAAAATTCCAAACGTGCCAAATTTATCATTTCAAATCATTCCAAAAAGTATTCCAGAGGGATCAGAAGGAGATAGTTGAAAGGAAGGGCCTGGGGCAGCGTTAGCCACAGAGCTGCCATCAGCGCCTGCATCATCCTGTCTGGACGAACTGAGTCCTCACACAAACGGGGAATGCGGTAGCCAGCCTGCCCTAGGGTGGAGTTTGGCCCCTGAAAACCTGAGCAGAGGTGAGTGCTCATCGGTTACAGTGCAAGACAAGTGCACGCAAAGAACCCAATCTAAGGTCCTTTCTTCTGGCCAAAGCAACCCTCTGGCCTTGTCTGTGCAGACAAGCACAGGTGCTGGCTTCTTCTGGGCCTCATGGATGCTCAAACCCCCACCCCCATCTGACCCGTTCCCGCAAGCCCCCACCCCTTCCCTGCCCCCACCCCTGCTCCACCCCCACTCCACCTCTTCCTGCCCATTTCCATCCCGTCCCCTCTGTGTGCCCCATCCCCACTCCTCCCTCTGTTCCCCAAGCGCCTCCTGCAAACTGCAGAACAGCTGATCATAGCGGGTGAGCAGGAGGTGCTGGGAGGGAGGGGAGGAGTTGATTGGTGGGGCAATTGGTGAATGGGAGGCACTGGCAGGGAGCTGGCGGGTGCTAAGCACCCACTAATTTTTTTCCATGGATGCTGCTTGGCTGGAGCACCCACAGAGTCGGCACCTATGCAGACAAGGTTTGTGTTTAACATGGAGTTACTTCGCTAGCTAGCTGGCTGAGTGGTGAAAAGGCACAGATGGGTTTTATCTCAGCAGAGCTTGTCAAGGTGAACATTTTACTAACCAGTTCATTTAATGGTCCCTGCCCCCTCCCAGCCAGACTTGTACATAACCTGATCTCTGCAAACGAGGACACCACTGATGCTTTTTGTGTGTGTGTGGGTGTGTGTGGAGGGGTGTAGTGGAGTGGGGGGGGGGGCGATGATTTTATGTTTTAATGCATAAAAATACAGAAGCTGAAGTGGATTTGTTCAAGAGGCCCCGGCGAGAGGGTCAGAACAGACGACTATAATTAAACTCGATTTGCAAGTGTGTTTCACAGGCTGGGCACATCAGGAGGTGCTGCTTGTCTGGGGAACTTTCTAAACATGGTGCTAGTTTTCTGTTCTCACTTCTGTTCAGAAGCTGGGGATGGGGGATGGGATGGATCACTTGATGATTGTCTGTTCTGTTCATTCCCTCTGGGGCACCTGGCACTGACCCCTCTTGGCAGACTCTGGGCTAGATGGACCTTTGGTCTGACCCAGTGTGGCCGTTCTTATGTACATAGTCAGGGGTCTTTCTGCAGTGAGAGATCCTTCCACCCACCCATCAGCAGGTGGTTTGGGGACAGAGGGAGAGAGAGAGAGAGAGAGAGAGAGAGTGTGTGTGTGTGTGTGTGTGTGTGTGTGTGTGTGTGTGTGTGTGTGTGTGTGTGTGTGTGTGTGTGTGTGTGCACGTGTGCTCACACTCCAACCGTATACCTCCCTTCCCGGCTCAGCTTCCCGTCTATCTAAGAGCTTATGATAGTACCCACCGCGGTTGAGAAGTGCTTTGAAATCTCTGGCTGAAAACCCCTCTCTGTAGTCGTGGGGAGTATTGTTGTTAACGGGCCTGCTGTTCCTCGCTGAGCTGTGCCTGTAGGTGTGCACAGCATGATTAAACTCGTTCCAATTCCCACGAGGACTTGCTGGGCTCTGTCCCTGCCTGCATTGTCCAAAGGAATGCCTTTCCTGATTGCAGCAGGGTAGCTATGGGGACCAGAGCCAGCCTTGGCCCTGCCCGTTAAATCAACAGTCCCACCCCTCCCGTTGGGCGCTCGGATATGAGGCACGCAGGCGGGCATGTGGGAGTGTGACTGACTCGGTGCTGCACTCCCCAGCGTGATTTCTAGATTAGCTGGGGCAGGGGGGTGGTGGATCCGGACTTACTCCGTTTTCGCTACCCCCCTGCTCTCAGCTGTGCCCAGCCCCAGGAAAGGCTGCAGCCTCCCCCTGAGCATGGTGCTTGGCAGCTCTGTAATCCTCCGCCCCCTCTCTCTGCCCTCTGGCTAGATTAATGGTGTCACCAGCGAGAACATGTCTCTGGCTGACACCCGCAGGCTGATTGAAAGGTCAGAGGGGACGCTGAGGCTGCTCGTGTTCCGGGACAACCGGCAGTTCCTGGTCAACATCCCCCAAGTGAGGGACAGCGACAGCGACAGCTCGCGGCTGGATGGTGAGCAGAGTCACGAGGGCCCGGGGAGCCTCCAGGTGGAAGGAGCCGGGACACTCGTGTTCTGTGGCTGACTTGGGTACAGGCAGCGTGGCAGTACCATGCTCAATGCTGGGGAGGGGGAGAACACGCCAGGGCAGCAGCAAGTTCTGAATTCAGAGGTCCCGGTGACCTAACTGCCCTGGTGCTCTGGCTGTTGGACTCTGCGGGGTAGTTACTGCTTGGCAGCCTCTGCAAAAGGCAGAGTCCTCCGGCGACGGCCTATGCAGTGGGCTCCGTGCACCCTAGTCCAGCGAGAGCTGGGTTTCTGCCAGATCTGCTCGGTGCTGGGCCAGCTGGCGGGGGAAGCCAGGCGCTGCCACTGGCGTCTAGGGAGCTCAGCAGTGGAGCGGCACGCGGCAGACTCGCCGGTGTTCTCGAGTGAATGGCAGGGCCGTGGGCTCTGAGCACTTGGTCTGTTGCCTCCAAGCCATTGTTGTCTCAGTGCATCAGACAGCAAGAGTCCTCCAGTCCTTCCCCAGCCTCCGATGGCTCAGCGGGTCTCGCGCCCTGCCACTGTCATAGAGCTGAGGAGGGAAATGAACCTGTGCCCTGGCGTGCCTGGCTCTACTGCGCTCTTCTCTCCCCCCTTTGTGCTTTAGACATCTCCGACATTGGTTCCGAACTGTCCGACCCGCCCCCAGCACAGAGCCCCCAGCGGGCCCCAGAGGCCTCGAGGACGAACTCGCTATCGTAAGCCACTTGTCTCTTCCTCTTCCCCTCTCCCGCCCCCCCTTCGAGTCATCAGACCCTCGCTGTGCCACCCTGGGCGGAGGGGCCACTCCCCTTCTGCCCCAGCTGTGTTCCCCAGCAGCCGCCTTGTCCTGAGACACCGTCAGACCCCTGAGAGATGGCCCCGGGTTGGGGTTGTGGATCGACATGGCTCTGACGCTGATTGGCTCGGGTGCTGCTCTCTGCCTGTCCCCCTCTCCCCTCTGCAACCTGGATAACGCGAGTGTACGAGTCCTCGCTGCGCCCAGGAGCCAGTGCCGAGTGGCGCCATTAGTAAGGTCACGTGGAGCTGGGCCCTGAGTCTAGTTTAAAGGCGACCTCCCCATCTTTGACCTGCACCGCAAACCTCGCCCAGTTTTTAAGGTAATGTTCCCTCTTCAGCTGGAGCTGCCTACGCGGAGTTCCCAGGGGGTCTGTTAGTGGGGGCCCATCATGTAACCATCAGGAGCCTCTGACTTCATGGGGCCAGAGAACGGCAGCACGGGGCCATCTGCACCATGGGGCATTACACTGCTTGGCAGTCGCTGTTCTCTCCCTGGCCAGGACAGCCCCTGCGGATGGCGCCTCTCTAAGGGCTCCTTGGTGGATGAGGGAGGGGCTGGAGCAGGTGCCTGCTGGAGCCTGCTCTGTGTGGGCTCAAAGCGAGGCAGGTGATGACACGTGGGAGGAGACAGCATGGGAATCTCCCTGCCTGATCCAGCCGGCAGCTGGTCTGTGGCTTGTCGGAGAGGAGTCTGGGGGCTGTGAGCCACCAGAGCTCTGCCCCTGCAGAGCTGAGCGGGGCCTGCGCCCCAGAGAACAGCACTTCCCAGGGGATGGCAGCCTGGCAGAGTGGGCTGCCAGCTGGTGAAGAGCCAGGCCCTGTGGCATAGACTGCACGTTTCGTGGAGCAGGGCGTATGTGCGCGTGTGCTGTGCATGTGCAGTGTGCTCGCAGTGCCCAGTACAACGGGGCCCTAACACCACAAGCACTGCCGGCACCCAGCTGCAGCGCACTCCTCCAGCTGGCATCCACTGAGCAGCTCCAGTCCCCTCAGCTCTGTTCCCCCCACTTGCTGCGGCGGGAAGGGGAGCTCCAGGAGCAGGGCCAAACCAGGCAGCCCAATGAGTGCGAGTCCCGGGATGTCCCTGTGCCTCCAGGCAAGGGGCTGCTGCTTCTGGGGGCTGCGGGAAAGGACTCTCTGAATGGGACCAGGGCCCCCTTCCCTGAGCTCATGGGGCTGTGATGGAGCCAGCATGGAGCAGGTCGGGTAGGAGGAGCTGAGACCGACCCTGGCTCCTTCAGACAAGGCTCCCGTTTGGGGTGGTGAAGTGCCCAGTCCTGCTTAACTCTCGTCCTCTCTTCGCTCTAGGGAGGGGAGACAGCTCCGCAGGGAGCCGGCAGTGACTATACAGGAGAACGATGCTCCTGTCCCAGGTGAGTCCTGGCTATTGGGTCTCCTCTGGGCTAGGCAGGGAACCTCAAGGCTGAGTCCAGCCTGTCCTGCTCTGGAGACTGGGGCTGGGCAGCCTCTCCCCCGCAGGCTGCTGCTGCTTCACGCCCCGCCAGCAGGGTAGTGGCCCATTGCGTGTTGGGAATGGGCTGATGTGTCCATCTGGTTCCTGGCACTCAGGTGTCTTCATGGCAGGAACCACCAGGGTGGGTAGGAGTCACTGGAAGTCCGGCTGTCCAGCTAAGTGGAGGGGCCAGGACTGAGGGGGGCCCTGGAAACCGATCTCCTCGCTTGTCTGGAGAGGCCTCTCCAGGGCACGGCTGAAGATCCGTTGGAGGTCTGGGGGGTGAATGGCAGCTGGGGGGAGGGGGAGCCTGCCCAGCCGCTCTCTGTGCTGCCCCGGTTCTGTGGCGGAGCAGAGGCCGTCAGTCTCCGAGGCTGTCGGTAGGGGCCGCTCACCAGCACTGACTTCCCATACGTGAGGCCAGGCTCTGAACAGACCGTGGGCAGAGCTCCCGGCCGGGCCAGGCAGGGCAAGCGGCTGTGTTCTGGCAGCAGCCTTGTGTAGTCTCGGCGCTCCGATGGCCTGTGTGCGTCTCCCCCTGCGGCGTCCTTTGCTCTCGAGCCCCTGCACAAGGGCGCGCTGCTCTCTGGGGGTGTTGCCTGCAGCTCTGAAGTCAGCAGCATGGACGTCCCCATCTTCATAAGGCATCTCTGGAGCAGTGTGCCACACACCACCCCCAGGCAGTCAGTGGGCTCTTTGCTGTTGAGAAACTCCCTGTTTCCAACCCCGCTGCCCCAGCAAAGTCCCTCCTGCAGCCCTCAAAGCAGTTTGACTGTCCAGGGCTGCTCCACCTTACCCCACCCTCTCCCACTTCAGATCCCCAGGAGCCCCCTGAGGAGAGTGGCTCCAGCATCTCTCATGGCCACCGTGCAGCCAGAGCCAGCGAGGAGGATGGGTAAGCTGCTGCCGTGTGCTCCCCAGGCTTGGAGACCTCCTGGCTAGCTGGGGAAGGGAGCTGTGTCTAGGCGCGGGTATGGCGGAGATGCTGTGCAGACAGAGGAAGGCCCTGCCCAGACGCAGTGCAGCGCAGTCCTGAGCGAGAGCCTGGGGAGAAGCCACACAGGGGGGCGATTGGAAATAGGCGGGTTTAAGAAGAGCTCTGAAGCCAAAGGAGAGGGCTCTCGGCAGAGGGTGAGCTCATGAGGCTGCAATGGAGCCAGCGCGGAACAGAGCAGGTAGGAGGAGCTGAGGGCGAAGCTCTCGTGTGTGTGTGTGGGGGAAGTGCCCTCGAACCCTCCCGTGCTGGCTGGGGATGATGAGCTGCTGGAACCCGACTGCTCCAACGGCAGCGCTGACTCCACTGCTCCAAGCTCACGCTCCGGTTCTTCCCGGTGCAGGTACAGCCCGGACGCCAAGATCGTGCGCTTTGTGAAGGCCAAGAGCATCGGGCTGCGGCTGGCTGGCGGCAATGACGTGGGCATCTTTGTGGCAGGCGTGCAGGAGGGGAGCCCCGCGGCCGGCCAGGGGATCAAAGAGGGGGACCAGGTTCTGCAGGTACCACCGCAAACGAGGGGGCAGGGGAGGGAGAGTGTCTGGAATGAAAGTGCTGCTGGGTCCCCGAGCCTCCCTGTGCAAGGGGGGGTCCTCAGCCAGTGCGGCTCTTGGGAAGTAGCTGAGCCTGGGAAGGGCAGGGGAGCCCAAAATCCCGGGATTGTTTCCTGGCTCAGCTCCCTATGGTCTGGGATGTCCCGAGCTCTCACTTGCTACACGACGTGACCATCTCTAGCCTCTCATACTCCCTCACTCCCAGCAGCCTTGCACCCCAGCTAAGGGGCCTTGTCCTGTGTGGGGAATCACCCACAAATGGAGCCAAGAGCCACCCTGCTCGCAGCTAATCCTGGGAGACAACACTGGACATGCTTCTCCCAACCTCTAGTCCAGCCCTGCCCCAGCCAGGAGCGTACGTCTCCTGGCTGTGAGCACTTCGGGTATGGCTACACTGGAGAGTTGCAGCGCTGGTGATGGGGTTACAGCGCTGCAACTTACTCTGTGTCCACACTTGCAAAGCACAGCCAGCGCTGCAACTCCCTGGCTGCAGCGCTGGCTGTACACCTGGTCTGCTTGGGGTGTAACGATTGCAGCGCTGGTGATGCAGCGCTGCTCCGCAGGTGTGGCCAGCAAAAGCGCTGGTATTGGCCTCCAGGGTATTAGGAGGTATCCCAGAATGCCTGTTCACAACAAACCGGAAGAATGGCTGAACTCCGAGCTCCCCCGAGCTGCTTATCTAAAAAACAAACACAGCTGCTCTTTGCTCCAGCCAGCGAGCAGAGGCAGGGGAATTGCTTTGGAATGTTCACAGCTGTTTGCTTGAGGAGAGAAGCAACACGGAGGAGGGGGAGGGGGGAGTCCGTGCTGAGCAGCTGCTTATGTGGTCTGAAGGCTATTTAGGAGTGCATAATTTGCATTTAGTGAATAAGAGAGGGGTGGGGGAAGGGGTCAAAACTTTTAAAATGATTCAAGGTTGGTGCTGTGTATCTTCCACTCCTTAGAACTTGCAAGGCAGGGAGCTGAGAACAGTGTCAGCTCCAAAAATCCACTCTCTCTGTCTCCCCGTCACACTCCACCCCACCCACCTGTTTTGAAAAGCACGTTGCAGCCACTTGAATGCTGGGATAGCTGCCCACAATGCACCACTCCCAACAGCGCTGCAAATGTGGCCACACTGTAGCGCTGGTAGCTGTCAGTGTGGCCACACTGCAGCGCTTTCCCTACACAGCTGTACGAAGACAGCTGTAACTCCCAGCGCTGTACAGCTGTAAGTGTAGCCATACCCTTCCAGGGGCTTGCCCAGGAGCGGTCACCCCCTCTGGCGGTCCTGCATTGCATGTCTACAATACCCGGAGCATGTCCGTGCTCTTCCCCGAGGGATCCGGGCCCCCCACTCTCCTTGAAGCGTCCCCAGGTTAATGTGCAGCGGCTGCCATCTCAGCTGGCAGCCCAGGGCTTGAACTGGGGAGCTCCCAGAGCTAAAGACACAAGCCCCTACAACTGGAGCGATAGAGCCTTGGCCCCGTAACGGCTCATCCTCTGTGGGTTGGCCTAGTGGGGGACTCAGAACACCATCAGCTGTAGGCTGTATACACAGCTACATAGGCTCCACCGTCTCCCTCTAGCACCTTCCAGGCAGGGCTCTCCAGCCACATCCCTCTGAACCCCCTCGTGGGGTCCGTGTGACCGACAGGGAAACGTAAGCACCCAGGTCACAGAGCTGAGCATACTGACTCTGGGCCTCAGCTCTGGCTAGTAGCCCTGCGATGCCTGAGCCCGGCCCCGTGCAGGCTCTCCCCCGGCGTGTGCTGCTCCCGCCCAGGAATGGACGCCGTCGCTAAGCCCTTTTCCTCTCTGGCAGGTGAACGATACCAGCTTCCAGAGCCTGACCCGGGAGGACGCCGTGCAGTACCTGCTGTCCCTGCCGCCAGGCGAGGAGGTCGTTCTGCTGACCCAGGGCAAGCAGGACAGTAAGTGACCAGCTGGCCTCCAGTCTGCAGCTGCAGGGTTGCTGGGGCTCGTGTGTTAAGGTCCCACTCCAGGCTCTGGCTGGTCCTTGCCTGTGAGCTGCCAATGTGCACCTGCGTCTGCCCATTGAGAGCCTATCGTTACTCTGCCCACACGTGTTTCCTCCCCTTTCCCCTGGGAAGTTAGGCAAGAGACAAGACCAGCCTGGGCCTCCCCTGGACTGCCCATGCTCCCAGCTGCTCTGCACAGGCCCAGGCACATCCCCTGTTGGACTGAACACAGGTGGGTGGGAGAGTTGACCCAGCCCTCGACCACATCCCAGAGAAACCCTCAGCACCCGCTCCAAACTCTACACCGCGAGCCACCATGCCGGGGATGCTACATCAGTGCCAGCCTGCAGTGCAGATAGGCTGCCCCAGCATCCTCCAGGGCTGGCACCAGTGAGGCTAAATGGCACCTGTGTGACGCCAGGCCAGCCATCTGGGCCGAGGGGCAGGCTGGTGTAGCTACACTTACGCCGGTCAGGAAATCCAAAGGGAAGCCGCATGTCCCTATAGCAGATCGCTTGGGTTGAATCCAGGCCTGGGTTCTAGTCCAGTCGCTTGGTGCCTGATCGCTCTAGGGGGTCCCACTCTCCCATCTAGCCTGTACCTCCCAACCAAAGCTGCCTCCTGCTTCATCCAGCCACTCGCTTTGGTTTCCAACGTGACCTGCGTTGGGGTTGCTGCCCTGCGCGCTCCTACTCCCTGACCTGCCTTCATGGTGGGGGGGCATCTGTCTCACCCCCTGCCCTGGCCTGGGCTCTGCCCATCTCCCTGGACGCTGAGCTCCTGCTCCCAGAGTTTCCATGGTTGCAAGGGGTCCATATTCCTTCCAGCTTGGTTGTGTTGTGGATTGCTCCCGTTTTTCATGAGCCGTGCTGGGGGACTCTGTTCCCTCTCCGCAGACGGTCCCTTGTTCTCTGCAGGGATTTGGAGACCTGGGCAGGAAAAGGTGATGCACAAATGCAGCCAGCCCGTCTCTCCTCCATCTTCCCTGCGTGCTGGTCCCCAAAAGCCCCATCCTCTCTGGCCGCCTTGCCCTGACAGGCCATGTCTTGGCCTTGCCCAGTCTACAGGAAGATGCTTCAGTCCAATGTGGGGGACTCGTTCCACATCCGCATGCACTTCGACTTCGAGAAGGACACGCCCTCCGGGCTGAGCTTCACACGGGGCGAGGTCTTCCACGTGCTGGACACCATGTACCACGGCAAGCTGGGCAGCTGGCTGGCCGTGCGCCTGGGCAGGGACCTGCAGGAACTGGACAAGGGAATCATCCCCAACAGGAGCAGGTAGGGTAGGCCAGGGGGGACAGGGCCCCTGGCATGAGTCTCAGAGCGGGGCGCTGAGCCCTGGGAGCTGGGGCTGAGCAAAGGGCAGCAAGACACTAAGGGAGTTGTGGGGGGACGTCCTCCAGTGTGGATGCAATAACCTCCCCTCCCCCAGGCACCTGCAGCTGAGAGCCCATTGAGGGAGCCCTGAGGGTGTTTACTCAGGACCCATGACACTCCCATGGCAGGCAGTTGTCAATCCAGCTTTCTGCCCTGGGCAGCGACAGAGCGGTGCGTCCAGCAGACAGGTTCTGGGCAGGTGGCTGCTATGGGATCAAGAACCCACCAGCCCCCCCATGCTGTCCTGAGCTGCTCTGCCTCAGACCCATCCTACTGCAGAGGGAGGCCCGTGCTCTTCTGGGGCAGAGAGACGAAGCTCTGTACCTGCATGCCCTCCTTGGAGCGAGCATGGTCCAGTGGTAGCCCTGAGAATCTTGGCTCTGCCACAAAGTGGCCATGTGTCTGGAGGCCAAGTCACATTCCAACTCTCTGCCTCAGTTTACCCATCTGTGAAATGGGGACAATGGTTTCTTCCTGGGAGGCAGTGAGGGTTGTTTGCAGGGCAGCCTGATGCCCTAGGATTGACGGGGCTGTGGCACAGCATCTTCCTGCCATGCCTGCTGGGCCATTGCTCCTGTCGTGCTGAGGCGGAAATCCAGTGACCCAGGCTATGTGCCCTGCATGGAAACGTACCCTGGGTCTCGCTGCACAGGGCTCTGCTGCTTAGAGCTTCTCTCTGCCCCCGCACACGGCTCCTGGGATAACGATACTGAGCACTCGCAGTGTCTGCTGCTTGCCAGCCCCTCCCACCGGCAAAGCGGGGCACCAAGGAAGGAGGCGAGTTAGTATCAGCCCCTGGAGGGGATCCCAGGCGCCCTGGTTCGCGATGCTGGAAACGCTCACCAGCACTGGACCGTGGGGCACACTGGCTGTGCCGGAGCAGGGACAGTGAGGCGGCTGGTTCGGGGGCACCTCGAGATGCTTTGGGGCTCTTGATGCTGACGCTGCCTCCCCCTCTGGTGCAGGGCTGAGCAGTTTGCCAGCTTGGAGTCCATCCTGAAGGCCACCTCGGTCACCAGCTCCTCCGGGGCCCGGGCCGAGTTCTGGAAGCTGCGGGGCCTGCGAGGGGCCAAGAAGAACCTGCGGAAAAGCCGCGAGGACCTGTCGGCTCTCACCAAGCAGGGCCACTACCCACCCTACGAGAGGGTGGTGCTGCGGGAAGGTGGGCATGGCCCAGGGCAGCGGTGCTGGAGGCTGAATGATCTTTAGGCCTGGGGGAGGGAGCGATTGGCCTGTGCCCTGGCCCAGGAGGCTGGCTGCAGCTGGCCTATGTGAGTGGGGCCCTGCCCTCTCTGTTGGCCCACTGGGCTGGGCTGTCCCCTGGGCACGGGCAGCTGCTTTGCACGCCTGCTCTGTGCTGAGATGGGGGGTCCCCTGCCTGGAGTGCACTGGGGGCCTGCTCCTCGCTGTGCCCTGCCCTTTGCAATGGGGGGGTGGTATCTTCGTGGGAGCAGCCAGACAAATGAGGCTGGGAAGCTCCCTCAAAAGCCAAGCTGAACTGCCTGACTCCAGGCCTAGGGATGAGGCTGCCGATTCTTCCTCCCCCGGCTAACCAAGGGCCGGTCGCTCGCCCCTCGGGCGCTCCAGTCGGCCCTGCAGCCCGCCGGAGCCAGGCCCCTCCCACAGGCCGTGAGACCTGGGACCCTGGGCAGGGGTCACGTGGAAGCAGCAGTGCCGCACAAGCTCCGTGCAGGTGGCAGCGGGGAGCACGCTGGGCTGTGGCCCTGACCCTGCAGGCTGGCTAGGATGCTGCAGCCGTGGCTAATGCTAAGAAGCTGGACACTCCGACAGCCTGAGGCCTCTGGCGTGTCTGGTCCTGCTGCTCGCAGCCATCCCCTGGGCCCATCTACACCCAGCCTGGGAGGCATGGGGCCCGTCCCTGCAGGTCATGGTGGCACAGGGCGGGCGGCTGCCCGAGGCTTGCAGCGTTTCAGTGGCGGGAATGGGGTCAGATCTCGTGTTCCACATGGTGCCCGGCTTGCTGATCCCCTCTCCTCTCCCTGCAGCCAGCTTCAGGAGGCCAGTCGTGATCCTGGGGCCCATCTCTGACATCGCCATGGAGAAGCTGAATGCGGAGCTGCCTGACGAGTTTGAAATCGCCCGTAAGCACAGCTGGGAGCGTCCGACGAGCCCTGTCCTGGGATATTCCGTGGGGATTGCAGGGCTCCTGTGTGCAGGCAGCTTATGGAGCGGGTGGGACCCACATGCCCTGCTGAAGTGTTCCCCCGGGCACCCAGCCGTGGCTAATGCTGAGAGCCTCCCGCAGTCCAGGGGCCCTCTCAGGGATGTGACCCTGATCCCAGTTGCTTCCTTATCCTGGGCGCGCGCGCACACACACACACACACACATGCACGCCCCCTCTCCACCCTAGTCTGTGCACACCCCCTGCAATGCCCTCTGGCCCCTCTCCAGCTTCCCCCCCTCCCCCTGTCCGTACACATCCTCTCTCTCCAGCCCCTCCCCGGTCCGTGCACACCCCCTGCAATGTCCTGTGACCCCTCTCCGCACCCCCCGTCCGTGCACACCCCGTGCAATGCCCTGGGGCCCATCATGCCATTTTCCACAATCAGCGGGTCCGGCTTAGAGAGAGACTCACCATCTCCCGTGCTGTGTTGTGCTTGTTCCCCAGAGAGCGTGGCCCGCGATGGGGGGTCGGCCAAGGTCATCAAACTGGACTCGGTGCGGCAGATTGTTGAGAAGGTGAGGCCCCTGAAGGGCCAGGGATACCAAGGGATGCTCCGTCCACCCCGAGCCTCTTCCAGCCAGGGCCTCCGAGACTGCCCACGCTGGCTGCCTCCTGGGGCATCCATGGGGTGAGAGGTTGGGTGTCTTGCCTGAGCTGAGTGCAGGGCTAGGAATCCTGTGTCGGGCACTGCCAGTGCCGCTTCTGCGCCAGTGGGGCCTGCCGGGTCTGCCCACTGCTCAGGAAGTGGGGGGGTGAGGCCAGGCAGTGGGGATCCCCCTGCTAAGGGGGCGGGGGGCCCAGAGAGCTGTATTCCAGTGCTCGTGGCAGTGGATGGCCCAGCCTCTCCCAGCTGGTGTTCCAGGGCAGGGGAATCTCGCTGTAGATTTCCCTTCCCACCCCCAGGAGCCGCCCCCGGCGTCCCACCCAGCCCCTCTCCTGCTCCGCAGGACAAGCACGCGCTGCTGGACATCACACCATCAGCTGTGGAGCGGCTCAACTACGTGCAGTACTACCCGGTGGTGGTGTTCTGCGAGCCCGACAGCCGGCAGGGCATCAAGGCCATGCGCCAGTGGCTCGCCCCCGACTCCAGGAAGAGCTCCCGCCGCCTGTACGCTCAGGCCCTCAAGCTGAAGAAGAACTACAGCTACCTCTTCACGGCCACCATCAGCCTCAGCGGAAGCACCAGCGCCTGGTACCAGAGCCTCCAGGAGATCATCCGCACCCAGCAGGCCAGGCCTATCTGGACAGCAGAGGAGCAGGTACCCGCAGAGGCCTTCTCGCTCCTCCTGTCTCAGGTCCCTCCTGTAGCCCCTTCTGCCTGCCCTGACTGAATCGGGGCATCCCCTGGGCGTGGACCCATGCCCGCTGCCACAGAGCTGCAAGGCAGCTGGGATTGGAGTCTGCCTGCCAGGCCTGGCTAATTCCCTGTGCTGTGTCAGACACAGCTCTGACCCCAACTGCCCAGGGCAGCCGTCTGGGCACTGGGGAATTGGGGTGGGGCAATGCTCCAGAGCTACCTGGAGGGGCTCCCATAGCACTCTGCTCCTCTGCAAGGCAGCTGAGATTCAGGGCCAGGGGGAGACCAATACCCAATGCTGATGGGCCAGTGCAGACGCCCACCTCGGGCAGCACCTCGAATCACCATGGGCCCCGTTGCGCCTGTTGCCAGGTGACCCCCGTCTCCTCTCCCTGCAGGTGGACACCTCCCCAGAGGAGGGCCTGGACCTGCTCAACCAGCAGCGTGCTGCCAGCATGGGGGACCTCACCTGCGACAGCCGCGCCAACAGCGACTATGAGGACACAGATGGCGAGGGGGGGGCCTACACGGACAACGAGCAGGAGGACGACTATGCCCAGCCAGCCCTGGCCCGGTCCTCGGAGCCGGTGGACCCAGGCGAGCCCCAGAACCCAGATGAGCGCGTGGTGGTCTCTCTGGCCTACGCTCCCCCGCGGGTGAGCAGCGTGCCGGGCAGTGCAGGGGTCAGATCTGGCTGGTGGCTTCCGGGGAAGGAGGTGGGAGGTCTTTGCCCGGGTCGCAGAGGGCATCGCTAGCCCCCATCAGAATGGGCACCGAGGAGTCCTGTTGTGAGCAGCCTCAGCTGCACCAGGGCAGGTGGGCAGGGGTGCCTGGCCCAGCTCTGGCCGCGAGGTGCCCGTTCCAGGGAGGATGAGGGTGCTCTCCCTGGGGCAGGCCAGCCGGGCCGGTAGGCTTGAGGGCTGGTGCTGCCCCTCTGCCCGTGGAGCCCCTTCCAGGGCAGTGCCTGGGGCTGCAGTGCCTCCCTCTGGAGCACTTGGCTCTGCAGCCTCTAACGACTTCCTTCTGATTCCAATAGGATGGAGACCAGCAGCCTCAGGGCCAGTGGAGACAGGATTACAGCAGCATCAGGTACCAGCAGCCTGGTCTCTCCCGCCCCAGTGGGCGTGACATGGGCAGGGAGAGGGGTGGAGGGTGAATCACCTGCTCGGAGTATCCTTCCTGCCAGAACTAGGGTTGCCAACTTTCTACAAGTTGGGGGGGGGGGGGAGAGGGGCAGCTCCAGCTGGGGGTGCAGGCTCTGGTGTGGGGCCAGGGATGAGGGATTTTTTGTGCAAGAGGGTGCTCTCGGCTGGGACGGAGGGGTTTGGAGGGTAGAAGGCGATATGGGTTGAGGGCTGGGGGGTGCAGGCTCTGGGACTGAGGGGTTCAGAGGGCAAGAGGGAGATCAGGGCAGGGAGTTGGGGCACAGGAGGGGGTCAGGGGTGCAGGCTCTGGGTGGCACTTACCTCAAGCAGCTGCTGGAAGCAATGGCATGTCCACCCTCCGGCTCCTATGTGGAGGTGTAGCCAGGTGGTTCTGTGCACTAACCTATCCGCAAGCACCACCTCCGCAGCTCCCATTGGCCACGATTCCCTGCCAATGGGAGCTGCAGCTCCGGGGCTTGGGGCAGGGGCAGCGTGCAGAACCCCCTAGTTGCCCCTATGCATAGGAGCTGGAGGGGGGACATGCCACTGCTTCCAGGCGCTGCCTGGAGACACAGCAGGCAGGGAGCCTGCCTTAGCCCCTTTGAACCCAAACCAGCCATGGCCTGTGGGCCACCGTGAGCACTTCAGCCCAGAGACTGGCTGCGCAGGCTGCCCCTCCGGTTTCACCCACTCCCACCCCCCTTGGTGCCAGGCTGACCCTGGGTCTGAGCTGCAGTCAGGTTCAGCTGAAGCAAAGTGCCCCCCTGCCCTGGGAGTTGGGGGGAGGCTGGCTGGGGGGCTGGCTCCTCCTGCCCTGCGTCTGAGGGGATGGCACACCCTGGGACAGTGGTGCCTGGCTCTGCAGATTGGCCCACAGGGCCCCGGGAGAGCAGGCTGAGGCAGGCGCAGCGTGAACAGGGTGCTGGGAGAAATCCTCACTGGGCCTGAGTAGCCTGGGCAGGGGGTTCTGCAGCTGGTATCCCTCCCCCCTCCCCAGCCAGGACCTAACATGGCCTCTTGCTGCCCTGCAGGGAGTACGAGCACAGCGCTCTGAAAAAGAAGTTCACCCAGGCCCGAGCCTACGACTCTGATGAGGATGAAGGCTACGACTGGGGCCCAGCCACGGACCTGTAGCCACAACGGCTTCCAGGATTCCTCGTTCTACACCGCCGAGCTGCCTTCTGGGAAGTGCCTGCCATGCTGCATCGTCCCCTTCTGCCCTGGGTGGCAAGGGCCCCCCCATCCCTTCTCACGCGGGGTCGCCTCCCTCCAGCACACACCCCTCTCCAGAGCAGGGCTGTTCGGTTTTCATCTTCCTAAACACTGCTCCCTGCAGCAAGCAGCTGGCGTGAGCTGTTCTGAGCTCACACCCTCCGCACACGTCCTAGACTCTAACTCTCCTCCAAGTCCCTGTAGCCAGAGCCCAGGGCTCAGGCCTGTCATAGCTGCCTGCAGTGAGGCCAACGTGCCAGTGTCTGGGGCACGTGCAGCTCTGCCCAGCATGATTCATCGGGCAGGACGCCCTGGGCGGTGCTGTAAATAGCCCTGTCTTTCTTTGTAATAAAGGAATCCTTTTCTCTAGCCCCTGCTGTCTCTGTATTGTGCCGGAGGGGGCAGGGAAGAGGTGGTGGACTTGTCTCTGTTCCGAGCCCCAGTGCAGGGGGCTGGGGAATGAAACGCAGGACAGCCGTGAGGAAGCATGCGCTGCTGCTGCTGCCCGGGTGCGTGTGCTCTGCAGAGGAGGCAGCAGCATCCCTGTGCTCCTGCCTGGCTGCACAGGAACCGCATGGAGCTGAGGCCCGGGCAGCTGGCACATCTCAGCTGGGCTAACTGCCCCCTCCAGCTCCACGCACTGAGTGTGGCAACCAGCTTTCCTCATCAGCCTTCCCAGCTGGGAAAGGGGGGGGCCATCTCCACCCTGTTCGTGCACATACAGGCCAGACAGCTGGTCCTAGAAGCCCAGCCTGAGATGGTGCATGCCAGGGAGCAGTGCCCACTAAACACAGCGTCTGTCACAGAGCCAGACGCCCCCCACAACGCTCCTAGCTTACCCATGGAGGAAGCAGCAGGGTCCAGCCACAGCCCTGGCTCCCAGCTCATGCTTGGCCCCAGGTCCTTCCTGCTGGGAAGCCCAGAGTGAGCCCTCGAGCCAGCAGCCCCCTCACTTCCCTTCCATTGGCATCCGCAGCAAGCGCTGGTCTCCTGGGGAACCGCACACCGCTGCGCCCATGGGTTTCATGGCAGCGTGCCAGGCAGGCAGGCAGCGAGACTGGGGTCCTACCTGTGGAGTGTGTGGGGATGGGCCTGGATACAGAATGGCCTCCTAAGTAATACAGCTCACTAGGCTGAGCAAACCCGCTGCAGGCAGCCGGCACGGCGCTGCTGACGGCCTCTGGGGCCAGATGTCCCCTGCCTCTGGGAGGTCCCAGGGCTCCCTCCGTCTGAGTCTGGAGCTAGGGCTGATAGGGACACCCTGAGCAGCTGCTCAAGTGAGGGACTCAGCCGGCGCTCCCAAGAGCAGGTCCCAGCACCCCAGCTGCCTGCAGTGAAGTCCTTCCCATGCAGGAGGTCGGTTGCCTGGCATTTCACTTACCCAGTCAGTCCTAGACACATCACAAACAGCCTTTATTCTTACATTAGCCAGCAGCACCGGTTAACAGCCGAGGGAGCGCCAGGGGCTCTGACTTAGTCCAGGAAACACAAGAGGGGGTGAGAAGACCAGTTGCTGGACTAACTTCTCTGGGTTCAACCTCCCCCACTTTGTGTCTCATGCTGGGACCACCACTGCAATTAACTTCGTACAAGCAGCCTTCTGCAGGGCTAGCCCAACACACCAGCCCTGCCCACAGGAACGGCCCAGGGCAGAGGCTCCAGCAGCCAGGCAGGATTGCAGAGAGCCCCTTTCTCCTGTGCTCCCCCACCCAACGCACCGTGGCTGGCCAGGCCTCTGCTGCCTGCTCCAGCCCGATGTTCCCCCACGCCCAGCGCTAGGCCCAAGCCAGGTCTCTACTTTCTGCAGAACGAGGGTGCAGCTGACCCCCTCCCCAGCCCTGCGACCAGCTGGCAGGCACTGTCCAGAGGCCAGTTTGCAAGCACAAACCTGGCTCTCATGCCAGGGGCTGCAGGTCCAGCCATAGGCCCAGGCGCTGCAGGAGGGGGCGTTACAAACAGCATTAACAAGGCAGAACTGGGAAGCAGAGGGAGTTTCCCCACATCCCAGCAGGTCCAAGAGGGGCCTTGTCCATCTGGGCAGCACCCTCCCCTCAGCCGGAGCTGGTGTTACACTTGGACTCGCGGGCGGTTTGATGGGCCCTCTCCGGCTGATGGCAGGACGAGAGAGGGAGCAGCCGTGGCCAGGCCAGCCGCCCTCGCTCAGTGTGGCAGACTCAGCCGGGATTCAGCAGACACAAGGTGGGATCACCCACCGGCAGGCAGCGAGGAGGGGCACAGGGCTCCCTTTGATGCACTAGTGGTCTCCAGGGGCCACCCCATCAATGAGGCCCCTGATCCACACTGTGCGGTGCCACCCAGCGACTCCGGCAGGGGAACAGGTGAGTGAGCTGAGGCCCAGGAGAGGAGCCAAGGAGTTTGGGTCCCTGGCTCTAAGCCCCCTCGTGTGGTGAGGCCAGGCACAGCACGTCCAGAAAAGGCCAAAGGGGGGTTGCCTTGTGGGTCCCTGCATGAAACAAGAAAAGCGGCAGGATCTGGTCCCCAGCAGGCCCCAGGGGAACTGGAGACGCAGCTGCTGCCCCAGGTCAGGGCCTCAAAGCCAGTCAGCTGGAGCATATGCAGATCCACCGACTGGTAAATGCAAACTCCGCCCTTCAGAGGAAGATGGGCTGCTCCTGGCCTGTCAGTAACCGGTAGGTGGAGGCCGGCATAGTCTTGATATGGACCTAGAGGGATAGGGAATGATCACCTGGGAGAACTCCATTCCCACTTGGGCTCAGCCCTGCAGACCTCACTCATCTGCCCCAGCCACCCTGGGAGAAGGACCCAGGGAAAACGTTTCACAATAAAGCATGGTCTAGAGATATTAAGGCATTTTATACGTCCAGGTACTGGCTGCGAGAGTTACTTCTCCCCCCTCTGCTGAAATGCAGCTGCCTCTGGGGCAGAGCTGAGCCACTGGTTTTAACAGGGTTAAATATTGCAGGTTAGGGCAGGATGTGGAGTTTCTTGCCCAGGCTAAGGGCGAACTGGAAGGCCTGACAGAAAAGACGAACGGTTCTTAGCAGAACCCTGAACCTGCTCAGGCCTGCAAGGGAGCTCAGGACAGCTGGCTGGGATTCCCACGCTAACCTGCATTAACCCTGGCAACTACCCCAGGGCTCAGGGGCGGGCTAGGATAAATAGTCACCCCTATTGCAGCCTCCAAAGCCCCCATGGTAGCCTGTCACTTTGGAGAGTGAGCGAGCTCCTCCGAGACCCGGCTGTGCACCACCTGGGGCGTTAGTTCAGTGCCGGTGTGGAGGGACGGCGAATCCGAGTCACCATTTCCTGCAGCACCTGCAGTTCCAGAGGGGGCTGCGCTGCCCTGCATCATAGGGGAGAAGAGGGCAGCTGGTCCCTCCCTAAGGAAGAGTTTGCAGCCCAGGGCATCGAAGATCGGCCCCTGCTTGAGGCTCCAGGTGCAGGCAGAGGAGGCACAGAAGGGGCAGGGGGAGCAGGGTGCTGTGGGAGACAAGGCTTCGCTCCCAGCGTCCAGCCCCTGCAGTGCAGCAGGCAGAAGAGGTGAGCGGTTCAGCAGTGTGATGAGGGATCCCCTCCCCAGCAGAGAGTGCAGCTTGCAAAGCAGGACTGGGAGCTGAGATGAGCACCCAGGAAATTGGGGGGGCTGGGGGGAGTTGGCCCATGTCAGACCCCACTAAACATAGGGCAGAGGTCTCAGGGTGGGAGTCAGCCCTCCTCCCCCAAACAGGGCAGGTGTCTCTCCCACACCAGTCCCCCGAGCTGAGGCAGGAGGCTCAGGGCAGGAGTCTGCCCCGTACCTGCCCCTCTCTCCCCTCAGCCAGGGCAGGGGGATCAGGGAGGGGTCTGTCCCATGCCAGCCCCCCCCAGTGGGACAGAGGGCCCTGCTGCGCTCCCTGGCCTCGGCCCGGCTCACCTCGCTGACGGCCTGCGTGAGGATCTGGATGATCTTCTCGTGCGGCGTGGCCACCACGCTCTGCCCATTGATCTCGATGATGCGATGGCCCACGCGGATGCCACCTCTCTCCGCTATCCCCCCTCGCATCAGGCTGCAGATCTGAATGGCATGGGGCGCCGGTGAGAGCAGGCCAGCCCCCGCCCCCAGCATGCCATCCTCCGCAGCCTTCACAAGCAGAGCAAATCTCGCCTGCCTGGAGCCCATGAAACCCACCCTTGGGCCTGTCCCTCCCTGCACACAGCGCTCCCCAGCCATCACCCCAGCCACAGCACCCCCTACTGCTCACTCAGCACCACGTTCCTGCACCCTTCTGCACCCTGGCAACTGGGCTCAGCTCCTGGCAGGACTGCGTCCCCAGAATCATGGTGCTGAGCAGGGGAGTACCAGGGAGCTGGGACCCAGGACAAGCTGTGGTCACTGGGGTCCTGGCAGCTGGTGCTGTTGGGGGAAGGTGAAAGGAGACAGTCTGCAGGCGCTGGGGTAACACACCCAGGCCTCACTGCTCACCCCCACTCCCTACAGTCGGTGCTGACGATGCCCCATACGGGACCAGCCCCATTGCTGCCCATGGGGCTGGGACCAGAGATCCTCTCACTCTCCCGGGACTTGACGTCCACTGGGGCCACGCGCCTCCCGCTCCTCAGGCAGCTGGAGGTTCTCCTCTAGCTCGAGCAGTGCTGGCCAGCGACCCCGGCGCACAGGGACCCGAATTCTCACCCCAAGTGCAGCATCTGTGCTGGCCAGAGGGCCCCTGGCCCTCCCCCTGCCCCCACTCAGGACTCCCGCCACTCACAATGCCATCCTCCACGCAGAAGCCCAGTGGGTACTTGGAGTCGGGTCGGCGGACGATCGCTGTGGTGACGGGCGGGCAGTGCACAATGCTCAGCGTCACCTCGCTCTGCGATTTCAGGTCCTGCCAGGCATGAGGGGAGGCTCATTAGCACCACAGAGGCTATCAGGATCAGCCCGGATGCGCGGGGGGGACACGGGACAGGTTTACGCCCACTGGGCCCATGACGCCCTCGGGAGGGAGGACAGATCCTAACATGGCCACTGTGCTCAGCATGCCTTACATGGGCAGGGGTCTAATTACCCCTCCCCCCCTTTACAGGGGGGAAACTGAGGCACAGTCTTGCCCAAGGTTACAGCGCAGGTAAGGGAAAACAACCCAGGAATCCAAGTCCAGCTTGCCCTGTTCGACCCTCTAGGCCATGCTGCCCTCTGGTGCAGTGCTGGGCTTGCCCATGTTCCGCTCGGACACCTCCCGGAGGAAGCATCTCAGGAGGCCGCCCAACACCTGAGCCTGGAGCTGCTCCTCCCAGGGCCAGGGCCTGGCTTGAGTCCCTCCTGCAGAGAGATCTGAGCAGGACACAGGGAGCCAGGACTCCTGGGTTCCCTGCTGGCAGACTCTTGCAGGCTTAAGTCTGGAAGGTCTCACTGCACCCACTGGGGCTCCTGGGCCCAGCCCGCGTCCCAGCCGTGCAGGCTCCAGCCCCAGCTCCACCCCTGCCTGGCTGCGGCACCAGCCCCGGCTCACATGTCCCTCAACACTGGGTGCCAAGGCCTGAGCGCTTCTGCTGGAAAGGGGGCGGCTATCACGGACTGAGGGGCCCAGGAACTGGGCACAGGTCCCCCCGGCCCCCCTACACTCCCTCCCCATTCCCACCTTCCCTGGCCCCCGGACCTCCAGAACCCCCTCACCATCATGTCCCACCATTCCCCCAATCGCCATCACTCCTTCCTCAGCCACCCTGCCCGTCTCCTCCCACCTCCCCTCGCCCCCTTTCCACCGTCCCCCAATCCCCATCACTCCCTCCACAGCCACTCCTGCCCCACTGTCCCCTCCCCCGTAACCCAGCCCACTGTCCTCCCTCCCCCCATCTCCCCTCCCGCTCCTCACCCGGATGATGCTCTGGCAGGTGCTGAGGGGCAGCCCCACCAGGCTCGTCCCGTTGACGGACATGAGCCGGTCCCCGATGCTCAGCTCCCCGCACTTCTCCGCGGGGCCCCCATGCATGAGGTTTGCGACGACCACAGTGGGCAGGATGGAGCCCCAGCCCGACTCCACCACAGCGACGCCCAGGATCTCCCCCTTCTGCTTGTGGATGCAGACCTGTGGGCCGGGCAGAGCATGGGGCCCACTGAGCTGCGGAGCAGGCACTGCGTGGCCGGGAGCTCAGGCTGCAGCACAGGCACCAACAGGACTGGGTGACATGGCTACTCCAGACCTGGGTCCCGGAGGGTGCAGTACTGGGCTGGCACTGGGCGGGAGGGGGACCCTGGAGAGGCTGTAGGGAGCGGGTCACTGGCCACGCAGGAGCCCCCGGCTACTCCAGGCTCAGCTCCCCCAGCACCGCACTGGCAGGTCGCAACACAGGAGGCTCTCAACTGCTGCAGACACCAGCAGGAGGCGCTGCAGGGAGCCAAGCTGGAGCACTGGGTGCCAGGGATCCCGTCCCACCCCCAGCCCCTGCGGGCAGCTCTTACCTCCTTGCAGTTCTCCTGCTTGGAGAAGTGGGCCAGGTCCCCGTTGTGCAGCTCCTGGCTCTCCAGGGCGTGGCTGTCCTGGCTGGGGGACAGCTGGCTCGGGTCGATGCCGCTGGCCTGCAGCAACTGCTGGTAAGCCACGCTGAAGGCCTGCCCGATGGCCTGGGCAATCAGCTGAGCCTGCAGGAGGAAGTGCCCTGAGGTTACCGTGGCAGGAGGGCACCTGTGGGTACAGGGCTACACCTTCCAATGCACCCAGCGCCCAGGAGCCTGGGCAGTGCCAGGGGGTCAAAGCCAACCCATCTGCCATCTTGCCAGCCTGTCAGGGGCACAGTCAAACCCTGCAACAGCAGCTGCAGGGAACCTGGGATGTATTGCAGGGGGGGAGGACACAGACACTTCCAACCCCCTCTATGGAGAGATACCCCCACACTTTTCCTCTCCCCCACCCAGGTGGGGCCCCTTCTACAGCACTGACACCCCCAGGCCTCTCCCCTCCCCAGACCCTTCCCCCCAGCCCTGGCGTTCCCTACAGTAGAGGATCCCCTCCCCTCCAGCAGTCTTTACTATCTCCAAGCTGGACTCGGGGCGACTGGAGATGGGGGTGAGCGAGCTCCCAGGCCCCCAGGCTCAAGGCCCAGCACAGCGGCAGGGAGAGGTGTAACTGAACCACCCCAAGGAACAGCACCACCTGGAGGCCAAGCTGAGAACCCCCAGCTCGTGACGCCTACTGGGCTTCGGGTAGGGCTGGGATCTGGAGCTCCAGGCTCAAAGTCTGTGTAAAGCCCCCGTGCGGTGCTCCGCCCCCTACCCCGGCCGCCGGGCTCAGACTCACGTCAGCAGAATGGAAGACGTGGCAGATCATCTTGTAGAGCCTCTTCTCCCCTGAGGCGTCCGCCCTCCGCGGCAGCTTCCTGCGCGCCATCAGCACAATGATGCTGCCGATGTCCGCGATGTAGGAGATGGTCTGGAGCGGATGGTCCATCATGGCCTCCTGGGGGGAGGGGCATGAGAAATTCAGGGGTCATCTACCCCGCTGGCCCTGGTGGCCTCGGTGGACAGCTGGAGAGCCAGCGGGACTATGGGAGCACAGGCTCCAAGCCAGGGGAGCCTGTTAACCGAGAGGAGGGAAGGGTTCTGAGCGGCCTGTTTAAAATGCTGGGGCCCTGGTGACTATTTCACTCAAACGCCGGCCACACGGCTGGGAGAAGACCCTTGAGTTACAGGCTGGTCACGCCTTCAACCAAGGACTCCTGAGCCACTCCTGTGGGTCCTGCAAGGAGACCTCCAGCAAAGCCAGCGGAGACCTGACTGCACAGGCCTGATGGTTCTGAAGGGGAACACGAATCCGCCTCAGCTTTCTCTATCCATCCAGTGCAACTGCTGCAGAACTCTGCCTGGACACGGGCTGAGATTGACACCTGGCGTATACTGACATCAATAGAAACCAGGTTTAGATTAATTTAGGAGCCTGCACGCAGGGCTCAGCTGTGTCCCAGCGCAGCTCTGAACCCAGAGGAGGCGTAAGGCATAGGCACCGACCCCGTGGGTGCTCCCCACACCCAGCGCCTCACCCTCCCTCCCAGCACCTCCCGCGATCAGCTGTTCCACCATGTGCAGGAGGCACTTGGGAAGATGGGGGGCTTGGGAGAAGGGGTGGCGTGGGGGCGGGGCCTGGAGCAGAGCTGGGGGTCAGGCACCCCCTGGCACATTAGAAAGTTGGTGCCTCTGGCCTAAGGGACACACAAAACCAATTGGTTTTCCCTTTACATGTAAACTTTTAAATGCTGCTGGGTCCACCCCAGAAGTGGCTGCATTTTGGCAGCAGCTGTGTGATCCCCACTGACGCCAGTGGATCCTCCAGAAGGAAAGGCCTCTTTATCCGTGTGGGGTCACAACCCCAGGACACCTGCACCATGTGCAATCGACAGGGATTCACAAGCAGCCTAAAGCCTGTTTCCTGCACAGGCCAAGTACCCTGATCCAAGATGGAGAGGGTGGGGTGCAGAGAAGGCGACATCCCAAGGGAGGGAGAATTCTAACAGGAACAAGCCTGGTTCTCCTAGCGCAGGTGACCCACCCCCCGTAACGACATCCCATTTCCGACACACCTGCGAGTCAGCCGTCAGGACCTTGATCCTTTGGGTGGAGACAAACAGATCCACCTCGGTCATGGGCTGGGACTCCCCGTCCGGTGCCTGCAGCATGGTAAGGACAAAGCACCCATGTGTGTGGTCACCGGTAGCCCCAGGGCAGAGGGTCAACGTAAGTGATCTGTCTCCTGCCATCCATCTCCACCCTCTGACAAACAGAGGGACCTGGAGCCAGGACTCCTGGGTTCTATTCTCGGCTCTGCCCCGACCTTCTCTGTGACCAGGGGTGAGTTGCTGCCCCTCTCTGTGCCTCTGTTTCCCCTCAAGGAGCAATGGGTCCCCATGAACATGCAGTCTGGGGTGCTGGGATGGGCGATGGTTACTAGTTCACAGCCCATTGGAATGCCAGAGCTGGCTAGCAGCAGCTAACACAACGGATTGGGTTTGCCCTGCCTTCCTCTACCTCATCTCTGAGCAACTTCCGTCCAGAGCAACCCACAGTAAGCACTTTACAGACAGCCCACGCAGGAGGAATAGATCAGTCTCTTTTTACAGGTGGAGAAACTGAGGCACAGAGAAACCATGACTGGCCTAGTGTCACCCAGTGGAAGGGTGGGACTGGAACTCAGGTCTCCTGACTCCCTGGCCTGTGCTTTGACCATGGCTTCCTCCCTCTTGTCTCTGTGCATCCCACTGCTGGAACCCTGTTCAAATGAACCCTCCTCCCACTCTCTTGCACCCAGCCTAGTGAGTGAGAACTCGGCTTCCAGCTGCAGCCAGACCCAGGAGTGACCTGCTTTCGCTGCTCTTCACACCTGCTCCCTGCAGCCTACAGGTCCAAGAATAAACAGAGCTACACACCTCGGGGAAGTCAGCAGCACCCACTTCTGGAGTGGGGCCCCGGGAATGGGAGGCGTCTTACTTTTTCACCCCCTGGTCAAAGCCCAACTGCTGGCTGCAACGGCAGGGGTGGGTGAGAACCAGATGCAAATGCAGCCATTCACTCGTGACAAGCTCAGCTTTGTCCCGCGGCACCTGGTCCAGAGCAGCCGAGGGACCGGACAAGGATCCTGCCCTCGGGGCCCACATTTCCCTCGACCTGCTGCCATGCCAGGTCGGCCCAGCAAGCCCAGGAGCTGCCTGCGACAGGCGCAGGGCGAGGGCAGAGGAGGATGCACTCTATGCTCTGGGCAGGAGGGGGCACCTCCTCGGCTGCACTCATGGGGGCACATTGGCTGGGCAGTCCCAGACAGCTGGGCTTTGGCTCCTGGCAGGTGAAAATCAACTAGTGCCAGGGGCTCATCTCGACGGGACCGGCTCACACCGACTAGTGACCACCCGGCTCACCTGGTGCCCTCACCCACCTTTATCCTGTCCACGGCCTCCTGGGCCTGCGCCATGCGGACGCTGGTGGGGGGGTTCCTCTCCGAGACCAGCTGTGTGGAGCCCAGATACTTTGCTCCGAAGATCACTCCGTCCAGGAGATCCTCCGGCTCACAGGGGCCTGCCACTGAGAAGCCAGGGGAAGGTGTTAGCAAAGGCATGGCCCCCCCACTCCTCCCTTCCCTGCAATGCCCATGGCCTGAGACACTGCACTGGAGTCAGGCCCCACTGCTGCTGACTGCGGGTTATGGGGGAGGAGTGGGCACAGCCTCTCTTAACAGGCCTTTATCCTGGGGGTCAGGTTACCCCACGCCTCAGCAGGGCATGATTCCCGTTTAAAGCCAGAGCCCCCCCTGGAGCCCCAGCATTCCTGCAATGCCCCTCAGCGTGAGTGAGATCAGCCCAGGCACAGAGCCCCCCACTTCACAGCCCTGAATCCCCCGTGGGAAAAAGCCCAATGCGTGCCCCTCTGCGGAGCAGGGAGAAGCTCCCTCCCGTCACACAGGGACGTGCATCCAGCCAGGCACAGCGCCTGGCCAGGCCTGGCGGGTGGCTGGGCCTGAGCAGCAGCAGGCACCACCAGAACTGGCTTTCCAATCCTGGTTTCCACACCCCTTCCAAGGCAGCTCTCCATTACACCCCACCTTTGAGCTCCCTGCAGGCACTGCCCCATTCTGAGGGGCACAGATCTCTTGGGGGTAGCTGCAGGGGAGATGGATGTGTCCCCAGCTGGGTATCCTGCATCAACTGCTGCTTCCTCCTTAGGGCTGGGAATGCCAAGCCCCCATAGCAACTCCTTGTCCCGCATGTGCTGTTGGGAGGCGCCACGTTGGCAGCCCCAGAGGCTGAGGGCACTGACAATGGCGTGGCAAGTGCCCCCCCCTTTCCTCCCCTCCGCCCCACACCCCCTAGCTGGAGCAACCCCTTCCTTGTGCAAAAAGGGAGTGCAGCCTCCTCGACCTCCCTGCCACGCTGCCCTGGGGCACCCACCACAGACACCTGTGAGAAGGTTTACGCAGCATGGGGACCAGACTGAGACCCTCCAAACTCGTTTCACACAGGCCACAACAGGTCACTTGTGACTAAATCAGGATTCGAACCAGGGTCCTCATGGTGGCCCCTCGCCCAGGACTTGGCAGCCAGAAAGCCTTCCTCCCATGAGCCAGAGCAGCGAAAGACACGTCTCCCACGCCCCCCCTTCATAAATCCCCTCCCCTGCCGGGCTGGGCTGGCCCATGCACTAACCACACAGCACCCAGGAGAGGCTGCCACCCACACCCAGGCCCACGAGCTGGTGGTCAGAGCAGGTGATGGGGAGGCAGGACGCCTGGGTCCTATCCCTGTTACAAGTGGACGAGTCACTCACCCTCTTTGAAGGCCGGATAGGCTGCCTGGGATTCTTTAACCTACAAAGCAACCACGAGATCAGCGAGTGTCAGCAGCCAGGAGGATGCAGAAGCCGGGATACCTGCCGGCCACCTCCATGGGCACAAGAATGAACTAACCCCCTGGCAGCTGCCAAAGGGGAACCGAGAGCAGCAGCAGGACAACGCCAGAGGGCTCAGTGCTCTGGGCAGGCTGCGCGAGGGAGCTGCGAGAGGGGGCAGAGAAAGGGGCAGGCCAGGGATGCTGAGGAAAGTGGGCAGCTCCTGCCGGGGTGGAGGCCCCTGGGTCAGCTCAGCGGCCTGGGGATGGGCCATAGCCATGTGAGCCCCAGCAGGGGTGGGGTGGAGTGTCAAGCTGCTGGGGAGCCAGGGCAGGGGATAGGGCTGGAGGGGGGCAGGGATTCCCGTTGGTACCCGCTGCCAGCCCATCATGCAGCCCCCAGAACCACTCTCTCGTGCCGAACTGTCTGGCGCATCCAGTGGAGAGCAGACTTCGTCCCCGGGCCCTGAGAGGGTCCAGACCTGTCCCTACCAGGGCTCTGGGCTTCCACAGCCACCACATGATGCTGGGCCCCTCACTTGGCTGCAGGGTAACAGCGGGTGCCAGCAGCCCCTCGACCTGCCAGCTGCCCCCTGGAACGCCTCCCCCATACCCCACACATGGCAGGAAGCCAGGGGCAGCCACTCTCCACATCCTGCTCTCCCCCGCCAGCCTGGGGGCAGCCGACAGCAACTCTTGTGTCAAGGGCTGACCCCCAACCACCCCGTGTAGCCGTTGTCATGGGATCTGTCAGAGCCTCAGCTCCAGGCCTGGCATCCAGAGGTAACTCAGGACCCCCCATGGCAAGCTGGCCCAGAGCCCAACCCCACCCCAGGGTGCCCAGGGCTAGTGGACACCCAGCCACCATGCAAAGCACTCACAGCCGTGCTCCTGGGGGTGGGCTGCTCCAGGCCCTGGCTGGGGGGAGGGGACATGGCCACCCATACGGGCTCTGGGGAGCTGTCCTGACTGCCCGGGGACACACAGGCAGAGTCTCTCTCATGGGCTCCCCCTCTCCGATACCACCGGCCGGAGCCTTCTGCCTGCGAGGTGCCTGGCTGCGAAGCGGCCTCCTCCGCCTGCTGGGCCGCCGGGCTCTCCTGGCTCTGCAGGACCTCCCCATCGCTCCCAGCCAGGACATCTAACCTGGCGAGGGGGGTCTCCTCACTGGCTTCCGCTGGGAGCCCCCCCTCGTGGTGCAGGAGGCTTAGCAAGTCCTCCCGGTCAGCCTCTGCAAAGAGCAGGCCATGGCTTTCCCGGCTCCTCTGGGAGCAGGCAGAGGGCTGAGCGTGGCAGGATGGCATTGCCAGGCCTCTCCCCATGGCGACGTGCAGAAGGCAGGGAGGGCACTCGCCCGGCAGGCCCCGGCAGCAGCCAAAGGCCCGTTTGTGGGGAAGCGCCGCGTCTCCCCTAAAAGGGCCTGCGCCACAGTCCGATGCCAGCAGTGGGTCGTCCTCCGAGCCAGGCGAGTCGTCGTGGAAGCTGGGGCTAAGGGTCTGGAGCTGGGCGAGGAGGCCCTGGATCTCCGACTGGTCGTCCTCCTCCAAGCTCTCAGCCCACTCCTCCCCTCTCAGGTGGGCCTCAGGCTCCTCATCCAGGTCCATGCAAACCAGGTCACTCTGCTCCGTGCTAGCCAGGACTCTGGGACAACTCACACCCCGGTGGGCTCCCTCTGGGTTCCCTTTCCAGTCAGCATCGCTCCCAGGTACTGCAGCGTCCTCACAGCCTTCCATCCCCACTCCCAGGGCCCTGCAAGCTTCGTCACATGCTTCCCTGGCTGCTTGGAGGGCTAGGTCCAGAGCAGCTGGGGAGCTGGGGTTCTGCAGGTCCCCCAGAGTGCTTTTGGGGACAGTCGGCTCTGCGATGGCTGCACTGAGAGACAGTTCAGCCTCAGCAGCAGAGGGGTTAAGGCTGGAGTGCAGGGCACTGAAGGGGGATCCAGGCTGCTGCAGGCCGTGCAGGCTTTGTTCACAGGCTGTTGGCATGGCCAGTCTTGGCGAGGCCCTTTCCTCCAGGTCCATGGCTGGAGGCTCCAGGAGCTCCTCGGGAAGGCTGTGGCTGCCAAAGCCAGGCTCCGGGCGCGCCTCGGTTTGGAAGTCCATGCTGTTGTCCATCACAGTCGCTTCTGCCCAGGTGGGGAAGAAGAAACTCCCTCTACACTAAGAACAGAAGGAGAGAGGTATTCGAGGTTAGAAATGGGCAGCATTGAAAGGAAGAGCAGAGACAGCGTCATAGACCAGATCCTCAGCAGAGCTGCCCTGAGTCAGGCCTCCGGAGGATCCAGGCCCGGATCTTCTGGATGGAAATAAGCAGCAGAGGTTGGGCAGGGCTGAATTACCAAAGGCAGCTGCTACGCTGTTTCTGCCATTGAAACACGTAAGGAGCAGCCGTGTGGAGTCTCGCATGGCACGGACCTCAGGCCCAGGTCCTCCACTGCAGAGAGGAATTGAAATCAATGGGAGTAAGGTACTGGCCAGCGCACAGACTACACTGGGCAAGTCTGAAAACCCACATCAGTCTCTCTGATGCACTGCTGATGGACACTGACACTGGGAGCCCAAGCTGATTATTTCAGAGGTGCTGAGCCCCTCGGTTCCCGCTCCCAGTTGTGGGCACTTGGCACTTCTGAAAATTGGCCCCGTTCCAGGTTTCTCAAGTTGGGCACCCAAAGCCAGTAGCCATTTGTGAGAACTGTGCCCGAAGGGACAGTGAGTCAATGGCAGAGCCAGGAACAGACCCCAGGAGTCCTGACTCCCAGTTTGGTTCCCTGGGACCACATTAACAATTCTAGCTTTAGTCCCTCTCCAAACGTTTCCACTGTCTAACCTGAAGAGGGTGGGTGCTTCCTTGCCTGCAATGGGGCTCAAGCCCTTCTCCTGGTACCACTGCAGGAAATCTAGCCCCAGGGTTAGTGCAGGAGACTCATAAAAAACTACTTCTGAGGAGCTATTGTGTCCACCCCTGCTGGGCCGCATTATCTAGAATCAGCTGCTTTGCCCTGGAGGGCAGGATCCACAGACGTACACTGAGATGCTGGGAAGCACCCTCAGATCCCAGCAGGACAAGGCTGGAGGTCACCATGCACAGATCAGTGGCTGCTTCCTGTGTCTCTGCCAGCAGCTGTGCTGAGAATGCTGAAACCCTCCCCTCCGCTGCTTCCTCACTGTCTGATCTGGGAAGTAGAAATGTCACAGCCCCCTGGCACCCCACATGCCCCTTCACATTGCTTACATTGCACGTTAACATCTGACATGCAAACAGGGAGTCCTCGTTCTGTGTTCACCGGTGTACATCAAGAGCGAATCCACTGAAGTCCATGGAGCGACTCCTGATTTACACCTGCATCACTGAGAGCAGAATCTGGCCCCATAACCTCAATTTAGCCTTACAAAATTATACTGCCCCAAAACAAGGTGGTTTCATTAGACTGGTGAGTAAAACCAATTAGCTAGGCCCTGATTTTGCAATCAGACCCTTCCAGACTTCCACCCCCAGGGGCTGCCAGGGCACTGACTTCAGTGCAGCTCCACTGGGACAAGGGGGGCCGATTGCAGGATCAGAGTCACAAAGGTGATAAAAGGTGGGCAACTAACTCTTGTGCCTGGGCTAGTAAGTGTTCCAAGCAACACTGCCCACTTTTTGAAGATGCCTGGAGCACGATGACTAGCGACCCACATCTCACAGGAGTCACCACTTAATAAACAGACCAGATCCCTTCACTCCCCAGCCCCAACTTAGGCATTAAACTTATTTCTAAAACACTTGCTTTGAACCCCTCTTTCCTCTCTGCATCAGACAGAGCGGAAGGCCAGGAAGGGAACCCCCCAGGTCCTGGCACCTTTCAGGATAGGAAACGACCCAGGAGCAAGAGGTGTTTTAGTCACAAACCTCCCTGCCTCTCTGCACACATCTGCCTTGCACAGAAAACTTACTTCCAAGAAAGTTTCACCAACTGCTACAGAAGCAGCAATGCAGGAAACTGGGGTTAGTTAACCCTTTGTGTGCTGGAATCTCTGCAGGCCGAGGCGCTCTCCTCTTGCAGGCAGCTGCCCTTGATGTGGCTGCTGAGTTAAATTTCACTTACTCCTGAGCCTCTCCGTCCCCCCATCCATTTTCCTGTAGCTCTGCCCCTGCACTGAGCATGCGCAGGCCCCGGAGGCTGCTGGGGGATGTAGTTTTGGGCTGCGCAGTGGCGCTCAGAGCACGTGGGGCGCTGCTGGGGGATGTAGTTTGAGGCGCAGTTCCCAGGCGCGGTGCTGCAGGGTGCGGGGTCGGGCTCACGTGCCTCCGCAGCGGGGGAACCAGGGAACTCAGCCAGGGGAGATATTCGCCCTTAGACCCCAGCCCTGCAACGCTGAGAGCCAGGGCCTCCCTGTGCCCATATGGCTAAGGCAGGGTTGGGGGGGGCATCGCCCCCCGGGTTCCTACCGCAGCAGGATGCAACCAGGAAAGCGAACTGCTGTTTCATGCCTTGCAGAGGAACCCACAGCCCTGAGCTGGGGGCCGAGAAGCGCTGTAGGCTGGACCCCCGGCACTGGGTGGTGGGAAATGGACATTTCCCGACTGGGTGGGCTGCCGGCTCCGTGCCCTGGGGAGCTGTGCTGTCTGCATGGGCCTGTCCACCCCCACCCCTGTGCAGAGCTGGTCCAAAGAGGTTCCCAGTGCTCCCTTGGGCTGGGCAGCTGAGAGCCTGGCACCCATTAGCGACCACCTGCCAGCCAGCAGCAGCACTAACAGCCCCTGGACCGGGGAGCACTCGAAGCCCTTCATCCCAGCTGATGGGATGAGAGCCAGGAGAGAGCAGTTTCTGCCTAGCGTTGGCTGAGAGAAGAGACCCAAAGAGTGCTGAGCTCCTTAAGTCTCTCCCACAAAGCTGATCCGTTTTATTTTCAGTGTTACAGTCAGTTAGGGTGGCCAGACGTCCCCATAAAATCGGGACTGTCCTGATATTCATCAGTCATTTGTCCCGCATCCCAACGGATGTATGGTCGGAACGCCATTTGTCCCGATATTCTGGCTTGGGGCATTTTTTTTTTTTTTTTTTTTTTTTTTGTTTTGGTGTTGCTCCAGACCTGCCCCCCATGTGTCCTGATTTTTTTTTCATGTTATCTGGTCACCCTAGAGTCAGTGCCACCTTTAGAGATTTCAGTTGCTCCTGATGGAAATCAAAGGAAGTTATTGTACATAGCTCTGCTTCTCAATCAGAAAATAAAACATGTTTTCTATCTTGATTTAGTCTATGGGCAATGACTGTAGGGTGACCAGATGTCCCAATTTTATAGCGACAGTCCCAATTTTGGGGTCTTTTTCTTATATAGGCTCCTATTACCCCCCACCCCCTGTCCTGATTTTTCACACTTGCTGTCTGGTCACCCTAAATGACTGCCTAGGAAGGAGTACTGTGGAAAGGGATATGGAGGTCTGAGTGGACCACAAGCTAAATGAGAATCAACAGTGTAAAAAAAAAGTGAACATCATTCTGGGATGTATTAGAAAGAGTATCGTTAGCAAGACACGAGAAGTCATTCTTCCGTTCTACTCCGCACTGATTAGGCCTCAACTGGAGTATTGTGTCCAGTTCTGGGCACCACATTTCAGGAAGGATGTGGACAAATTGGAGGGAGTCCAGAGAAGAGCAATAAAAATGATGAAAGGTCTAGAAAACATGACCTGTGAGGGGAGATTGGAAAAATTGGGTTTGTTTAGTCTGGAAAAGAGAAAACTGAGAGGAGACATAACAGTTTTCAAGTATGTAAAAGGTTGTTACAAGGAGGAAGAATAAAATTCATTTTTCTTAACCTCTGAGGACAGGACAAGAAGCAATGGGCTTAAATTGCAGCGAGGGCAGTTTAGCTTGGACATTAGGAAAAACTTCTGGTCAGGGTGGTTAAGCACTGGAATAAATTGCCTAGGGAGGTTGTGAAATCTCCATTATTGGACATTTTTAAGAGCAGGTTAGAAAAACACTTGTCAGGAATGGTCTAGATAGTTAGTCCTGCCACGAGTGCAGGGGACTGGACTAGATGACCTCTCGAGGTCCCTTCCAGTTCTATGATTCTGTGGACTCTTGTGACTTTTTACAATTCTTGGAGGGCTCTTAATCCTACAAGGTTGTTTCATCCTCGGAACATAAGAATGGCCATACTGGGTCAGACCAAAGGTCCATCTATCCTGTCTTTTAACAGTGGCCAATGCCATGTGCCCCAGAGGGAATGAACAGAACAGGGAATCCTCAAGTGATCCATCCTGTCACTTATTCCCAGCTTCTGGCAAACAGAGGCTAGGGACACCATCCCTGCCCATCCTGGCTATAGCCTTGGAACACGTCTCTTTATTAACTTCCTTAATATTTGAGTAAGCCCTTGAATATGACATTGTTTAGAGGGCAAATTTTCTAACTCAAATTTAAGACCTATAGTATCACATTATATTTTAAGACATGGTTAATAATCATCCAGCTAGGTCACTGTATGGAACTGAACAGTTTCCAGAAGCTAAAACAGGCTTTTAGATCAGTCATTTGTAAATGCAAGTTCAATTTTTAAATTCATTTTTTATGTTTTTAATCATTACACCTTGAACTGAAGTGTGTTTTCGTTTGTGCTGGAGAAATAATCAAATGCATTGGATAAACTGATTACAATGGTTAAGACCTTATTTCTAATTACTGACTTACTAGGAAAAGAAAACACCTGGCCATTGGAAAAAGGTGATAACTTTTATCTACTGGAAATATACCTTCAGGTGTGTCAGAGCTGATAGGAAATCCATGTTCAAATCTATTGTAATATTTTCTTTCCAATTATCACTTAAAAACCTTTTTGTCTTTCTTTTTTTTAAGCTAGTGCCAAAACAAATTTGTTTTCTAATTTGTTAGTTATTCCATGTTTTAGAAGAATGTTTGAGAGGAAACTCAACTACTTTAGACTTCATAACTTTTTAGTGAGAAATGAGATATACAAATTAACAGTGCATGTATTTGCTTGCTTATATTTTTCCAGATGATAATATAAGTGAAAATAAAAAGTGTGTGGGTGTTTGAGGGTGATTGGTGTGAGGTTGTAAGAACAATTATGTTTAGTAAATATTCTGTATTGTGACAAACCCAGACCAGTGGGGTACAGGCGTCTGGTAGAGGGCAAATATACTGGTCACTGGCTGAGTAGTTTTCTGTTCGCTGAGTGACCAGAGCAGGGGCTGCACAGAGTAATCAGGAACCTGCTAGAACCAATTAAGGCAGACAGGCTGATTAGAACACCTGCAGCCAATCAAGGCAGGCTAATCAGGGCACCTGGGTTTAAAAAGGAGTTCACTTCAGTTTGTGGTGTGCATGTGAGGAGCTGGGAGTAAGAGGCACAAGGAGTTGAGAGTGAGCTGCTGGAGGACTAAGGAGCACAAGTGTTAGGAGACACCAGGAGGAAGGTCCTGTGGTGAGGATAAAGAAGGTGTTTGGAGGATGCCATGGGAGTTGTAGCTGTCATGTAGCTATTACTGGAGACACTATAGACAGCTGCGATCCACAGTGCCCTGGGCTGGAACCCGGAATAGAGGGTGGGCCTGGGTTCCCCCCAAACCTCCCAACTCCTGATCTGACACAGGAGGAGTTGACCCAGACTGTGGGGAAGATCACTGAGATGAGCAAATCTGCCAATAAGCACAGGACCCAGCAAGGCAGAGAAGGAACTTTGTCACAGTATTTACCAATTAAAGTTATGAATTCTTGTGCTAAGGTTCCAAAACTGACACAGGAGAGCAAATGCAAAGAAATGCACATTGGAAAACAAAATCCCAGCTGTACAAATGATGGGATCTAAATTAGCTGTTACCACTCAAGAAAAAAATCTTGGAGTCATCATGGATAATTCTCTGAAAACAACTGCTCAATGTGCAGCTGCAGTCAAAAAAGCTACCAGAGTGTTAGGAACCATTAGGAAAGGAATAGATAGTAAGACAGAACATATCGTCTTGGCTCTATATAAATCCATGGTATGCTCACAACTTGACTACTGTGTGCGGATGTGGTCGCACCATCTCAAAAAAGGTATATTGGAATTGGAAAAGGTTCAGAAAAGGGCAACAAAAATGATTCAGCAGGGTTCTCAAATTTCATTGCATCATGACCCCCCCTTCTGACAACAAAAATTACTATACAACCCCAGGAGGGGGGCAAAGTCTGAGTCCCACTGCCCCAGGCAGGAAGGCCAAAGCCCAAGGCAGGGGGCCTGTAACCTGAGCCTTGACACCCAGGGCTGAAGCTGTTGGGCTCCGGAGTCTAACGCCAGCCCTGGCAACCCCATTAAAATGGGGTTGTGACTCACATTGGGGTCCTGACCCACAGTTTGAGAACTGCTGGACTAGGGGTATGGAACAGCTTCTGTATGAGGTGAGATTTAAAAGTCTGGGACTTTTCAGCCTGGAAAAGAGAAGACTAAGGGGGGATATGATAGCTATAAACACTTGACTGATGTGGAGAAAGTGAATAGAGAAGTGTTATTTAACCCTTCTCCTAACACAAGAACTAGGGATCACCCAATTCATAATGCAACGGATTTAAAACAAAAGGAAGTATTTCTTCACACAACATACAGTCAACTTGGGGAACTCATTGCCAGGGGATGTTGTGAAGGACAAAATTATAACAGGGTTCAAAAAAGAACTGAAGGACAGGTCCATCAATGGCTATTAGCCAGGATGGACAGGGATGCAGCCCCATGCTCTGAGTGTGACACTGTCCCTAGCCTCTGCTAGCCAGAAGCTGGGGGTAGAGGACAAGGGATGGATCACTCGATTGCTTGTTCTGTTCATTCTCTCTGAAGCACCTGGCATTGGCCACTGTCAGGAGACAGGATACTGGGCTAGATGGACCATTGGTCTGACCCAGTATGGCTGATCTTATGTTCTTATGATACCTCAAGGTTTGAAATTGGGAATATCTTGGTGTATTATCTCCTTATTGTTCTAAATTCACATATAAACTTAAAATATGACTTTAACTGGTGTTTGTAATTATTTTTTTCTTTCTTTATATAGGAATTAGATACAGTGCTTCTGTCAGATAATTTCTAAGTTATCTGCAAAAAAGCTAGAGTTTATAGGTGCCTAAGTAACTCCTGGAATTACGGTAAAAGTTGCCCCCCTCCCATCTGAAATGTTGCCACTGGGGCCCTAAATCTCGTGAAGATGCATTGCAGGTTTGGCTCTTCAGTTAGTCCCTTGCTTCATGGGGTCAAATAGCAGCACTGGTAAAGTCCTGCAACCTGATCAGTGTAGATGGGTCCTTATGTCTGTGCGGAGTTGACCTCAGTGGGGTTCCTTATGGGTGCAGAGGTCTGCCTAGGAGGCCAGATCAAGACTGGGTGTTTTCCTGAAAGCTCTGCTCTAGGAATTCATCTGGGGACATTCTCTGGCCTGTGTTATAAGGGGCTCAGACTAGATGATCACAATGGTCCCTTCTGGCCTTGGACTCTCTGACTCTGAAGAGATTTATATTACTCTCATAGCACCATTTAGGAATTTTCCCCCAGCTGAGACTGGGAGGGACCATGAGTTTTTTTTCACCTTCCTCTGCAGCATGGGGCATATTCACCTGCTGGGATCATCTGTGCACGTCTCACCTAAACAATTTCCTGCCATCACATGGACCTTGGGCTTTGGTGGCAACATGGTCTCTCCTGTTTTCTGCCTGCAGCATGCTACAGTTTAGTCTCTAGAGGACTGAAATGCTACTCCAGAGATCTGCTCAGGAGCATGAACTTACTTGCATAAGTACTTGGAGCGGGCAAGTGGCCAGGATTATTGCTAACTAGAATCTGATCTGTGCTCTTGTTCTAATCCTGCAAGTGCTTGGATGCGTGAGTAGGCCCATTGATCTAACAGGACTATATTCTTACCAGTAAAATCTCACACAAGTGCCAATGTTTGCAGGACCAGGCTTTGTGTGCCTGTATTGCTGAGCAATGACAAATGGTGTGGGTGGCTTAAAAATCATGAGATTTTCAAAAATAATAAATTGTAGCTTCTCTGTATTTGCTTTCTGAGTTTTGCACCTTTAGGGTCCATTTTCAAGCTTTCCCCTGCGACCACGAGGGCCAGAAACATCCTTTTTTTCAGTTAACGTAAGCTGAGATTCTCATGTAATCACATGACTCTGGGAGCTGGGGCTTTAAGAAAACCCACAAATATCATGAAACTCCTGGTAGAAGTGTAGGACTAGAAGGGACCTTGGTAAGTCACCTAGTCCAGTACTGAGATTTTGCAGCACTAGATACTTTACATTATTATTTAATTTATTGCATCAGGTGGTAGCCGTGTTAGTTTGTATCCGCAAAAAGAATGAGGAGTCCGGTAGCGCCTTAAAGACTAACAGATTTATTTGGGCATAAGCTTTCGTGGGTAAAAAACCCACTTCTTCACCTACATGGATCATAATAATGATTGAGTGCAAGCTATTGTTATGACATTCCACTTGAGTATAATAATAATGATATTAATAATAAATAACATAAGTAATAATGACAAATGAAGGTGTTCGTGCCACTCCATAGTTGCATTGTATTTTGCAGTTAAAGCAGAACTAAAATCCTTTAATGGTTTTAATAATCACTGTAACACATTAAAGAGTCCGGTGGCACCTTACAGACTAACAGACGTATTGGAGCATGAGCTTTCGTGGGTGAATACCCACTTCGTCGGATGCATTAGTGGAAATTTTCCAGAGGCAGGTATATATATGCAAGCAAGAGTGAGTCAGGCTGGAGATAAGAGGTTAGTTCAATCAGGGAGGATGAGGCCCATTCACAGTCTTTGTTTAATCCTTAGCTGATGGTGTCAATACATTGTTACAGATTCCAAGGCCAGAAGGGCCATTGTGATCATCTTCCTCTGACCTGTATCACACAGGCCGGAAAACTGCCCTGAAATAATTCCTGGAGCAGATCTTTCAGAAAACCATCCCGGAGCGCAGCGACGATACTGTGTTAACGATGACTAATGAGGATTCGTGTAATTGTAGCAGTAATGCTCTGACCCCCCCCCCCCCCCCCCCCCCCCCCCCCCCCCCCCCCCCAGTATTAGTGCACTGACACTGGGCACGATCAGAATTCAAGCTGCAATTAATCCACAGGAGCAGATCTACACGAGATAAAGTTTGGTCCATGACCGACACTGCCCCCCGGCGGCGCAGCGGGGGGGGGGGGGAGGTAAATAAACTACACCTCCCAGCATGCTCTCTGGTCTCTCCCGGACTACAAATCCCGGCCTGCCGCGGTGCAGGAGGCTGGAGTGGGCCCCGCGTGTGCAGCTGCGAGCTGCGCCCATGGCCGCCCGGGCGCTCGTGCGGGCTCTCGGGGCTGGGCGCGGGCTGGGCGCCGCCCCCGCTCCCCTCTGCAGGCTGCGGGCTCATGGCTACGCCAAGAAAGCAGGTGAGCGCGGGGCTGAGCCCCCCCGTGCTGCTGGGCGCTGCCCTGCCCGGGATCCCCAGGCTCCCGGTAGCCCCCGGGGCTGGCAGCGTTCCCAGTGTGTGCCGGGGTCCAGCCCCCCGGGCGCAGCCTGGGCCGGATTTTACTCCCTGCAGTCCCGTGCCCCGAGATTCCCCCTGCCCTGGGTGCCACCGGGGGGCAGGACTCCTGGGTTCCGTTCCTGCAGGCGGACCCCTGCAGCCTGACCCCTGCAGCCTCTCGGGCCACTTTCTCTTTTCCTTTCTCTACCTCAGTTTCCCCATGTTGCAGATGCAGAATCCCAACCTCCTTGGGCGGGGAGGTAGGATTGGCCCAGGAGCTGGGGCACTCTCCATGGGTTCAGGAGACCTGGGCTCCAGAGGCCTCCTGTGTGACCCTGGGCCAGTTGGGCAGCCTCAGTTCCTCACCCGGAAAAGGGGGGGGCATAGGCCTGTCCTACTCACGGGGCATTGGGGCGATAAATACACTACAGAGCGTGAGGGGTCACGTACTGTGTGACGGCGTCATATGGGCACCGTGGATTGATGCCCATTTTGCTCTGCGCTGAGGTCTTCCCAAATGTGTTTGGGCATCAGCATGGTGGGGGGGTTAATATGCCCACCCTGACTGCCCCCACAAGAGAAGCTCATTGATTTGCAACATAGTGGCCTGGAATCTCAGGGAGAGAACGTGACCTGAACTGGACTGAGAGCTGCCTTGATATCTCAGTGACGGGCATGTCAGAAATTCGTAGGATTCAGCTCCTTGCGTTGCCATGGCCTGGGCTTCTGACAAGTCAAAGCGAGAGTCCAGTGGGGCAGTTGTGGAGCATTTGGGGTTTTCCCAGTCAGTGGCCGTGCCTCCAAAGCTGATCACTTGTGTAGCGAGTGTGTTTGGTCTGTGCCCCCCGGGATATGGAAATCGCAGGCTGAGGAATTTGGCAGCGCCATTGCTGCTCCCTGCAATAGTCTGGTGTCTCCCCCCAGCATGGAGGTGTCTGGACTCCGTGCTGACGTCTGTGCTTGTCTCTGCAGCGGTGAAGACCAAAGGGAAAGGCTTCAGTAAGGAGGAGATGAAAGGCCCAGAGGTGTGCAAGGACCCCGTGCTGCTCACCACACACGCCATGGGAGTGAACTTCTACAAACAGGGCCCGGAGGTGGCTCTGAAGGACGACTCTGAGTATCCTGACTGGTGGGTGATGCCTGATCTGCCCTCTCCCAGCCATGCAAAGAACATGGGACTAATGGTTAGAGCAGGGTCCTGGGAGCCAGGACTGATGAGTTCCATTTCTGGCTCCATCACTGACTCCCTGCGAGACCTTGGACCTGACTGTCCCAGTCCCTATCATGGGTTTAAATCAGGTTGATGCCATATATTGTGCCCCACAGCTGAAAGGTGCCATGGGAGAGCAAGGAGCTGAATAACTCAGGTTGTGAGCTCCCTGGAGCAAGGGCTTTGTTCTGTGTTTGTGCAGCCCATGGGGGCTTGGGCTATGTCTGGAGTGCCTCGGCACTACTGTAATACACCTAATAATGTGCAGCCCTAGCACAGTGGGGGCTTGGGCCATGTCTGGGGCTCCTAGGCACTACCATAATACACCTAATAGATAATGTACAGGCCTAGCACTGTGGGTCCTGGTTTGTGACCGGGGGTCCTAAGCGCTACAAGAATAGAAATACTAAACACGCAGAGCTGTCACCCCCATGCTGGCACCCCTGCACTTGAGTCTGTGTCTGACTCTAGCCACCTGCAATGCTAGTGCTATATCCCGGCCCCCTGAAGAACCAGGCAGTGTCCCCTCTGTGTCCTCAGAGGGCCCAACCTTGCCCATGCTTAGTTCCATGTGTTTGAAGGATTAGGTCCTGAGCAGGTCCTTCCTCCCCCGTCCACTGCGGGGGGTGATCAGCAGGGCTGGGCATGTAAGGGGAGTTTCTGGTTTCCTGGTAATTCTGAAAAGCAGGAAAAATATTCATTTCAGATGGAACAAAACAATTTGATTTGATCTTGTCTGTTTCTCAACACTTTTTATTATTTAATGAAAGGAAAGCTGGAAATGCCACCTCGGTTTGAACCAAAAAAATCAAAACATTTTGTTTTGAAAAGGTGGAAATGAAATGGAATCATTTTTCCCAACCAAAGCAATTTGGTGTGAATTTTTGAAATTTTTTTCAGTGTAGTTGAATCTGCATTTTTCACTGAAAAGAAAAAAAAAAAAACTTTTGTGCAAAAAATCTGGCCCAGCTCTGGTGGTGACCCTGGCTAGTCTTGGGGTGCTTTAAATGATGAGGGGTGCTAGCTGGCAAGTGACTGCATGAGCCAGGAGCCAGCTGGAACCTGAAGGGCTGCTGCATCCCATTGCCTGGGTCAGGTTTCAGGGATTCTGCCTCGCCTGGGAACTCACTCTCCTGTGCATTGGTCACCAGGCTTTTCCAGATGCACCTCGGCCCCCCCAAGACACTGAAGGAGCTGGACCCCGAGACGCCCCAGTACTGGAGGCTCCTGCGGAAACACAACACCTGGCGCCGCAACAAACTGAGCAAGGGCAAGAAGTTTTAGGATGGGACCTGTATGGCGACACCCCTGCACCTCCTGTGCCGGGGAAGGATGCTGCACTGGGGCTCGAGATGGGGTTTGGACATGTCCTGTGGGACAGGAAACAGATGCAGCTGGGCAGGTCCCCTGAGCTGGGATCAGCTGGCACCTCCACCCGGACAGGCTCTCTTATTTTTACTTTGAATACTGACGACAATAAATCACTGGCCATGGCTGGACAGCGTTGGTGTGTCTGTCTTGTTATCCATGCTGTGCATTGCCTGGGGTGTGGGACCAGAGCACTTGCAAACCCAAGGCTCAGATCTTCATGCCTCCCTCTCTCCATGGCATCTGGGGCATCGCGGGCTGGTGGCTCCCTTTTGAAGGCTGAATCAGGGTTGGGGAGGGGATATAAGTAGCGGTACCTCCCAAGCTCCGCCCACAAACCGAGCTCCAGCCATTTAACACCAGTGTGAATCCACTCATGGTGGATCTTCATAATATAGCGGTTCCTCCTCTTTCTTGCTTTGATAGATTGTCATTAGTCTTCATTGATTTAGTGAACAGCCCATTAGCTTAACAGAGGTGAAGGGGTGAACATCATTCTGGGATGTATTAGCAGGAGTGTTGTAAGGAATTATTCTGGGGCATGTCTCTGGCCTGTGCTGTGCAGGAGGCCAGGCTAGATGATCACAACAGTCCCTTCTAGCCTTAGAATCTATAAATCTATGAAAAAAATGGCCCGGGGTTTTGCAGAGCCGTTAAAGACAGTGACACGCGGCCAGCCAACTCAGGCTGTGGAGTAGCAGATGCTGCATGCCCAGCGAGCCGAGTACAAAAAGTGTAGAGGGTGCGACATGGCTGTATACAAGCCCAAGCAGTACCCCCACTGTGTTTAACAGAGTAGTGTCCCGCTGCCTCCCCCTGGCCAGAGTATATCACTGCGGCGTGTCGCTCTGTGTGCCGTGCCTGTACTCAATACACTGCTGCAAATGCAGACATCACCTCAGGCAGGTATCAGTTACAGGTGGCTCTGAGATTTTTTTAATTTTATTTCACAGCCGTGAGGCTAGAGGCTTCATTTTTTAAATTATCCCCCCCCCCCCCCAATGAAAGCTTGGAATTTGAGGCTCAGCGTCCAGAAAGTGCTCTGCTTTGCTGATCCGCTGTGAGCCAGCATCGGTTCACCCTGTCTCTGTTAGATGATCTGCTGCCTTGCCTCAGACCAATGGTCCATCTTCCCCAGTAGCCTGTCTCTGACAGTGGCCTGTAGCAAAGCTTCGGGGGAGCATTTAGAACAGCGCAACTATGGAGTGATTCTGCCCCTCCTCCCCCCCCCCCCAAGTAGTCAGAGGTTTAGGGTACTCCATCTGTGGAGTGGCGTCCCTGACTGTCTTGGCTAATAGCCACTGATGGCCTTCATCCTCTGTGAATTTACCCAGCTGTGTTTTGAACCCAGTTATACTTTTGGCCGTCACAGCATCCCATGGCAATGAGTTCCACATGTGAGTTGTGCGTTATGCGAAAAGTACTTACTCTTCCTTGTATTAAGCCTGATAGCGATTATTTGGATCGGGGTGTTTATTTTGGGAACGAGGAGGTAACTTTTTCCATGCCAGTCATGATTTTATGGACTTCATATCATTCTACCCTTGTTCGTCTCTCTTCTAAGAGGAACAGCCCTAATGTTAGTCTCTCCTCGTATGGAAGCCGTTCCATCCCTCGATCATCTTCATTGCCCTTCTCGGGACCTTTTCTAGTTCCAGTCTACCCTTTGAGTTGGGGGCAACCAGAACTGGTCAGTAGTCCAGGGGCGGGTGTCCAATGGATTTATATTGTGGCATTATTATATTTCCTGTCTTATGTTATCCCTTCCCTACCAGTCCCTGACCTACTATTACCCTTTTTGACAACAAGCTGTGTGCCTAGGTGACGGTTTGGAACTTTTCTGAAAGAACCTGCAAGGAGCAGTGGATGAAATTTGTTTGTATCGTCAGCAGGTGCCAGCGTAGGCCAAGGGGAATGGCTCTGTGTCCAGGCCCTAGGGCAGCCCATGCCCTGACATGGAGGATTGATTTCAGTCGCAGATTTGAATTATAATTTAAATCAGCAAACAGGAAACCCTGATTTTAAATAATCAAATTGAGTCTTGTTTTGCATTTGCACTTTTTAGTTATTTTCCTAAAGCAAGGTTGATTCTCATTGGTTGGTAACCATTAAAGCAGGTTGGTCTGCCATTAAAATAGCCTTTATGCTAAATTTGGTACTAGCTTTTGCTAATCGGGAGGATATACTAGAGCAGTACATATTTATTTAATCAATTACATTTACTCAGATTCTTAATTTTTCCTATTTTCTACCATTAGAAAACAGAGTGATGCATTTCTTATTTACTAGATGATTGATTAGTTCTTGTGTTAATCTGCATTTGGTGAAATTGGGATTCAATCAAAAATGCACAAATCCAGCATTTCAAATTAGTTTTTTTTCAATACGACAGCCACAGCTATGTTGGATACATACATCAGGCGCCTGACTCTCTCTAAAGCTTCAAGAGCAAACATACTGCTTAGTATTCTATGGGATTTGATGTAAAGAATTTTAGATTAGGGTAAGTTTAGGGCCTTGACCCAGGTTGTCAGTAACTTCCCATTTAAGTAGGTTTGTTTAAAACAAGAAAAATGCACTTAATTCAGATGTAAAAGAATTGGATTTAGTGTGAATTCCCCTGTGCTCTGAGCCCACCATGCTGGGAGCGTGAGGGATGCTCCTAATCTGCAGCCTCCCCCTGGGTGGTGCTTGCTTGTCTCAAGGATGCCACAGAGGTTAGAAATGGAGAGGAAGGGGGATGTGCCCCACAGCTCTCTGCGAGGTAATGTTTGCCCCTCCCTTGTGGATTTACAAAGCACCTTCCGCCTCCAGACGCTCTCACTTCCTCTTTGGCCCCCCCGGCTCTCAGGCTGTGCAGTCAGAGGACTCACCTGACCCTGGGGACGGGGGGAGAAGTGTATTCACCCATTCTGCCTTCACGTTTTCTAAAAGGGAGAAGTGCAGGGGTCAGCAACCTTTCAGGAGTGCTGTGCTGAGTCTTCATTTATTCCCTCTAATTCAAGGTCTTGCTTGCCAGTCATACATTTTGCGCATTGGCCTCCTAAACCCCAAGGTTGTGAGTTCAATCCTTGAGGTGGCCACTTAGGGATCTGGGGCAAAATCAGTACTTGGTCCTGCTAGTGAAGGCAGGGGGCTGGACTGGATGACCCTTTGGGGTCCTTTCCAGTGCTAGGAGATAGGTATATCTCCATTCATTTAATTTGATTTTAACGTTTTTAGAAGGTCTTTCTATAAGTTTATAATAAATAACTAAACTATTGTTGTCTGTAAAGTAAATAAGGTTTTTAAAATATTTAAGAAGCTTCATTTAAAATTAAATTAAAAGGCAGAGCCCCCTCCCGCCCCCCCGGACCGGTGGCCAGGATCCGGGCAGTGTGAGTGCCCCTGAAAATCAGCTCGTGTGCTGCCTTTGGCACCCATGCCATAGGTTGCCTACCCCTGGTCTAGTGATTAGGGGAGGGAGTGGCAGCCAGGATGCCTAGGTCAGAGGTGGCCAGCCTGAGCAGGAGCCAGAATTTACCAATGTACATTGCCAAAGAGCCACAGTAATATGTCAGCAGCCCTCCATCCGCTCCCCAGTGCCTCTCACCTGCTGGCAGCCCCACCACTCAGTGCCAGGGCCTCCCAGAGTAGGGGAAGTGAGGCAATTTGCCCCGGGCCCCGCAGGGGCCTCGATGAGGGTTTTTGGGGCCCCTGGAGTGGGGTCCTTCACTTGCTCCAGGGGCCCTGGAGCTGCTTCTGCTCTGGGTCTTCGGTGGCGGGGGTTGCTTCTGCTCTGGCGCGGAAGGACCCCCCGCAGCCGAATTACCGCCGAAGTGGGACCCGCCACCCAAGTGCCAGGTCTTATGTGGTAATTCGGCAGTGGGGAGCCCCTGTTGCAGGTCTTCGGGGCACTTCGGCGGTGGGTCCTGGAGCGGAAGGACCCCCCGCTGCCGAATTACCACCGAAGTGGGAACCCCCACTTCCGAAGACCCCAAGCCCCCTGAATCCTCTGGGTGGCCCTGCTCAGTGCCTTCTTCCCTCTCCCACAGCAATTAGCTGTTTCATGTGTGCAGGAGGCTGTGGCTGGGAGGAGTGAGGGCATGGCGGGCTCAGGGAAAGGGATGGATTGGGGGCAGGGCTTGGGGTTGAGCAGTGAGCACCCCACATCACACTGGAAAGTTAGCATCTATCGCGTCAGCCCTATTAACCTCTGAAGAGCCACAGGCTGGCCACCCCTGGCCTAGGTTTCATGCAAGGATCTGCTGGGTGACACTAGGCAAAACCTGCTTATGCTTCTCCCAGAAAGCCTGGTGCAAGGAGATCAAGATCCAGACCCACATGCCTGAATCATGGAGCAGAGCCCACCTGGCTGTGCCCATCCTGGGCCTCCCTCCCTGCTCTGCCAATGCACCTTGATCCTTCCCAGCCCTGCACTTCCAGCCCAGGGTCCCCTCGTACCCTTGCCTTCAGCTCTGCACAGAAAAGGCCTATCTCCTAGAATCTCAGGGTGGGAAGGGACCTCACGAAGTATCTAGTCCAACCCCCTGCTCAAAGCAGGACCAATCTCCAGACAGATTTTTGCCCCAGATCCCTATATGGCCCCCTCAAGGATTGAATGCACAACCCTGGGGTTAGCAGGCTAATGCTCAAACCACTGAGCTATCTACCCCCTCATCAGCTGTTTATGTAGTTACACTAGAAACTGCTCCAGAAGTTTAGGGAGGTTGCCCTGGAGTTTGGGGCAAGCTGCAGTCGCAATGGATCATGCAAGATTCCTGGGGCATAGAAGGGCAAAGAGCCAGCTGGTACCTGCACAGGTGAGATGTTACCTAGCAGCTCTGTGTCCTTGGGGAACCAAGGCACAGTACCCAGCCTGTCTGACTCACGAAACACCTGCCCCTGCCCAGCCTCTGCTTGAACCAAAACTGATCAGAAGAAAGACGTACAAAAAGCAATGAAAAGACAGTGGGAGGTCTGTTCTACGCTACAAGGTTAGGTCCAATTTAGCCACATTAGCTCCATTGTATAAGTAATATGGCTACACAACCAACCGTGTTCCACCGACCTTAAAATTGACTGCTGTACTCCTCTCCGATGAGGGGAGTAATGCTAAAATCAACCTTCCTGGGTTGAATTTGGGGTAGTACAGATGAAGCTCTGTGCAATTAGATGGTATTGGCCTCCAGGATTTATCCCAGAGTGCTCCAATGTGACCGCTCTGGACAGCACTTTCAACTCCCATGCACTAGCCAGATGCATAAGAAAAGCCCCAGGAACTTTTGAATTTCATTTCCTGTAGGTCAGCATGGCAAGCTCAGCAGAACAGGTGACCATGCAGTCCCAGAATCACAAACAAGCTCCAGCATGGAGCGAACAGGAGACACTGGATCTGATTGCTGTATGGGGAGAAGAATCTGTGCAGGCAGAAATCCGAACCAGCAGAAGAAATGCTGATATATTTGCAAAAATCGCACAGGGCATGGTGGAGAGAGGCTACACCAGGGACACACAGCAGTGCTGCATGAAAATTAAGGAGCTCAAACAAGCCTATCAAAAGACAAAG